>NC_134852.1:113277630-113578567 GCF_049852395.1 Peromyscus maniculatus bairdii
CCAGCCTGTCAAATCTTTGACTAAAACAAACACAAAAAGTATTTGCTACTATGTGGAAATAAATGATTAGTGGTTAATGTCAAGATAAAACACCAAAATAAATTTTAAACTGGGTTGGAGCGATGACTCAGCTTTTATGAGCACTGGCTGCTGTTCCAGAGAGGCCCAGGGTTTGATTCCAGCACTCACAGGAAGCTATCAACAGCTGTAACTCAGTTCCAATGGATCCCAAAAGACACCATACATAGCCTCTAAAGGCACTGCATGCACACAATGCACATCCATACTTGAAAGCAAAAGATTCATACACATAAAATTTAACAATCTCAAAATTTGAATTAAAACTTTAATATTATAAGCACAAGAGGCTTGGAAATATTTTAATGCGATATCTAATTATAATTTTAAAAAAGGCCCATATAACCTTTATATGTTCACTAATGGAGAACTAATTAAATTATCTTATATTCACCAAAATGACCATCAAACCATTAAGAATGAAGAGGTAAGCCAGATGTGGTGGAGTACATTAAAATCCCAGCACTCAGGAGGCAGGGGCAGGTGGATCTCTGTGAGTTCTAGGCCAGCCTGGTCTACAGAGATTTCCAGGACAGTCAGGGCTACACAGAGAAACCCTGTCTTGGGGTTGGGGTTGGGGGGAGGGTGGGATATGAGGAGGTAGGGCTGACAAGAGGGCTCAGTGGGGAAAACATAGACTAAATAATCCAAGTTTAATCCCTGGGACCTATATGGTGGAAAGAGAGAACCAACTGTATTTTAACTGTATAAAGGCGTGTTAACTTTATACAGTTAACTGTATAACTGTATAAAGGCGTGTTACATTTGTTTCTGCTGCTTTTGTTAACAGTGCAGAGATGTGTTACATTTGTTTGATTAAATGAAATTAACCTGGGGTGAGGAGGCTGAGTCAGCAACTTGCTGACAGGAAGGGAGGAACGAAGTGTAGCAAAGGTTCTTTAGTGGGGGGCTGAGCAGGATGGCTACTTGTCATTCAGCCTCTCCAAGATTGAAGCAGGATATAGAAGGACAGAGATTGAGATAGTTTGTTTTAGCAGCCTTGATAGAGCTGGTGCCTGAGGGAACAGATTTCCCACCTGGCTGAAGCTGCTGCTGGTAGCTGTGGAGTCGCAACTGCCAGTTGGGACAGCAGTTGCTTAAGGTGCACTGTATTGAATGCAAAACAACAACCAACTCTACTCCTGGGATTGTAAATGCATACCGTCATCACTGGCTGTTTCATTCACTTATTGTTTGTTTAGTTGAGACAGGGTCTCTCTACATAGTCATGGCTATGGTGAAACTCCCCATGTTGACTAGACTGTCCTCAAACTCAAGGGATCCACCTGCCTCTGCCTCCAAGTGCTAGGATTAAAGGTGTACACCACTATGCTTGGACTTTTTTTTTTTTAAATTTAAAGATTCACTGTTATATTATGTCTGAGTATTTTGTCTACATGAATGTATGTGCATCACATACATGCTTGGTGACTACAGAGGTCATAAAAGACACTAGATCCTCAGGAACTGGAGTTACAGGCAGCTATGAGACACCATGTGGGTGCTAAGAACCAAACTCAGGTCCTCTGTAAGAGCAACAAGTGCTTTCAATGAACACCTCTCCAAGCCCCCACTTACTCATTCTAATATTTATTTTTATTTTATGTGCATGAGTGTTTTGCCACTATGTACATATGTGTACAACATGCATACATGGTGCCCACAGGATCCTCTGGAACTAGTTAGGGATGGTTTTGAGTCAGTCACCATGTAGATGTTGAGAACCGATCCTCAGTCCTTTGCAAGAGCAGCCAGTGATCTTAACTGTTAAGCTATTTTGCCAGACAGTTTTATTTTATTATGAGGGTCCTTGGGCTCAATAAAGTCCGGGTGCTTTCTTTCTTTCTTTTTCTTTTTTGAGACAGGGCTTTTCTGTGTAGCCCTGGCTATCCTGGAACTCACTCTCCAGACCAGGCTGGTCTCGAACTCAGGAGTCACCTGCCAGGATTAAAGGCATGTGTCACCAGTACCTGGCAGAGCTCCAATAATTTTAAGGTTTAAAGTACTCAAGAAGTAAGAACATAACATCTAGGGCCCCTGAACTATAGTATTTCCATTAACATTTGTCAATCTTTATAAAGTTAGAATCTTTTAAAAGAAAATAGGCTGGACGTGGTGGCGCACACCTTTGATCCCAGTACTTGGGAGGCAGAGCCAGTTGGATCTCTGTGAGTTCAAGGCCAGCTTGATTTACAGAGTGAGATCCAGGACAGGCACCAAAACTACACTGAGAACTCTGTCTCAAACAAACACACAAAAATCAAAACAGAACTATTAGCAGGAACATTTGCAAACAGAATTCAACTTACCTGTCTCCATTTTCTGGATACTCAGATGGTGAAGCTAGATCTTCTGAATCATGATTAACAGGAGAAAAGAGATTGCTATTGTTAAGATTTTTCAAAACCAACTTCTTGATGCTCTTTCTAAAAATAGAGACCAAAAGAAATAGAAAAAATTAAGGTGCATACAAGTGTCCTAAATATTTTAAAAACCTGGACCTCAAAAGGGCACTCTTATATACCCAAAACTCACCTAGTAAGTTGCATATAATTTTTTTTGTTTTGTTTTTCCAGATAGTTTCTCTATAACAGTCCTGGCTGTCCTGGAACTCACTTTCTTAGACCAGACTGGCCTTGAACTCAGAGATCTGCCTGTCTCCCTCTGCTGGGAGTGGGATTAAAGGGGTGTGGCACCACTGCACGATGCATATATAGATTTCTTAGTGGTGTGATCACATCATACAGTCTCAAACACATTGTACTTGTTTTGAACAATAAAGCTGAGAAGATACAGATTTAAGTGGAAAATATTCTTGAAGCTGAGTGTATGGCACACAATTTTAACCCCAGCACTCAGGAGGCAGTATACACTTTTAATCCCAACACTCCAGAGGCAGAGAGAGGTAGGCAATCTCTGGAGGTGGAGGTAAACCTGGTCTACATATTGAATTCCAGGATAGCCTGGGCTACACAGAGAAACCTTATCAACTTAACACACACACACACACACACACACACACACACACACACACACACACACACACAACAATAATGCATTCCCTCAAGGTTTCTATTTCAAGTTCCTACTTTGCATTTCTGCCCTGACTTCCCTCAATTATGGAATATAAACTGGCCAAATAAATCCTTTCCTTTCCTAAAGTGCTTTTTGGTCAGCATTTTACAAGAGCAAAAGGATGGAAAGTAGAAAAGTAACAAGGCTCTTTGTCCTGCTTTATACTACTTTCCACGTTATTTTGTTGAGATAGGGTCTTTTACTTATCTTGGAGGTAAGCAGACAGACAAGAAAAATGCCAGCAACTGTCCTGTCTCTACTACTACAATGTACAGGGTATAGACAAGGTCTTCTATGTATGGCTTCTTATGCGTGTGCTGAGCTTTGAGTTCAGGTCCTCATGCTTGTGCAGCAGATGGCCTTACCCACTCAGCCATCTCCCCAAGTGTCAACCCGTATTTAAAGATTTGGGCCAGGCTGTAGTGATGCATGCTTTTAATCCAAGCACTTGGGAGGCAGAGGCAAGAAGATCTCTGAGTTTGAGGTCAGCTCTGTCTACAGAGCAAGTTTCAGGACAGCAAAAGCTTAGAAACCCTGTCTGAAAAAAACAAAACAAAACAACAAAAATGGTTTTAGTTTTATTTACTTTATGTGTATGATGTTTTGCCTGCACCATGTGTGTGCCTGGTGCTCAAAGGCCAGAGAGCATTTCGGATCCTCTGGAACTAGAGCAAAGGATGGTTTGTGAGACACCATGTGGCTGCTTAGAACTGAACTCAGGTCCCCCAAAAGAGCAGCAGCAACAAGTGCTGTGAACCACTGAGCTTCTACTCTCTAGTCGCAGTCCCTGTCCCCCTTTATATTTTGGTTTTTCTTTTTCTTTCTTTTTTTTGTTGGGGGGGGGGGGGTGTTCCAGACAAGAGTTTCTCCGTGTAGCCCTGGCTGTCTTGTAACTCACTCAAACTCCTGTCTCTGCCTCCCAAAGGTTGTGACTAAGGTACGCACCACTACTGCCTGGTCTATTTTTGCTTTTTGTAAGACAGTTTCTCTGTATCGCCCTGGCTGTCCTGGGAACTTGTTCTGTAGACCACTAGAGATCCACCTGCCTCTGCCTCCTGAGTGTTGGGACTAAAGGCATGCACCCCCATACCCTGCTTTTCCTAACCCACATTTTTTTAGAGAATACTTTATTAGTTTTTGTAATCAAACCCACGTAGATAAGACCTTACATATTTAAAACAGTGCGTTACCCCTGTACAAATGGAAAAAAAATTAAGTTCAACACTTCCAGACCAATATGGCTGTTAATTTCTGTACAATGCCAACTCAACACGGTAAACTGGAATACTTTTTTCCAAAGTTGACAGCACAGCTAGTTTCCAAAAATTCAAATTATACATATGCATATATATATTTATATTTATATTTATATTTATATAAAAAGACCAATAATAGCAATATGTTATGCATCAATAGCAGCAAGAGCTTTTCCAGGTTCTGCAGTCACTTGAACAAAATTGTAGAGACATCCAGCACACTCAATTAAAAAAAAAAGAAAGAAAGTAAAAAGCAAAACCCCAGAAAACAGCACAGTCCTGTTACTCTTGTGGTACCTGGCACAATTTTTTTTTTAAATTAGTTTCTCAATCATCATCTGGAAAGAAAACATTCTGAGCAACATCATTAAAAACAGCTCTGATAAAGCACAGTCACTACTATGTATCATAAAGCAGGTACAAGCTATTTTACATTCACAGAGGTATGATACAGTACTGTGCTACACCTATAATATTAGAGGATACAATTGAAAAGGCATTATTTGAGACTTGATTCTACTTTTCCAGCAGAGGGCCCAAAGGATGGTACGACAAGCTCTGTAAAGAAACACACTCTTACATAGGATTTCCTTTCACCTAGTGGCACAGTTCTAAGGATTCATTCTCTCATGAACATCAGCTAAAAACCATTATTAAAAAAAAAAAAAAAAGAAAGAATACCCCTAAAACAAAACCTTATAACCACTGGATTCATATGAAGATGACCTAGTGGAGACAAGCAAGACCTCACCTTACCAACACTTTATCAAATCTGTTATGCTTAAATGGTGAGACCTCCAAGGAAGGAAGGAGATGCCAAGTAGTGCTTCAAAGCTTCGGACCACAATCAAAACACAGCATCATTTTAAACAGAAGCAGAAGCCAAATGTTGCTCACTTGAATATACTCAAGAATGCTGACATCAGTATTTAATCATCTGCTCACTCATCCAGGAAGAAGGGGAGATCAGTTACTACTGTACTTTATTGTGTTCAACCAAATCACCATGTTACAAAAATAATAAGCTGCTGTAATAAAAAATAAGGCTCCTCTATCCAGCACCAATTAGCATCATTTTACTTTCAAGCCTAGAAATGCCACAGATACATCCAAAGAACACAAGGGAGCAAAAGAACCACAGCTGATCTATCAATGGGACCACCAAGTGCCCTAACCCACATTTTTAAGATAAGGAGCTGTAATGCACCGGATAGTAGTGGCACATGCTTTTTATCTCTGTGAGTTCGAGGCCAGCCTGGTCTGGAGAGTGAGTTCCAGGACAGCCAAAGTTACACAGAGAAACCCCATCTAAAAAAAACTGAACAAACTTAACTTATCACCATTCATAAACAAAGAATTGTAAGTAATGAATTAAAAACACACCCTAACCTTTTCTGATTAAAAAGCTACTGGCTTTTTCAAAAATGTTTGTGTGTCTGCCTGTGTCTATACAGCTGCATATCTAGAATAAGCAACTCAGAAATGAAATGCCCTGTCTCCTGACACCAACAATCTGCTATGTAATTTTCCTCAGGTCCTTTCCCATCTCAATACTCTTAAGATATCATTTATGTGGATTTTCCTATGCTTAGCAATAGTGCTTCCATTTTCTTGTCCTATCTTATTACTTTCTAATTATTCTATTATTAGTTCTACATCTACAAACAACTCTTATGTGGGAAATCAAAATAGAAATACAGATTCTTCTTAACCTGATCTTTAAGTTAAAAAAAAATATTATACTGCTAGGGAATCCAAAGGCAGCCTTACACAAGCTAGGCAAGTGCTCTACTATTGAGCTAAAATCTCTAGGCCTTGATTATTTGAGTTGTAAATACTGTAAAAACAAAGGTAATAATTTTACAAAACCAAAATAAAAAGATGAACATATAAAATTAGAATCACAGTCATCAAAATATGTTAATGATATTACTTTAGGATAATTAAAATAGGTTTCAATGCTTAAATAACTATTGTTTAACAAAAATAAACTCACTTGGGCATGAATGCTCCGTTGGCTAAAGATGGTTCATCATCATCCAGCCCATCAAAGAGATGTGATTTGGCTGTACCAGTTGTTTGCAAAGCCTTTGGCCTGACTCTGGTGGCAGGGCGAGGTGTAAGTTTATAATGAGTAGGTGTAGTAAGAGCCTTCTGAGCTGCTGGATTGGTTGGTTTCAGTCTCTGAAAAGGAAAAGAAAAGCATCAAGCCAATTTGATGTGAATGTTTACATCTGTAACCCTGGCAGTTGGCAGACTATGGTAGGACTATCATCTCTTCAAGGCTAGCCTTATTACACAGAGAGGCCAGACTTGACAGGTCTATTTGGCAAGGCACTGTTTCACTGTCACAGGAAAATCAGGCCAGGCCCAGTACTCACATCACACCCATCCAGCCCCCACTCCCTTTTATTCTCAAACAGGCCTAGACTGCTTGGTCTGCCTGGAACTTGCTATGTAGACCAGGATGGCCTTGAAATCAGAGAAACACTTGTCTCTGCCTCTCAAGTGTGAGGATTAAAGGCATACATTACCACATTTGGCTTTCACACCTTTAATCTCAGCACTTAAGAGACAGAGTCAGGACTGCAAGGTGAGGGCAGACAAGGTTAACCAAATTTCAAATTTCATCTTTTCTTGAAGTATCAGTTCCCTTAAACTAAGGACACTAACACTGAATATCCTATGTGTATATATATAAAGCCCTGGGCCTGGCCTGGTTTTTCTGATTGTTAAGACTAGTGTCATACATTTGAAATATTTATCTTTCTACAGAACTGGTCTTTATTTACCCATCTTTCCAATTCTCATTTCAATTGACTTGTCAAACACCTTTAAAAAATTACTTCTCTTATTTTCTGAGTATATGTGTGAGCACACAAGTGTATGTATGTGCACCAGGTTCACAAGCAGAAAATGGAGAAGGCCAGAAAGGGACACCGCGTCTTGGGCCTCTGCAAAAGCAGAAAGTGCTGCTCTAAATAACTGAGCCATCCCTACAACCTCTGACCTAACAGCCTTTAAAATGCAATTGATAAACTAGATTTGGAAAGTGCTTAATAAATGAAGACATACTAATACAACATTCTTAATATATTCTGTACATTTTCATCTTATGAGAAATTATCAGCTTGCCGGGCATGGTGGCACACGCCTTTAATCCCAGCACTTGGGAGGCAGAGGCAAGTGGATTTCTGAGAGTTCCAGGACAGCCAGGGATGCTACACAGAGGAACTCTGTCTTGAAAAAACAAAAACACCACCATCCCAGCCACCCCCACAAAAGAAAAATATCAGCTCACAATAGTTTAACTTTATAAAACACGCATGACAATATTTATACTTATCTTAAGAAAATATAACAAAAAATCTTAAGATTTATAGAAATTGTTTCACATTAACTAAAATTTCATTCAAGAAAAACTGTTAAGCACAATGAGACAAGTCTACAACCCCATGACTTAAAGTTGAAGGAAGGAGATCAGAAATGTAATTTTTACATTTAAAGACTAATTCCAGCACTTACAGTAGCAGAGGCAGGCATGGCTCTACAAGCTTGAAGCCAGCCAGACCAAGAGTAAGACTGTCACAGAACAGGACAAAAGGATCTCATAATTTATTCTCCTTCTAGAGTAGACCCTTCTCATGAACATTCTCAAGATGTTTTTTGTGATCTGGGCTGGTGAGATGACTAAGCAGGTAAAGGAACCTAAACCTGATGATTGGAGTTTGAATCCAGAAACCCACACATCACAAAAAAAGAACCAACTCCTGAAAGCTATCCTTGGATACACAGGCACAACTGCAAATACACAAACACACATGTCCCCAAATGTGAACATACATGCTAATGCACACACAAAGACGTTTTTCATGACTTTTTGCAATTTAGTGCTTTTGCTTAGAATATCTTCATTTCTACATTAAACTTCAAGAGGAAACTATTACCGCCTTTGAAAAGTCTCATCAAATTCACACAACTATCTATACTATGCTTCTTATCCTATTTTAAAACTTCTGCTTGTTTTTGAGAGGTCTCATTATGTAGTCCTGGCTAGCCTGAAACGTACTTTCTAGATCAGACTGCTTCTGCTTCCTGAGTGTTCACAACCACACAAGGCATATATTTAAAAACTTTTAGCAACACTCTCATAACATAAAAGTTTGCCATTTAATGTATATAAAATTGTCAGAGTAATTTCTGTTGCTAAAATACCCTGACAAAAAGCAACTTAAGGCAGACAGGTTTGTTTTAGCTCACAATTTCAGATTGTAGTACATCAAGCTGGGAAGTCAAGGCAGGAACTTGAAGCAGCTAGTCACCTCATATCCACAATCAAGAACAGAGAGGAATAAATCCATGTATGTCTAGTATTCTTATACAGTCCAGGGCTCTAAACCAAGGAGTGATGCTGTCCACTTTTAGGCTATGTCTTTCCTCGTTAATTAAGGCAATAAAACAATCCCCTTGGTGGTTAAGTCTACAGATTTAAACTGATTAAGCAATCTCTCACTCAGACTCCAAGTGATGCCAGATTTTGGCAAGTTGACAAAACTAACGATTATAATAATTCAGTAATTTTTATAGTTTTTACAAGGTTGTATAACCATTATCACTATCTAATTCTAGCACATTTCCATCACTTCAAAGATACTCTGTACATTCCAATTCCTCCTCATCCCTTGTCAACCACAAATCCTCTCTCTCAATGAATTCTGATTTGTGGATCTATCAATATAAACAAATCATGTAGCCAACGTGCTGGCTTCTTTCTTGGTGTACTTTCAAGGTTCACCCATGTACTCTGTTCCTTTCAATGGATGACATGTCTATCATATAACATTCTGTTTGCTCACTTATCAAAAAACTAGTTCCTCTACTAATGCATCTACTATATTGAGCTACAGTAAACTTAAATTTTCAGGTCTGATCTCCCTTACTGGACAAGCTCCTAAAGTTCTTCCTCTTGCTTTGCATCCTTAGCATTAAACAGGATGCCTACCTTACCATATTTGTGCATCAGGCTATCTGTAACACATAATATTCATCTAATTACAACTTAGATTTACACAGTACTTTAAGAAGTACCCAAAGAGACTTTGGAGATGGCTCAATCAGTGAAGTGCTTGCCTTACAAGAATGAAGATCTGAGTTTACCCCTAAAAGCCACGTTAGAAAAGCCTTCATCCCACTCTGGAAGAGTGGACACAGGAACACTCTTAAAGACATAGTCAAAACATAAGTGGATTCTAGATATAAAATAAAGAACAATCAGACTACAACCCTCAGAACCATGAAGGCTATATATATAGCATGGAGGTCCTGAGGACGACTGTGGCTTATAATAAATTTGGGTTTTACTCAATTACTAAGCAAGCCTCTATGAAACATCTCACTATTAAGAAAAGAATACACTGTGGAATTTATTTATAGGCCAGGCAGTAAGTTACTCTGGTTAACACAGTTCAATACTATCTTAACTTGGTGACCCTAGAGAATTTTAATTAGTTTGTAGGTGCATTTTTCTTTATCTTGGTATTGAAAACATGAAATTAGTAACTCATGTTAAAAAAAAAAGAAGATACAATTTATAGTCTACTTCACAGACCATTCGAATCCAGCTGTCTGTCAGGCCAGGCCAGCAGAAGATGGGCTTTTAGCAAAAGCAGGGCTCTGATAATTTGGCAAGTCTGTTTATTTTTCTCTCAATTTAAAAACAGGAATTTTTTTTTTGGGGGGGGGGGTTGCTTGTCAATTTTATAGGTGAAAAAAAAATAAAGCAAGTAAATGAAGTAATTAAGACTACAAAGATGGAGGAAAAGCAAAAGGATCCATGTTCCTTCTTCCATCTGTATCACTGCAAAAGGCTGGGCCCCACTCAAGAAACAAAACCCATAATAAAAAGCCAAAGCACTTCCCAATTCTAGCTCAGGACTTCTGAACTAAGAAGGTCACTGCAGCTGCAAAGGCAGATGGGTTCAGGCTAAGTATTTGCTTAAACTGACAGGCTGTATTTTAAATTACAAGTTTTCCTCACTAGCACATAAAATGAACATTTCCTTACAAATTTTATTTGTAAGTAACTGGGGTTTTGTTTTTTTTTAAACTAGGAAATACACAGTGAGGTATCTGTTAGAAAATTGTTTTAAAAATGTGTTTCACACACAAGGCTTTAATGCTTTTATTTAGGAATTACTTGAGCCTGGAGCAATAATGGTTGAACTTAATTCATCTAGTTCTCAATAGTGGAGCTGATCTTTGCAGAATATGTTCCTCTGTCTCTAAATAACAAATTGTATTTTCTCCAGAAGTATATATAATGCACTTTTAACTGGCTAATTTGTACTTGGTTAAGATGTGTATATTCAGTGGGCCAATATCATACTAAAGTGTGTATATATTATATAAACATATCTATATCTCCATGCTTGATTGTATAGGATGAATGTCTTAAGAGTCATTTGTGATGTTTTATGGTATTGACCCTGGCTCCAAAGCCTGCGCTTGAAACAAAAAACGAAGTTTTAACCATCTTTTACCTATTTGTTCAGTTTTATTTGAGCTCTCTTCATAGAATTTTTCTCATGTTTCAGACTTAAAAATTACAGTTGTAATTATGAGAATAATAAACTTTAAGAAATAAAAAGTGTACTATATCATTTTGCATTGAAGCTTTGCACTGTTCTTTGCTTGAGGAGGGGCAGGTGTGCCGTCAGCATACGTTATCCTGTATAAAGTGTTTTGGACAGTATCATACAGAACAAATAAACATTGACTATCCCTTTTTAAAAAAATAAAGATAAGAATACATACTCTATGAAGCTGATAATAGAAAAATAATTAATTTTAAATAAAAAAAATAAAAAGAAAAGAAAAATTTGAAATATTAAACAAACAAACAAACATTTTACTAAAGTAAAAAAAGGGAGAACTAAGGACTCATCATTTCTCTCCATATTCTAGTCTTTCCCTTGTTTTATATATTTTAAATTTTTTATTGGTGGATTCTGCTGGAGTATCCAATGCAGATAAGCACTGGAGGGCTCCTGTTGCAAATCACCCTCTGGAGCAATAGAAGGATCTTTCTACTAGCACGTGGAGGAGACCCGATCTAGTGTTGGTGTGGCCCCAAGTTTCTATTTATGTCTTTCCTCAGGACAATGAGGTTCCTCTTCGGATTCCTGAGCACTGAACATGTCCTGTGGCTGCTGCTGAAGCCCAACATGACAGAGACCTAATGGGTCTTCATGAAAAAATCTACCCTTCTGATGCCAATGGAGATTGAGAGCCCAATATGGCCAGCTTTGGCAAGCATTAATGTAAGCCTAGGAACTGTAGCCATGAGATTGGATTCTCTAGAAGAGCTAGAGTCGTGCTGGGATCAAGAAAAATGGGCCTTGGCAGTTTCTGTTACTGGAGTTGTATCCATGCCAGTGGATGTCCACACACTCCAGAAGAGAATTTGACATTGCTGCTGCTGCTGTTGCTGTTATAGCAATGGCGGCCACCGCTGCTACTGTTTCTGGGATTACCATTTTATAATTGCTTACTACAGCTAGCAAAGTAGAGACCCTGGCAAAAAAAGTAGCTACCACAGTTAGTTAATCTTTCACTCTATTGGGCATGATAAATTTAATTCAGTAGTTATATACATCTTGATTGGCTTTGAAAATTATAAATTTATAAACTCAAGTTCCAGTTGCTTTTGGGATACTATCTTACAAGGACTCCAACATACAGCATGACTCGATAAGGAAGGGAATGGCTCAGCTGGTTTTAGCCTACTGGCTATGGGTGAGATAGGACCCCTGTGGGTCTTTTCTGTGCTGAACACACAGATTGCAAGCCCAGTGCCACTTTGAGATCTTTGGCAGCAGTTAACTCTGCAGCTCACACATGATTGAGCCTGTATGATAATGAGTATTCAGAGACAGGTAATACCTGGAGGGCACTCACCAACCTAAGACAGAGCACCTGTGTGGCCTAGGGGCAGGCGTCTCCATAACGGGTAAGGTGACCTGCTGATGTCCCACGCAACCCAAGTCAGAAGCTCATTTTTTAATAAAAGGGGGACCTGCAGGGCCTTGGACCCCGTTTTGGGTAACTGTTGCCTTGCTTGCGGACCTTGACCTTGATATCCTCCCTATGCTAATTCCCTGCCAGGTTCCATCCTCCTGAATGCTTAAGGGAAGTTCCTTGCCTGTGTATCCTGAATAATGGGCGTTAACAGCTTAGATGCAAGATTGTAAAACATCAGTAGCGAACTTCTGCCCTCCTGGGTTCTCCCATTGTGCTGTAAGCCTGTATTTAAGACCTCCTCTCTCCTTTAATAAATGACATTCGGCATTTAAAATTATATATATATATAAACATATATACATATATATATAACATATATATATACTGCGAATGTAATCTATGAATACCACAAATGTGATTAATATCATGAGTATAATTAATGAATATCATGAGTGTAATTAAAAAAAAAAAAAAAAAAAGCCTTCATCCCACTCTGGAAAAGTGGACACAGGAGCACTCTTAACATCAGAACCAATGGCTATTCACCAAACCTTCCCCTCTACTTCTCACAAGTGTGAAATGTCAAAAGGCAGTGCCCTGGAGCTATCCATACTTTACTTGAAAATATCTGTTAGCTGTGGTCCCTTTGATAAATACAGTTTTAGTCTCTCCTAAAAAGAATAAAAAATTACCTCTTCTTTCTTCTTAGGATCCGACATAGGATTCCGGAAGAGAGGGGAGTCTCCAAAGGGTGAGTATGTTAGACTATTGAGGTGCTGCTGGAGAACAGCCTGCTGGGCAGCAGAAGCATTTGGATCTGTCAAAGCTATTCAAAAAAGAAAAGGATGGGGTGGGGAGTAAGTTCAATGATCCAATACATTAGTATCAGAGAACTCAATACTCTTTAAAGAAATGAAATCTTTAAATATTCAGACCCATTCAATGGTATTATTTAACAAGACAATGAGCAAACTAAAAGCACAAAACCATCAATTAAATAAAAGTAAGCAAAGATATGGAAAGCCATTTCATAAGAGACATTACATACAAAACTTCACTAACTAGTAATTAAATACATGTAAATTAAAATAGCCTAGACAGACTGCTTTGTACTTATCTGCCACTAGCACACATTACAAAACAGCTAAAGTTTTTAATCTCTAGAAACAAAGGTAGTTCTAGCTGGGATATGCTTATTTATAAAGCCCAGAATTCTACAGGCTGGAACACAATAATCAGGAGTTCAAGTCTAGTTTATACCACAAACCAAGTTCTAGGCTGGCCAGCTAATTTAATTTTCTCTCAAAGCATAAATGAACATTTCCTACCAGGCAGTGGCGCCACACTGGGGAGGCAGAAGTGGGCAGATCTCTGTGTGTTCAAGGCCAGCCTGGTCTACAAAGTGAGTTCTAGGACAGCCAGGGATAATACAGAGAAACCCTGTCTCCAAAAACTAAACCAATCAACCAAAACAAAAAAGAACATTTCCCATCAGCCACAGAAAATTCAGAGTACTCGAAGGCAGAGCCAGACTCTCTGAGTCTGATGCCAGTCTGGTCTACAGAGAGAGATCCAGGACAGGCACCAAAACTATACAGAGAAACCCTGTCTCAAAAAAACAAAACAAACAAACAAAAAAAGATTATAGATGGTCATAATGTATAAAAATCTAGTGTATAAAAATGAAAAGTAAAACTAGTGTAGTATACTTCTGATAAATCAAATTTCACCAGGCGGTGGTGGCGCACACCTTTAATCCCAGCACTCGGGAGGCAGAGGCAGGCGGATCTCTGTGAGTTCGAGGCCAGCCTGGGCTACCAAGTGAGTTCCAGGAAAGGCGCAAAGCTACACAGAGAAACCATGTCTCGAAAGCCCCTGCTCCCAAACAACAACAACAACAACAAAAAATCAAAAAACAATTTTCAAGAGAATCATTCCAAAAATACTTATCAAAGATTAAATCACCAATCATCTGAGAGAAAAAAGTTTTCCTCTTACAAAGAAATAGGCTAAAGCCAGAATATAGTAAGAATGTATATTAAAAGAGTTCTCATATCAAAACTCTAAGTTCTCATAATGGGGAAAATAAAACAGCAGCAGCAGCTACAGGAGCAACCACCACTACCACCATCACCAGAAGATTAGGAAGTTCAGCATACAATCACACCATAGTAGATCCTCCTTAGTCAAACAAATTGGTAAAACTGATGAATGCAGGCAGGCTTATGGCTCAAACCTGTAACCCTATCTATCAGTTGGAAGGCCTAAGGATTGCTATAAATTCGAGGCCACCTGGGATAAAGAGAGACCCTGTCTGAAATACACATACAGCTACACAATGTAAAAAAAGTTAAGACACTATTGGTATTTAAGGAATAGTATAAATATGGTCAAGAATTTGAGACCCAGAGGAGATAATATTTAAAGAGCATACAGTAAGTCATCTGAATTCAGACAAGTCACTAAAACCAAAGTCAGTCATGGGGGCACGTCTGTAACTCCAGCTACTTGGAAGGCTAAAGAAGGAGGAGGGGTGAGTCCAAGGTTAACCCAGGTAACATATTAAGATTCTGACACAAACTAATAATTAAAAAAGAAAAGACTACATATAAACAAAAAAATATATACTAGTTATCTTCTGTAACATGGCATTACCAATAAACAAAACAGTATTATTGTGAGAAGTAAGGCAAGGAGACTAAGTTTCAGCAACAATGAACTTTTTCCTTTGGTACTGGGAATTGAAGTTAGGGTCTCATACATACTAGGCAAACACTACCAGGGTGCTATATCCCTTACCCAAAAATTCTGTTATTTTTACTCATCATTTTGTTACTTGACAATCACTTATCCCTTAAAGAAAATAATCTGATCTCTAAAAACTGACCTATATGTCACACTAAGTGGACTTGCTCACAAGAATGAAAAAAAAAGGGGGGGGGGCTGGAAAGATAGAACAGCAATTAAGAGAACTGGCTGGTTTTTTTTCCAGAGGACCGGGTTCAGTTTGCAGTACCCATACAGTGGCTCATAACTGTATGTAACTACAGTTCCAGAGCATCTGACGTCTTCTTATGGCCACTACAGGCAGGAGGTATACAGAAATACATGCAAGCAAAACACCTACATACATAATTGCTTAAAAATCATTAACAACCCCCATGGGAGAACTTACCCTATTGGAAGAGAGGATGGGGGGAGAGGGGGAAGGGGAGGAGCAGGAAGAGGGATGAGAGGGGAATCTGGTTGGTATGTAAAATGAATAAAAAAAAGGGAGGGGATCTTTAACAAACCCAAGCATATTAGGAAAATTTGCTTTACATTATAAATATGAAAATTTCTGTCTCAAATAAAGGTCTATGGTCCAGAAAGAAGGTTCAGCAGTTAAGAGCACATGCTGGTCTTCCAAAGAACCAGAGTTCAGTTCCTAGCACCCATACTAGGCAGACCACAAATACCTGGAACTTCAGCTCCAGCAGATATGATGCCTCTGGCCTACTCGAACATTTACACACACTCACACACTTAGCATACACCGACACTGACTGACGGACTGACAGACAGACAGAGACATACACAGAGACAGACAGACAGACAGACACACACACACAGCTTAAAAATAAAATGTCTTAAAATAAAAGGCTGTGTATGGGGGATACGGGTAAATAGTTAAAAGCACTTGCTACTCTTACAGAGAACTTGAGTTCAGTATCCAGCATCTACAGGGTGACTCACAACCATCTGTAATTCCATTTCCATGGAAACCAACACCCTCTTTTGACCTCTCCAGGCATCAGGCACACATATGGTATACATATATTCCATGCAGCCCAACACTCATACACATAAAATAATCTAAACAATTTTTTGAAGATAGAGAAGGAAGCTGACATGTGAGCAAAAATTAAGAGAACAAGTACTAGTGAAATTACTATTGGCATTATATTTTGGTAATAAGAATTTGAAAACATATCAAATAATTAAATTATGACCAAATTATTAAAGGGGTTGAGAAAACAACAAAATCAAGCCTTTCTAGTAACAGAAAAGAGACAAATGTTCTTTTTTCGGTTTTTCGTGAGAGGGTTTCTCTGTAGCTCTGGCTGTCCTGGAACTTGTTCTTAGACCAAGCTGGCCTCAAACTCAGAGATCCACATGCCCCTGCCTCTGCCTCCTGTGTACTGGGAAAAATAATTCTAGCACACCAATTCTGCTTGGAGTTAGGAAGTAAAAAAGCAACACGTGAGCAGGTGTTCTAAAGAGACAGGTTTAGTTAACAACAAACCAAATGAGGACACTGGACTAGAACCTATAGGGATACTCTCATGACAAAACTGAAGATAAGGCCCCTGACCAATAATGGCTGACTATAATAATCTAGCACCTTTTAATTCAGATGTTTTTGATACAAAGGTAGACATTCTAAACGCTAATAGAATTATTTTTAATGGGCAATAATATACAACTGTAATATAAAACCCTTGAATCAAGAGTCAAGTGTAGTCATGTATGCCTAACATTCCGAGCACTGGGCAGGTAGAGGCAAGGAGGATCAGGAGTTCAAGGCCAGTCTCTAATACAATATAAGCTACATACGATCATCTCAAAAATAGGGGATTAGGGGGAACAAAACACCAGATTTGATCAAGCAGGACTAAAATAGGACAGAAATATAAACATACAGTCCATATGCAGAGGCCAGGAATATAACTTTGCTGGCAGTGTCTATTTTGCATAGAGTTCTTGGTCTGATTGATCCCTACACTACAATATCAAAGGGGTTGAGTGGCATACTCCTGTAATCCAAGTACTGGGGTTTGGAAGCTGGAAGATCACTTTATAAACTACCCACTGTCATTCTGCTAACTTCCCTGATAATCAACAGACTATAGTGTCATAGAGCATAAAAACAAAATAAGCCCATGGAAAGAACAAAATCAACTATTGAGAGAAATGGCATTATCCACTAACTGAGAATTCACATTCTATCATTTAGGGAACTTTTGAATATCTGTTTTCAGACTAGAAATTATGTAATGAAAGATGCTGATAAATACAAACACAAAGTTGCCAGTTAGGTTTTAAGTATTTTATTTTTAAATATGAATGCATAAGATCATGAAGCAGGATCAAAATTAAAACAATCCTAATGAATTAAGGAACAAAAGATATCTGAAAATTTTGGTATCAATAAGCAAACCCAAAGTTTGAAGAAAAATCAATGTCTAAAACCAGATGCTTGAAAAGAGAAGCATTCAAGAAATCCTTGGGGTTCCTTTGTTCTTTTGAGATAGAAACCTATGTAACTGAGGTTGGCTCTGAATTTGCTATGCAGCTGAGAAATACCTTAAATTCTTGATCCTTATGCCTCCTCAAGTGCCACTTACAAGTGGGTGCCACTATGCCTAGCTTTTAAATTATTTTTAATAAAAACAGTAAGTTACAAGCCACATCAACGATCAATATACAAAAATATGAAGACAAGGAGCCATAGAGTTGGCTCACCAGTTAAGAGTACTTGTTGCTCTTGCAGAGAGGACACTGATTCAATTCCCAGCACTCATGTGACAACTCAAAACTGTAACTCCAAGTGCCAGGGGATCCGATGCCCTTTTCTGATTTCCTTGTGCACTTGATGTACTTACATACATGCAAGCAAAATATTCATCCACATAAAATTACATCTAAAAACTTCAAATACATTTACATACATGAAAAGAAGAAAGGGTAAAAGGAAGACTAGGGAAGGGCACTGATAACCCATTCAATAAAGGAAATTCAAGAAACTACCACCTAGTTGACAGAATTAGTACACACAGCTTAAATATATAATGATCTCAAGATGTAATTCAAGTATTATGACTAAACAATTCATGAATTTAGTCATATAAACTCATTCCTGGCATCCTGGCAAGGCATGGTGACATATGCCTTTATCCTAGTACTCGGGAGGCAAAAGCAGGCCAGGTCTACAGAATGAGTTCTAGGACAGCCAGGGATACACACAGAAACACTGTTTAAAAAAAAAAAAAACAAAACCAAAACACCACGGGCACACGCCTTTAATCTCAGCACTTGGGAGGCAGAAGCAAGTGGATCTCTGTGAATTTGAGGCCAGCCTAGGCTATAGAGTGAGACCCAGGACAGGCTCCAAAGCTGCACAGAGAAATCCTGTCTCGGGGTGGGGGAACAACAAAAAACCCCAAAAGAACAAAACCAAAACCAAACTTCCTTTCTAGGGCCAGAGAGACAGTTCAGCAGTTAAGAGTACTGGCTCTTCTTACAGAGGACTCAGGTTTGGTTCTCAGCACCCACAGGGTATCGCATCAATTGCAGGGAATCTGATGACCTTTTATGGCTTCCACAAACACCAGACGCATACAAGGTGCACAGGTACATGCAAACCAAACATTCACACACATAAAATAAAATTATAAAATCTTTAAAAAAAAAATCCAACTCATTTCTTTCCATCTCACACGATTAATACCAGGTGATACTAGGTTTTCATTTCCAGTGATATACAGTTTAAATAGATACTTAAAGTAAACTAAGAATTTTTTTCTTTTAGAAATAAGGTGGAAGATACAGTAAAAACTAGGGAAGTACATTCACATGAATGAAGTACATAAAATATCTCAACAGATAAAAGTAAAAGCTTAGGAGATTTAGCAAGTATAGAACATTAACACAGGGGGAATAAACAAAACAGACAGAAGAGACAGGTAAGTTTCTACTTTAACAAGTAAAATTTACTTATGTTAAAACAAAACACAGAAATACAAGCATATTACTTAGTGAAACAAACTTCATCATATGCTAGATAAATTTAAAATATCTAAGGGAGACCAATCCTAGGCATGAGGAGATAAAGAAGACTAGAATCTAAATCCTTCTATATTACATAGCTATTTAATGATGTGCACATGCACACTGCTTTAGTAAGGATGGGACAGTAGAAAATCAAGTCAGCAAGCTAAGTATTAGCAAGAAATAAACTGTAAAGCCTTCTAAAGTGACTGACACTTACCTACTGGGGCCTGGGGGGCGCCAAAGCCCAAAATGGCTGTCGTAGTATTAAATCCAGGGGCCCCAAAGGCTCCTGTACCAAGAGGCCCTCCAATCTTAGGTTGGTTGTTTCCAAACAAAGATGCCTGTCCAGCACCAAGAGCTATGGAGACAAGAGGAAAGAACAAGTGCCACAGAAGATCCTTTGACTATTGTGCCAGAGGTCAGTTACTTAAAGATATAATACATTTGGAAGCTTCATCATGACCAGTCATTTCAAGAAAAGAGCTAATGTGGTAAATGCTGACTTCATACTAGGCACTGGGCTGGGTACAGTAGAGGCAAAACCATGGTTCATTAGTTCCCTCAACTACAACATGTGACAATAATGGATAGCTTAAGATATTTTCCTAATTATTAAAATGAATAAACATTCTCATTACATTTCCAAGAAGCATGGTATCTATCAGACACACAAAGAATTAATAAATATACCTAAAATAGGAACTATTATCCCATTTTAGAAGTTACAAACGCTGTGATAGAAAGGAGGGTCAAAGCCAGCTCTATCTGACAGAATAACCGAGACATTAACTACCACTCTACTAAAAGAGATTTTCAAATTAAAAAAAAAAAAAAATCCCTGTGTATTTTAGTATTTACAAACCAAAATACTTAAGTGACCAAATCATAATGTCAACTTAAAAAAATTATTTTTATGTGTATGTATGTTTTGCCTGCCATGCATATCTATGCACCCCATGTAAGTCTAGTGCTCATGGAAGCTGGAAGAGGTATCAAATCCCCTGCAATAGTAGAGAGCTGCCAGGTAGGTGCTGAGAATCAAACTCAGGTCTTCTGGAAGACCAGCCAGTGCTCTTAACCACTGAGTCATCTCTTGAGCCCCAATGTTAACATTTTAAGCTGGCATATAAGCCAAACTACAGGAAATCAAATTATCTCCTTTGAATAGTCAAAAAAGTGTAGTACTTTTAATTATATATCTCCTGGAACCAGCTTTAATTAAACAAACTTGTTTTTCTTCAAAATGCCAAATGTCTCAAAATGTAAAAACTAAACATTTTCAAGTTTTAACACAAACTAGACTGGTTGGAATAAGAGCTCATTCCTCTACCTAAATCCTAGAATTACAGATATGCACCAGCATTATTAAAAACAACAACAACAAATATATATGGAGCTGGTGAGATGGCTCAGTGGTTAAGAGCACTTGCTGCTCTTATAGAGAACCCAGGCTTGACTCCAGTACCCACATGGTGACTTCTAACAGTCTGTAACTCCACTTCCAGGAAATGTGAAGCCCTCTTCATGATCTTCGCAGGTACCAGGCATACACACAATGCACATACATATATATGCAGGCAAAACACTCATACACATAAAGTTACAAATAGATCTTGAAAATTCTTAATGTAGCAGAGAAATTATTTTCTATTTATTATTATTTAGTGTCTCAGTCTTGGGAACTAAATTCTTCTTAGAGAAAGACTGGTTACCTAAACTTAAGAATTAAAAAACAAAAACAAAAACAAACAAAAAAATCCAAAACAAAAGACAAAATCCAAAGGCCCATGTATTTCTGCTAAGGAATGAGTTTGAATCTCCATCACTCAAAGTGAAAATTGCAAATGACATCCATTTAGCTCATGTTCTCCCTACAAATAGAATTGAGGTCTATAGTGTTAGTTTACGTATAATACTGTAAAATGCAGAGTTCAAATTTAAGAACACGTTCTTCTTAAAGCTCAAGGTCTGTTTTAGTAAACAGTCATGGAATCTCTACAATGTTGCTTGATAACTCTCAAAATCCTAATTTCCATATATGATCTATTGTTACTAAAGTTAGAAGTGTAAAATTCTTTACTGATTTTGTCTTTTACTTTATTCATACAGACAAGGCATGAAGAAGGAAAATATAGCAACAAAAATGTGATCTGTAGACTATAAATAATTGTCAAGACAAAATATTAAAAGTTAAACTATTAAATTGTGGAATTAGGGGATAATATTAGAGAAAAAAGGTACAGAACATTTCTTATTATTTTTTTAATTACAAGGCATTTATTTATTTATTTAGTGCCCATTGGGGTTTTGCCATGGGTGTCAGATCCCCTGGAACTGGAATTACAGACAGTTGTGAGCTGCCACATGGGTGCTAGGAATTGAACCCAGGTCCTCTGGAAGAGCAGTCAGTGAACGCTCTTAACCACTGAGCTATCTGTCCAGCCTGGGTACAGAACAATTTAAAAGCTGTACTAAAGGCAAAGACACTGGTAATCACAGTCTTCAAGACCCAGAACCCAAACAGAAATGTAATCATGTAAGAATAAAACTCAAATATGAGAAAAATATGTAAATAAAATTAAATGTCAAACAAAAAGATGTGAATGGAAATATAGTTTTGTGACTTTATAATGGTCATTTTGCAGAAACTATACTTCTATCTGTGAGCTTGAAGGTTTTCTCGGGTAATGCTATCAAGATGACACTCCTGTGGGATGCTCAACTGCAGGCACACATGCATGTTCTGAACATGCTTAAAGTAATCAAGGAAAAGCTATGATGTTCGGCAGGCTAACTGTATTAAACACAAATTTTCAACTGATGATACAATCAAGATGTGACCAAACTTATAAGTCAATTGACAACTAACTGCATGGCTAAACAAAATTCTCACCCAAGTCTTAGGTTTATACTCATAGACTCTTTGGACTTAAAACCACCCTTGGTAGTAGCACACATTTGTAATCTAGTACTCAAAGGCCAAAGCAGACAGCAAATTTAAGCCCAGCTGAGATACTGTTTAAAAACAACAAAAACTAGCTGGGAATGCAGCTCAGTTGATAGAACATTTGTAATGTACATAAAACCCTAGGATGAATCTCACAGCACCACATAAACAGTGTGCAGTAGCACAGGCTTGTCATTTACACTTGGAGGAGAAAGCTGGATGATCAGAACTTCAGGGTTATCCTTGTTTGGCTACATAAAAAGTGTTATGCTAGTCTGGAGTACATAAGACTACCTCAAAATAAAACTAAAACCTTTCGTGTTTATATCTGTATAAACATAAGATTTCTTCAAAAAGCCGCCTGCTGTGAGATAATGCTTTTGTACACTGGTTTAATAAGACGCTGATTGGCCAGTAGCCAGGCAAGAAGTACAGGCAGGATAAGCAGACAAGGATAATTCTGGGAAGAGGAAGGCTGAGTCACGGAGCAGCATGTAATAGCACAAGGGGTAAAGCCATAAAACACGTGGTGACAAATAGATTTAATAAAAATGGGCTAAGTTTTAAGTGTAAGAGCTAGTCAGTGGTAGGCCTGAGCTAATGGCCGAGCAGTTTTAATTGCAGTTTTAATTAATATAAGCCTCTGTGTGTTTACTTGGGTCTGAGCAGCTGCGGACTAGGCTGGAGACAGAAAACTTTCAACTACAGTCCCCTTTAATTTGCTGATACCAAAGCTATTACCAACTAGAGGATTAGAAGAAAATATTGATGTACACTGTTCTTTGTGTTCTGGGATCATGTTCTCTCCCCCCTCCCACTCTTTCTCTTTCACACACACACACACCACAAAAAATAACCATTTTCTTTTCTAGTTTTTAATATAAATTTTGTCATGTTAAAAAGTTCAAGGGTGGGCTGGGCGGTGGTGGCAGTGCACACCTTTAATCTCAGCCCTTGAGAGGCAGAGCCAGGTGGATCTCTGTGAGTTAAAGGCCAGCCTGGGCTATAGAGTTCCAGGAAAGGCTCCAAAGCTAAGCAGAGAAACACTGTCTCAAAAAAAAAAAAAAAAAAAAAAAAATTCAAGGGTGTGAGGGGTGGGGTGTGACATACATAAGGTCCTGGCTTCAATACATGGCACTGCAAAAAGAAAAGGAAAAAATGTAGCCTTTGGCACATGCCTTTAACCCCAGCAGTCAGAATGGCAGAGGCAGGTGAATCTCTGTGAGTTTCAGAACAAGCTCCAGGACAGGCAGGCTGCACAGAGAAACCTTGTCTCAAAAAAACCAAAATCAATCAATCAGTCAGTCACGGGTCACAGGGCATGGTGATGCCCGCCTTTAATCACAGAATTCCAAAGGAAGAGAAAGGCTGGCAGATCTCTGAGTCCAAGGCCACCCTGGTGTTCTAAGACAGCCAGGGCTACAAAGAGACCTTGTCTCTCTTAAAAAAAAAAAAAAAAAAAAAAAAAAAAAAAAAAAAAAGGACCCGAGCAGCGGTGGTGGTGCAAGCCTTTTAATCCCAGCCCTTGGGAGGTAGAGGCAGAGGCAGGAGGATCTCTATGAGTTCAAGGCCAGCCTGGTTTACAGAGCAAGTTAAAGAAGAGCCAGCCAGGGCTACATAAAGAAACCCTATAAAAAAAAAAATTCAAAGCTGGTTTGTTGTGGTACCACACATCTTTAGCACCAGCAAAAGAACTGGACTTTGAATGAGATAACTAAAAATAGCCAAATTAACACAGAGCAGATGCATGAGCATAGATTTTAAAAGCCTTCATAAGGCCCAGTATGGTGGAGCATGGCTTAAATCCTAGCAACTAGGAGATAGAGGCCAGCCTGGTCTATTCAAGGAGTTGCAAGATAGCTAGGGCTACTCAGTAAGACCCTGTCTCACAAATAATTAATTAAAATAAATTAAAATTGAAAGCTAAAGGCCTGCCTGGGGTAAAAGCTCAGTTGCTTGCCCAGCATGAGAAAGACCTTGGTTTAATCTCTAACAGCCATAATGCATACTTCCCAGGAATCTAAGGCATTATTGCTTGAGTCCAGAAGTTCAAGATCAGTCCAGGAAAAAATAGTAAAACACACACACACACACACACACACACACACACACACACACACACACACACACACACACACACACAAACCAAGGCTACATAAAATTCTACCATACAGCCATTAGAAGCCATAATATATACATAATAATAAGCATAATTTATTAAAAATAAGCCATGATCAAATATATGGAACAGCGAGATTCAAATAACCAATAGGCTCACATAAAGATTGCTACTTTCATCACTAATCATTGGAATATACCAATTTCCACTACCACATAGGCAAAAATGAAGAAGTCCAATAAGGGATCTAGAGAGATGCCTTAGCTATTACAAATACTGGCTGCACTTCCAGACGTCCAAGGTTCGGTTCCCAGCACCTAAATGGCAGCTAACAACCATACGTAACTCCAGTTCCAAGGGATCTGGCACAAGTGTCCTCTTTAGGCCTCTGTGGGCAAGTGCATGCACAGACATACAGGCAAGCAAAACACTCATCCACAAAAAAAAAAAAAAAGAAAAAAGAAAAAGAAAAGACCCAATAAGTTCACGTGATAGGATATACCTATAGTAGTCTCAGCTACCTGACTAGAAGGATTCCAAGCCTAGGAATTTGTAACCATGTTTTCAAAAAATACAGAAAGGACCATGGATAAGACACAGCTAAAAGGAAAGGAAGGTTTCATTTCAAAAAGAAAAAGCCAAACAATACAGAAAAGGTATGGAAAAATGAACATATCAAACAATGTAAAAACTAATGCAAAATGGCACTGTTTTTGAAAGACAAATAATCAACAAGATCAACTAATAATAATGTATACCTTCTAAATGGCAATTGTCTAAATTTATTCTTATGTGCAATGGTGTTTTTATCTGTATGTATGTCTGTGTGAGGGTATTAGATTTCCCTGGAACTGGAGTAACAGAGTTGTGAGCTGTATGTGGGTGCTGGGAATTGAACACTGGTCCTCTGGAAGAGCAGTCATGCTCTTAACTGCTCAGCCATCTCTCCAGTTCCCTAGATAGCAATTTTAATCTTACTTATTAACTATATAGTAACACAAATACAAAATTATTTAACAAAAAATTTCATTGAGGAGATTTGCTATTAACAGTAAACAACACAACTACTGATGGTAGTGGAAAGTTAGATTGTGATATATATGGCAAATGTAGAACACAACTTTTGTGTTCATACACACATACACTCAAATATTAAAGCCAATATTTTGAAATGAAATCTGTACACATGGACCAAAACAAAATAAGCTGATAAAAAAAAAAGAAAGAAATACAATGAGATACAAAGTATAGCATACATCCCAAAACTTCAGGAAAGTTTTAGTTATTATCTTACTATGTACAGTAATTTTCAGTTAATTCCCTTAAATCCTGGTTGCAGCTCAAGACAACAATGTATAACAATGCCATCTCCGTCTTTGGTCTAAGCTAACCCACGAGTATTCTTCCCTTAGAGATCCTTACACGCAAGTCTCATTTTTCCTCAGTAAATCTACATTTTCTCTGCTACAAAAACAAAATCTAAAACAAAAGCCACTCATGGAGGAATGGAACAGTGGAGTAGGGGTGGATCTGCGGGAAAGCGTTTTCCTACCCTGTATATGATCTTGGCTTCAATGCTCAGCAGGGCAAAATATCTCAAGTAAGGTTCAACTAAAAATGCCACTAAAATCCCTAGACATAAAATACTGATGTACAAATGTATATAAGTAACCATGTTTGAAAAAGTACAAAAGGGGATACAGACAAGTTAAAGTCTAAACAGCTGATTACTTCATGGTATTTCTGAATTGTAAAAATATTTAATGACATTTATTTTCAAAAGAAAGGTTAGCTGCGTATGGGTATGCACAATTTTAATCCCAAAACTTAGGAGACAGAGACAGGTAAATCTCTGTGAGTTTGAAGCCAGTCTGGTCTACATATCGAGTTCTTGGTCATCCAGAACTACATAGTGAGACTCTGCCTCAAAGAACAAGGAAAAAAAAAGGTTAACAGTTCAAATGAATATAAAAGAAGTGTCTATTAAGGAGATGGCAAAGGAAAAACCATACCACAAAAGCAAACAAAACAAAAACCAGGCAGTTGAAGCAGAGATTGTGAAAGTAAGTAATTCTGCAAATAAATTATTATCCCAAGATGAGAGAACTAGGTAAAGGAAGCAAATATGTATGGTTAAACCATATTTGACTGTATATTTAGAAGTAACCACCGTAACAGCCCTTGTCCCAGCTCCTGAAGACAGATAGAAAGACCAATATTTTAAATGTACTGAAAAATAACTATAGCCAGGTGGCGGTGGTGGCACACACCTTTAATCCCAGCACTCGGGAGGCAGAGCCAGGCGGATCTCTGTGAGTTTGAGGCCAGCCTGATCTACAGAGTGAGATCCAGGACAGACACCAAAACTACATGGAGAAACTGTCTCAAAAAAAAAAAAAAAAAAAAAAAAAAAAAAAAAAGGAGGAAGAGGGATGAAAGATAAAAAACTGAAAGGTATGTACAAACCTTGTAAAACTGCAGAACATTTTTGTTAATAGCCATATGAACAATTCCAAGTCTAAATTATTCATATAAAGTTAAGACAGAAGGATAGTTACTATCACTACTAATAAATCTTACATTTTAAACTAAAACTCCCAGCTAAAACAGGACTAAAGGAGAAGAAACTTTTATGTGGAAAAGGTAATTTTCCTATAATTCAAAATCTGTGTTTTGTGAATGTAATATAAATGCACTAACACTTTAGGACCTGGTAAAACATAACTGCGGGAAGGAAATGCTTTAATAAATCTGTTTGTAAAAATGGAAATTTAAGCCTCTTATTTATAAGTATATGATCTAAACTCAGAAGCTCAAGTTGTAATTACTTCCTAAAATTCATATGAACACTTTCTTACCTGTTCCAAATCCTGTACCAAGTCCAGTTCCCAGAGTCCCAGGTGCTGGCTTACTTCCAAAAATACTATTGCCACTGTTATTTGTGCCAAAACCTAAGGAAAAAGAAGAATGAGTGGATTGTAGTTTTAAAACAATTCTCAATTTTCTTTAAAGGGGAGTTTTAACACAAAGACAACTGATCTTAAGCTTTGTATCCTTAATACTAATATTTATGAATCCCAAATTATCAGTCAATATAACTTGTTAAAAAATTCTGACACCTGCAAACAAGTCTTGACATTTACTCAACTGCTTTAATAGCATCTTCAAGCCTGAAATATCAATTCAGGACAGGGTAATACCCAACAGTAAAGCAAGGTCACATCTTGATGTCTGAGCTCTGTAAGGCTCAGAGTCAGCACACATGCTTCAGGCTTACTTACAAACACAAAAGTTTATTCCCTCAAACTTTCACTTTAAAAAATTGTCAGCAAATAAAAAGGAATAGAAAACCACCCATAAAAATCTCTATAGCAACACAAAAAACCCTATCTTGAAATACCCTCACCCCCTAATCTCTATAGCAATTTTGTTAAACTGATGGATCTGTAATGTATGGCAGATTATGTGAGGTTCTTTCACAATGTCGCACTCAGTTAATTCATACAAACACTCAAAGGCTCAACTAGCTACTTTTTTGTGTGAAGGGGGTGCTTTTTGAAGGTTTCACAGAACTCAAGCGAACCTGCAATTGCTAGGCATTAACAGTGGCTTTTATCATCTCTATCTTCCAAGTGTGGGGTCACAGGTATGCACCACCACTACCGTCTCTATACTATTAAAAAACAAAAAACAACAAAACCAGGGCCAGAGAGATGAACACTGACTGTTCTTCTAGAAGACCTAGGTTCAATTCCCAGCACCCACCCACATGGTGGCTCACAAATGTCTCTAACTCCAAGATCTGACATTCTCAGACATATACCTGCAGGCAAAACACCAGTGCATATAAAAGTAAATAAATTTAAAAAAAAGAAAACTCAAAAAAAAAAAAACAAAAAACAAAAAACCAAACTATATCCTATGAACAGCCTATCTTGAGTTCAATACTTTCTTCGTCGATGATGAAGGGTTGAGAAAACCATTCTTTTTCAGACTTGCTAATTAGAGAAAATCTTGTTAACTCCCCTTTGAAATACACAGGTATCAAAGATATCAGTATTTAATTACTATTTTCTTTTCATTGATGAGACAACAAAATTCTAGAATTCCTTTTGAAGAAATTTCAACAAAGCAAATAATGAATGTGTCATTAATCTATAATGCTAAGGAATGATCAATCAATCACTGGCCAAAAAATTCTTGGGTATTTGTTTTTTGAAGACAAAGTTTCTCCATGTCGCCCTGGCTGTCCTAGAATTCACTATGTAGACCAGGCTGGCTTTGAACTTACACAGATCAGTCTGCCTCTGCCCTACCAGTACTGGGATTAAAGGGATTAAAGGTGTGTGCCTCTGCCACCTGGTGAATTCTTGGTTTTAAGACAAATTCACTTAAAAACTATCATGAAAGTTCAGTGTGAAGGCTTGTGTTATTAGTTTGCAATCAAACTCTTAGAAGGCTGAGTCAATTTATTACATAGCAAGACTGTCTCAAGAAGGAAGAATAAGGTTGAGGAGAAAAGAAACTTCAAAGGTAAAGTGAGTTAACAGTGTCACTAGAAGAATTGTACTTTTTTATGTCAATATCAGGCTGGTTATTACCAATGAAAAAGACCATAAAGCTAAAGGAGATAAAGTCTGAAACCAAGCATATTTTGGTCATTTTAAAACCTAAGCATTTGCCGGTGGTAGCACACGCCTTTAATCCCAGCACTTGGGAGGCAGAGCCAGGCAGATCTCTGTGAGTTGGAGGCCAGACTGGGCTACAGAGTGAGTTCCAGGAAAGGCGCAGGGAAACCCTGTCTCGAAAAACCAAAAAAAAAAAAAGCATTTAATCTGACTCAGCAAGAGATTCATGTGTCTACATTAAAGTTCTTCTTGATTTGTGTTATTAGCTAACCACCCGCAGACCCACAGTTTTGCCCACTCAAGCACAATCAACTTTCCTTAAAGAAAATTTAAAAAGAAAATGTTCTTAAAGATGCTCTTTCTCTTTTAACTAAAATTTAACAAGGATCATAGTCTTGTACTAGAAAACAAGCTATTCAAGGCCAACCTTAAACCCACAAGAGAGATCTAAGTGCCAACTTTACACTGTTTATACCACACATTTCCTCCATTCTCGCTGACTCTGTTACTTCAAAACAATTTTACAAAGTAAAAATAATTCAAATTCAGCATATAGCTAGTAAGGCAAGCCAGGTAAAGATGAGACCTTTCATACTGGAATCAGTGTGTATGAGTATAAATACAATCTTACTACCAAAGAAAAAAACAATACAACAACAAAAAATCCTACCATTAAGTCAGATGTAGTGGCATACATCTTTAATCCTGGGAGGAGAAAGCCCCCGAGGATTTTTTTTTGAGACCAGCCTGGCCTACACAGTAAATTGCAGGGCCAAATAGGACTGCATAATAAGATTCCATCTCAGCCAGGCAGTGGTGGTGCCCACCTTTAATCCCATCACTTAGAAGGCAGGGGCAGGGGGTTCCAGGCAAGCCTAGTCTACAGAGACAGTTCCAGGACAGCCAGGAAACTCTGTTTTGAAAAACAACAAAACAAAACAAAAACCCCACAAAGAAACAAAAATTCTGGAAAAAAAAAATAGCATTTTGCACACATCTTCCTAGAAAAACCAACTAGTACCTAATGAGGTACTCTGGAAAACAAAATGTTCAACAAATATTTGAACCTTGTCAATAAAATGACCTTTGTACACCTTACACAATGTTGAAATGTCTGAAAACATAATCATGAATGGATAAAGCTGAAACATGATGCTTCTTTTAAACTGATTAAATATGTTAATTTCTAACATATCTAAAAAAAAAAAATAAAGTTCCTTTTTAAAACAATTTGCTCAATCTTATTTCTATTTTCTTGATTTTTAAGTAAGAAACAGGATCTCAAAACTTTAAAATAATTTGTTGTTGCTCTTTTTGAAACAAGTCTCATTCTGTACCCCAGGATGGCCTGCTTCAATAGGTATGGTGTTACAGGCATGAGCTACTATACTCAAAACTGCCAGAATAATCCTCCAACTCAGCAAAGCTTTGACATTCAGAAAGAATCACCAATCTCCCCTTTTACACTACACTCCCATGTTTGAAACCTACCTGAATAGAATGGGTTATTTCGGACAAATGAGGTTCACATATGCTTTTTCAGTTACTGGTGAAGTAATCCAGAGAAAATGAAAACCAATTATCTATACTATCTCATGTAATGTACCATGACTTAAAGCCTTTCTTTCTGGTACCTAGCATCAGGCTATCGCTTACCTGAGAATTTTTAAACATTTCCAATCATATGAATCAGGAGAATGATGTGTGGTATAGTCAGTGTAACTTTAAGAGAGTCAAACCTGCATTTTATATGTACCAAAATTGGAAGTGTTTGTATTGGTTCCTAAAGTCAGGGTTGGTTTGTTACCGAAGAGCCCGCCACTGGTTGTACCAAATGAAGGAGCACTGGTTGTGCTGGTTCCAAAAGTTGTAAGCTTGTTATTGCCAAACAGGGTCTGAAAGGAAAATAATACAGGAAATTTAAAATAATATAAAGATACAACAGAGAAAGTAAGCAGGTTAAAGAGATGGCTCAACAGTTAGTGTACTGAGCTCGATTCCCAGCCCCCATCAGATGGCTACAACCACCTGTCACGCCAGCTCAAGGAGGATCTGACAACTCTTCAGACATCTATACTCATGTATACACACATAATTAAAAATGACAAAATTAAAATAACAGAGGCTGGAGAGATGGCTCAATGGTTAAGAGCACTAGCTGCTCCTCCAAGTTCAGTTCCTAGAGCATGTATCAGGTGACTCAAAAACTGATTGTAATCTAGTTCCAGAAGATCCTACACTTCTGGCCCCCAAGGTCCCTGATTCATATGTACATACCCACATGCCAACACACAATACACATAATTTAAAGTAACGAGAGAGAGAAAGGATGCAAATAAGCTACTCCTTTAAGTGTGTAATGGAAGAAAAAGTTATAATTTTTATGAAAAGACAGATTAATCAGAAGATATAATAATCTGAGCAAGATTCTAAACACAATGCTTTAACACAAAAAAAATAACACCTTAGCAAACAGGATTTCAGTGAGTCAAAGTGAAAATAACAAGGCAATCAAATGTTTTCATTGGCCAGGTATGGTAGTATAGGCCTCTAATACCAGCATTTGGAAAACTGAGCCAGGAGGAAGTCCAGGCTTCTTTACTGGAGACAAGAGGGAGAGAAAAGTCAAGGAGTGAGGAAGAAGGGGGTGAAAAGAGAAAACACTCTGTAGTACCGGGAACTAGACCCAAGGCCTTGTATGTGCTAAGCAAGCATTCTAATACTAAGCTACATCTTCAGCTCTTAATTTGTTTGAGGCGGTGTATTGTATAGTTCAGGCTGGCCTTGAACTCTCTATAGCCCAGGCTGGATTCAAACTTTCAATCTTCTTGTCTCAGCTATGTTTGACCAGCTTTTTCTAGTGGTGGTGGTAGTACTGAGGACCAAAACTAGGGCCTTGCTCAAGCCAGCCACACATTTCTGCACCGTCATTCTTTCCCCCCAAATGGTATTATAATATAAAATTTACTGCTCTTTTAAGTGCATTTCAAAACAGTAGTTCTATACCTAGACAACTTAATTCAATAAGGTAAATAACTAAGTTATTATATACATCTCCCATAGCATGAGAATCCCTGTAATTCTAGGAACTCCAAAAGCATTTAATTTCTAAATACCATTCTAGTTTATCCCTCAAAACACAAAAAGGAAAACTAGAAGTTAAGAATTATCTGATTTGGGCTGGACACGAGGTACAAGCCTTAAATCTCACCACTTTGCAAGTAGAAGCAGGTCCATCTCTATAAGTTCGAGGCCACCCTGATCTATATAACAAGGTTTGTGCTTGCCAGAGCTACACAGTAAAATCTGTCTTTAAAAAAATATATATATCTGAGCCGGGCCTCCCAGCATTTGGGAGGCAGAGTCAGGTAGATCTGTGAGTTCGAGGCCAGCCTGGTCTATAGAGCGAGATCCAGGACAGGCACCAAAACTACACAGAGAAATCCTGTCTCGAAAAAGCCAAAAAAAAAACCCAAAAAGCAAAAAAACAACTGATTTAAATAATGTAAATTGAGAATACATAAAAAACTACCCAAATGGATTCTAAATAAACTTCAAAACTTAAAGGGAGCCTGCAATGGCAAAAGATATTAAGTATAAAACAAACACACAAAAAGACTATATTGTACATTGTACATAATAAAAACAAACAGGCTGGGTGATGGTGGCACAAGCCTTTAATCCTAGCACTTGGGAGGCAGAGCCAGGTGGATCTCTGTGAGTTCGAGGCCAGCCTGGTCTACAAAGTGAGTTCCAGGAAAGGCGCAAAGCTACACAGAGAAACCTTGTCTTGAAAAAACAAAATCAAGCAGGGTTAAGCTGCGAGGTGGTGGCACAAGCCTTCAATCCCAGCACTCAAGAGACAGAGGCAAGTGGATCTCTAACTCTGAGGAGATTTTGGTCTACATAGTGAGTCCCAGGACAGCCAGGGCTACATGAAGAAACCATCTCGGAAAAATAAAAAAAGAGCAACTTTACTTCTCAATTTAAAAATTAAAACTAAACTAACCAATTATAAGTTTTTTTTTCCTCTTTTAATTTTTTTTTTTTTTTTTTCAAGACAGGGTTTCTCTGGGGCTGGAGAGATGGCTCAGCGGTTAGGAGCACTGGCTGCTCTTCCAGAGGTCCTGAGTTCAATTCCCAGCAACTACATGGTGGCTCGCAACCATCCATAATGAGATCTGGTGCCCTCTTCTGGCCTGCAGGCGTACATGCAGGCAGAACACTGTATACATAATAAATAAATCTTAAAAAAAAAAAAAAGACAGGGTTTCTCTATGTAGCTTTGGAGTCTGTCCTGGAACTCAATTTGTAGACCAGGCTGGCCTCCAACTCAGAGACCCGGCTGCTTCTGTCTCCTGAGTGCTAGGATTAAAGGCGTGCACCACCACCACCACCACCACCACCACCACCACCACCACCACCACCACCACCACCACCACCACCACCACCACCACCACCACCACCACCACCGCCTGGCTGATACTTTGTTTTTCTTTGTAATGTGTATGGATGTTTTGACTACATCTGTCTGTGCACCATGTGTATGCCTAATGCCTACAGAAGCCAGAAGTGAGCTGCCGAATGGGTGCTAGTAGTCATATCCAAGTCCTCTGTTAGAGCAGCCAGTGCTCTTAACTGCTGAGCCATCTCTCCAGCACTTAACAGTACTTTCAAACAGAAGTACGCCACATCATCACTGAGATAAGACAATTTAGTAATTGAATAAAAAACCATGGAGCAGAGGGGACAGTTAGTAGTTACTACAGTGCTTTCCAAGAATGCATAATACCCAGAGTTTGTTCCCAACACTTTTTGAAACTGGGCATGATGGCAAATGTTTGCAATCCTAGTACCTGCGATGCTGAAACATGAAAACTAGTAGTTTGGGGCCAACTTCTAATTAGTAGTACATGCCTGAATCCCAGGACTAAGGAAGTAGCAGCATGAGGAGTTTGAGCTTATCCTTGACTACACAGAAGTTCCCGTTAGTCTGGGCCACTTGAGACCCTGACATAAAGACCAAGAGAGGAGCTGGCAAGATGGCTCAGTGGGTAAAGGTACTTGCCACCAAACCTGATTTGAGTTTGATCCTTGGAACCCATACAGCAAGAGAGAATGGACTCCCACAAGTAGCTTCATGGTTTGTTTGGCTGGTTTTTTTTTTTGTTTTTTTGTTTTGTTTTGTTTTGTTTTGTTTTTTCTCTGTGTAGCCCTGGCTGTCCTGGAACTCACTCTCTAGACCAGGCTGTCTTTGAACTCAGAGATCCACTTGCCCTTGCTGGGATTAAAGGTGTGCACCGGCAACACTGCTAGGCTTCCACAGTGGTTTCTGAATGTCATGGGTGCAGTGTGGTATAGGCATACATATAAAAAATAAGTAAAAATACAATTTTTACAATTTTATGTAATTGAAGAAAAATGAAAAAAATAAACTTATAGTATTAAATTCTTGGAAGACAATTATCTGTTTTATATATTCCTTCAGATTTAAATCCTTCAGATTTAAACACTCAGATTACAATCAACTGTCACCACCTACCGAACCAACTGCACCAAATCCAGTACTGGGCTGCCCAAAGAGACCTGTTCCTGTTCCAAAAGCTGTCCCAGTGCTGGTATTTGTAGCCGTCCCAAAAAGACCTCCTGGCTGTGAGGCTTGGGTTACTCCAAACAGGCCCTGGAACGGGTAATTTAGATTAAAAGGCAGTTCATAGTAGTTTAAAGTCTTAGAGAGATAAATAAAAAAAAAATTTTTAAAAGTCACCATTGCTTATAAAATCATGTGTGATAAACACAAAATTCTTGGAACATTTCTTTGCACAACCCTGAAAAGCAAGAATAAGGTATCCTTCCCAAAACAGCAAAGTTAAAAGTTATTAAAACTTTAGAGTCCAGGACTGTAAATTCATCCCTATAACCTAAGTCCCTGTTTCCAGAACAATGAACTTCAAATGCTGGGCATGTACTAAGGCTTTCTATGAATTCTGGTGCTCTGAGGTGTTAGCTTACATAGGAAATTCCAGGATAACCTAAGCTATAACAAGACTATGTTATCAAAACAAACAATTAAAAAACCCACCTCATTTTCTTCTAAATGCTTTATAAACTAGACATAACTCATACTTATAATGCCATCATGTATGAGGCTGAAGCAAGTCTCAGGGAAGCCTGGACTGCACAGTGAGACCCTGGGTCATACATGAAACACAACCACAAGTTTTGTAATTCTTGGTATTTGATCTATTGAGTAAACTCTGGCTATTAATTATATAAGGGATTTAACCTCATTCTTTCCCAGATGGATAATCAGTTGTGGTACTCTTGTTGGAAAATCAGTTGTCTTTAAACATGAGAATTCCTTTCTTTATTCTCAATTTTATCCATATGCTCATTTAATTTTTGAGATTAATCTCATATAACCTAGACTGGCCTTGAACTAGATTCATAATCAATACTATCCTTGAACGCTGGATCCTCCTCCCAAACACTGAGATTATAGTATGCCCAATTCTATAGTTCTATTCTTATAATTTCAGTAACCACTTTCTTTACTTACAATGCTTTTTTTTTTAACATTCTCATCCACGTACACAATGTACTTTGATGATTCATAGACAGTCCTTTCTCATTATCTCCCTCCAACTCCCTCTGGAACGATTAATCATCAACATCACAAGGTATATAACCTTAAGATAGCAACCTGTAGCCCACTAAGCTCTTAGTGATAAGAAATCTATGGTCAGAAAAGATAGATGACTCATTCAACAAACTCTCAATGAGTAGAGTATGGGCTGAGACAAAATCTAGGTCTTCATTACTGAAAGACTTGTTTTCTTCCCCATCCTAAATAACCTCAGCTCTAAAGAACTGCTGTGGAGACAGCACTTACAAGGTGAACATGATTACTAGTCTCATTACTTAGCTTAACACAGAAGACCTAGAGTTAACCAAGGGCCTGTTTCCTTACCATAGTATTGGTGCTCGGCTGCCCAAGGGTACTAGTATTACCAAAGGAAAAGCCAGTATTCTGGGTGGTTGTAGCCTGGCCAAATGGTTTGCTGAAGAGACTGGTAGTCTGTTGATTCTGTTGGCCAAAGAGACCACCTGGATTTGTTCCAAATCCAGTTGTGCCTTTCAGAAAAGGAGAAATAAACAAAAAACAAATTAAAAAAAAAAAAACAAAAAACAATTGGAACTCTCAAATGAGCCAGTAAGTCAATCATCTGAGCTTTGTCTATTGATATTCAAATTATTCTATATTCATTATTTAATAGCCTTCATTTTCTATCTTCAGCTAGCTCTACTTTATATTAAAACTTTCTTTTCTATAATACCTCAACTCAAGAATTCTAATAAGACTGAATGACCTTCCTTTGTAAACTCAACTTTCCTTTTTATAAGGAAAAATATTCAATCTATGTTTAAATTAATTTTGACAGAATGAGGTTTTTTTCTTCCTATCAATATATTCAGTCTCGTCTTTTATATACAGTACTGTATTCATCGAGCATAGTGGCACAGCCTTTTAATCCCAGCTCTTGGGAGGCAGAGGCAGATGAACCTCTGTGAGTTCAAGGCCAGCCTAGTCTACATAGTTCCAGGACAGAGAATTCCTGTCTCAAAAATAAATAAATAAAACGAAAGAAATAAATCTGTTAAGTCAGAAATACTAAGGCTGAAAAGAATGTTAAATGTAAATTAGATAAACACAGTATTTGAGTATACATTTCTCTAGAAAGCTATGGAAACTTTGTAACTTTTGTTTGCCTTTTTACAGAGGTAAACTTGTGGCTAAGGGAGAAATCCAGGAAAGAAGAAATCTTTGGTTTGCTTTGGTTTCTGGCAGGGTGGCCTCACACTTTACTATGTTGCTAAGGATAATCTTGAATTCTTTATCTTCACCTCCCAAATCCTGTAATTATAAGCATGAACTACCCAGACAAGCTACAACGTAAGCTTTGTATTGTAACTTTTGCAAAAGCTGTTTTTTTATCAAGTAACTTAGCCATCACCTTAAATGCTTTCACGCCCTATACTGAATCAACTCCGGTTATCTCATCAGGGTTTAGAATCTGACTGACTGATCATGTATTCCTGGGGACTGAAAACAGGGCCTTATATATGCTTGAGCTACACTCAATCCCAGCCCTTTTGTTTAAGACTCTATCAATCTTTCATGTTGAAAGTACAACAATTTTTTGCTTTTGTTTTTCGAAACAGGATTTCTGTGTAGCCCTCACTGTCCAGGAACTTGCTCTACAGACCAGGCTGGCCTCGAACTCAGGGCCATATGCCTCAGTCTCACAAATGCTCCAAGTGATCTCCAAGTGGGATCAAAGGTGTGCACCACCACACCCAGCATTTTTATACTAATTTTGTACTACTTTATACTACTCTGAATATAGTAGTAATCCTCAGAATGAACCTTCACTCATTATCAAATGACTTCTCTTTCAAAATAAACCTTAATGTTTCCCAAGCAAATAAAAAGTCATGTCTTACAGGGTAAGGCACATATGCCTACATGTCCAGCACTTGGGAGGCAGAAGCAGGAAGACTGCCATAATCTAAGGCTACTTTGGCCTATGTAGCTAGCAAGTTCCAAGCCAGCCAAGTTTACATAGCAATACTGTATCAAAAAAGTCAAGCTCTGATCCACTCATAAAGTCCTACTAAACAGAGCCCTTATGTCCCCTAGAATTCTGGAACACTCACCTCTTAGGTAAAAACTTGAGTTTTGCTGGGCCTGGTGGCTCATGCTTATAACACAAGTATTTGGAAGGCTGAAGCAAGATTGTTTTGAATTTGAGGTCAACTTGAGTTAGAGTGAGACCCTCAAAAAAGCCTCTAAAACCTCAGAGTTTTGAGACTCATTGCTTCAAGTTAGCAGATTTTTCCTAAAAATACATACAACCAATTCTTTTACCTTTGAGTAGGTTACTACTCAAATATTACCTCTGAAATGAAGGATTCTTTAGCCATCCTTACTTTTAACTATCTCTCCCTATTCATAAATATCCCCAAATTATTTTTTCTCCACAGCTCTTGTAATGAAGTGAGTCATGATTTACATTTATTTGACCAGTCTTCTTTATGATACAACAAAGTGCTTACTAGTTCCAAAGACAGTTTTGTTCTGACCATATGAAAAGGCTGAATTAGTGGTGGAGGAGCTGAAGAGTCCTGTTGCACTGGAAGTTGCTGGAGAAGACCCAAATAAGCCAGCTGTGGTACCTGCTCCCACTTGGTTCTGTGGGCCTTTACGGTTAGCCTGATAATCCTCCAAACGAAGTTCCTGAAGGTAAGCACATTACCAAACTTAACATATGGCAAAAAAAAAAAAAAATTACTTAGAAGAGACTCCCCAACAATCTATTACAGAGTAACGTCACTGATGAAGTGTAATAATACTGAAGTGTCCATCTATATAAAACTCAAAGACTGGCAAAAATTGGGCAATCAAGATAGGTAATTTTGGAAGGAAAGTATTATGATGAGGGGCAGGGTTAATAAGGGCTTTGGGATGTTAGCTATTCTTGTTTCTTTTCCTATTGTTTTTTCTCTATACTGTCACTTGATAAGTATCTTTCCACTTAATGAAAAACTTATTAAGCCATGTACTTAGGATTTTGCATAAATTTACTAAAACGTCATATATGCATAAACATGCATCTCACTGCATTGTAAATAACTAACCAGAATAGAATACTAGATAGACCTGTATATGTGGAGAATATTATCTCAGCCTAAAATAAAAGTATTCATAATAATATATGATCTTGAAAAACACCTTGATTAATGTAAAGCTTTTACTCAGACCCAATTCGAACCACTTAATCTTGAAAAGAATCAAATATTTGAAAAAGCTGTGTTTATGTATCATGAAAGTATCAAACTCATTTTTTGTACTGACCTCTAGTGACTTGCTTTCATATTCTTTCATAGCAGTAATACACTGATGCTTGGTACTGATGTTAGTGCTAACTCCAGCTTTGACCATAGTATCTGTACCCGTGGGAGGCTGCAAAGGAAGACAAAGGCACATTTCTAAGTCCAAGTTTTTTCCTAAGTCCAACTCTTACAGACACAGTTTGTCAACCACTGAACTTTAAAATTATTCCATTTTTCCTTTTGTAACAAGATTGGGCCAAGGGCTGGATAAAGTTCAGTGGTGAGTGCCTGTCTAACATTTGCAAAGGCACCCCCCCCACCTACTCAAAAAACACTTTTAGGAGGGTATGATGGCCTATATCTACTACCCCAGCATTCCAGAGGGAGCCGTGAATACCAAACCAACCCAGGAAGGCTACAGAGTGAGACCTTATCTCAAACAAACTAAAAGATGGAGCTGGGCACAGTGGCACAAACCTATAGTTCCAAATATTTTTGAAGTTGAAGCATGATCATTTGAGACCAGGAATTCAAGACCCATCTGGGCATCACAGTAAGACCCTCATGGCAAAATCAAATTGTTTTTCAAGGATGCTTGATTAAAATATAGGGTAACATTTCTGATCTTTCCCCCACATCACAGTTATCTGAACAAAAATTAACCCCACCTTCATTTTTAAAGATAAATTTTTATTATTTTTAGTTATATGTAGCTGTGTGTGCCTGAATGTAGATATGTACATGTAAGTGCAGAGGCTGGAGGCATTGTATCTCTTGGAGTTAAGAGTAATTAATAGACAGTTGTAAGCCAATAGGTAGGTATTGGGAACCCAATTCCAGTCCTCTGTAAGAATAGCAAGTACTGTTAACTACTAAGCCATCTCTCTAGCCCAGATAAATCCATCTTGGTAACAAATTTACCACAAACTTAAGTATTAGCCTCTCAACTCAAGCTATCCAATTATATGGTAAAATACAGGTAATATATTCTTACCAATGGTTTTACCCAATTTACTAAAAAAAAAAAAAAAAAAAAAAAAAAAAGTATACATATTTAAACCTTTAAAAGCACTATCATCTGTTCTTCAATTATCTGCTTTTTATTTTTCATTCTTTTATTAATTCATTTAGAGACAGGGCCTCTATGTAGCCATGGTTGTCCTGGAGCTCTATATTAACCAGGCTGGACTTGAACTCAGAGATCCACCTGCCTCTGCCTCCTCAGTGTTAGGATTAATGGTGTGAGCCACTACACCCAGTTTTATTTTTTGAGACAATGTTCTATATAGCCCACACATGCCTTTGAAGGCCAGAGTTTAATCCCAAGGCCCATAGTGCACTAACCCTCCCATCCACTTTATTGTCCCATTTTTCCATTCCATCCAAGGTTTTATTCTTTGTTTGTTTGTTTGTTTGTTTGTTTGTTTTTTGAGACAGGGTTTCTCTGTGTAGCTTTTGGAGCCTGTCCTGGAACTCACTTTGTAGACCAGGCTGGCCTCGAACTGACAGAGATCCAAGGTTTTATTCTTGAATAGATGATAGACTATTCTACGTATCTTCATGAAGAAGTCTTATTTTCAGTTCTTTTTCTATGATCTGTCCATTATTCTTTATTTAACAGATGATTACCCCAGTTCTGCTTTAGAACAGAAAATACTGACAGATACTTGTAATCCTAGCACTAAAAAGGGAAAGCAAGATCACTGAGTTCAAGGCAAGTCTGAGCTATGTAGTTAGTATAAAAAGTCAGCCTGGATTACACAGCAAGACCCTGCCTCAGGAATTCTGCTTTATATGTTTACCATAATCAACACTAAATACAAACTTGACTGAAGTGAGCACAATTTTAATATACATTGTAATCTAGATGATGTTTCATGCTGGAAATTAATTTCAGCTCAGTGGTAGAGTGCTTACCTACTATGCATGAGACCTTGACTTAATGCCCACCATGGCAATAAAAAAGAAGGAAAAAATTAGAATTTTTTTTTTTTGAGGCAGGGTTTCTCTGTGTAGCCCTGGACATTCTGGAACTTGTTCTGTAGACCAGGCTGGCCTCAAACTCAGACAGAGATCCACCTGCTTCTGCTTCCCAAGTGCTGGGGTTAACGGCATAGGCCCCCACCCCCATCCCACACAGACACTCTTAAAGCTGAAAAGAAAGCCTATATTGCCCACTGAAGGCTACATGGGGAGCTTGCCCAAATCATGCAGCCCCGAGCCTCACTCATCTTTGTCTTGTATACATAAAACCACAACCTGGTCAGCTAGCAAGAACAATTTTACCAAGAAGTAAAACTACAGAAGCAAAAAAGCAAGGTTAGTACATTTAAGGATTTTCCTGGATCCTGGAAGTACTGAATAGATCTTGGACGGATTAGGTCTTTGTTCCCGTTTTTTGGCAAGTATTGGGATCTATGTGTTGGGTTCTAAGGTCAGAACAGGGCCTCTAAAGTGTCGTCAATTATGCCAAGGTCCTGGGGCCTATATTACATCAGCACCAAATGGAGGTTCACAACCATCTGTTCCTGCAATTCCAAGAGATCATGATACCCTCTTCTGGCCTCCCTGGGTACTGCATGCACATAGTGAACATTCACACATGCAACAAATATTCATACACATAAAAATAAGTAAGCTTATTTTTTTTAAAAAGCCAAATTATGATATGAATTACTGGAAATAGGAGCAATCTGACAATTCATTCTACAAAGAAATACATAGGGAAAAAAAGAACATTCTGGAAGAAAATACGTACATTAAATTTAATAGTGGTTCCTGTAGGTGCTGCTGTAAAACTACTTGGCCCAAAGAGAGAGCCAGATGTGCTACCAAAAGGGTTAGAGGTGGTGTTTGTAGTTCCAAACAGTCCTCCACTGCTAGTACTTGTTCCAAAATCTGTCAATTAGAAAGAAAATGAGAATTAAATAGCAAACAACTTCATCTTGAACACCCTGGAAATAAGGTAGGGTAATGGCAGCAGTGCTTTCACACTGTCAAATATTATTTATTTCTCCTGAGCAAATTTATTCAGGCAATATTCCATACCAACATGCTTCCAGGCTACTACAACTCTCAAGGTAAACTAATCCAAACCCATAAATTAGCTACATGTGCAGGTGGTTCTTAGATATAACAACAGACAAGACTAAAAAGAAACATTTGACTGTGTATTTTATTTCCTTTCTCTTTTTTTTACTAAGCAAGAATGAATGCTGAATAAAATTGTCCTTCTGAGAACACCTCATCATAACAGACATCACAACACAAAAATATACTGTTTTTTTATTTAGGTATAATATTTCATGTACCCATACATTATGAGAATATTTTGAACATGTAAATGGTCCTACTGAAGCATTAAACATAGACAGGTTAGCATAAAATGTGACCATCGCTAAAAAAAATGTAAAATCAGAGGGCATTGTTGGTTATTTTATAGAAATTAACTCAGAAGCAGGACTGGAATCCAAGCACTTGGGAGGCTGTATCAGGAATGCTTTCAGTTCAACACTAGTTTGGGCTAGCTTCACAGTGAGTTCCAGACTAGCCCAGGCTACACAGTGAGATACTTGTCTCAAAACCTAAAAAGAAACTAATATAGAAATAGCAGACTCTACCTAGCAGGGCATAGTGGCCCATGCCTTTAACCTCAGAAGGGAAGCAGAGACAGGTAGATCTCTGAGGCCAGTTTTGTCTACATGGTGAGTTCCAGGTCAGCTAGAAGTACTTTGTGAAAACCTGTCTCAAAAAGGGGAAAAGAAAAGAAATAAAGAAATTAAAGACTATCTTTCTTTTTTCATAATGATTTATTTATTTATATCTTATGTCTACTGATGTTCTGCCTGTATGTATGTCTGGGTAAGAATGCTGGCTCCACTAGAAATGGAGTACAGACAGTTGTGAGCTGCCATGTGGATGCTGGCAAATGAACTTGGGTCCTCTGTAAGAGCAGCCAGTGCTCCTTCTACAGCCCCCAGACTATCTTTCTTAAAATATGGGAAGTCCTCAAGGGGCGCGCGCGCGCGCGCGCGCGCGCGCGCGCACACACACACACACACATATATGCATACTTTTAATCCCAGCACTTGGGAGGCAGAAGCAGGTGGATCTCTGTGAGTTTGAGGCCAGCCTGGGCTACAGAGTGAGTTCCAGGAAAGACGCAAAGCTATACAGAGAAATCCTGTCTCTAAAAAGCAAAGAGACATCACACAGTGGCAGAAATGTCAGTAAACAAGAAAAATCTACCTGTGAATGTTTAACTTAAGTGATATGCTAATAACCATTATGAGCATTTTGATTGCTCATTAGCAAATTATCATTTCTAACAAACTCTAACCTTAATATATAGTTTAAAGTTAGTAGGAATATCACTTAAAAAAAATTTTTTTTTTGGAGACAGGGTTTCTCTGTGTAGCTTTGGTTTGGTGCCTTTCCTGGAACTCACTCTGTAGCCCAGGCTGGCCTCTGCCTCCTGAGTACTGGGATTAAAGGTGTGCACCACCACTGCCTGGGTTTTTTAAAAAAATTTTTTTTGGGGGAAAGGGATATCACTTTTGAATTAGCACCCTAAGATTGCATTTTATAGGGCATATTTAAATATTTCAACATCCTACCAGAAATGGTGGCACAAACCTGTATATAATATCAACAATTGGGGGGGTAGAGTCAAGAGTTTGAGGCCACCCTGGGATGCATGAGACTTTGTCTCACTTAGACACACCAAAAAACATTTTTTTCCCAACATCTCCACAATTTTGCCTTTCAAAAAATACTGTTGGTTAGTTAGCCACTTATATTACTGTGCTCTTGTACCATAAATAGCATCACCTCATAGGGCACATTTAGTGGTAAATGTAAAGAAGCAATTACTAGCCACACGAATTTAAAGGGTTAAAAATTAAAAACCTCTGCCATGAGCAAGGAATGGAGGGGAGTAATCAAAGCATACACAGCACTTCTCGTTCCAGGTGCTCTAGTCCTTCACTGTAAATGTGAGACACAGGTAAGGAGAGAGTTGTCTTTGTAGTACAACACTACTGACTGACTTGAACACATCCTTCTTGACATCCTGTCAGCATAACTCCAACAATACTACTCTGACCTGGTTTGTCATCCTATGTCTGGGTATTCTGCATCAGGCATCTCTCTCTATTCTGCATCAGGCATCTGTCTCTCTGTCTCTCTCTTTTGAGACAAGGTTTCTGTGTAACCCTGGCTCCTGGAACTCACTTTGTAGACCAGTATGACCTTGAACTCTTGAGATTCTCTGTCAGGCATCTCTTCCTCTCTGCATCTATTACAAATACTACTGCTTCAAGCCCCCATTCTTTAAGAGATATATTTACTGCCCTCTTTCTGGCCTACAAAACTCAATACATTTTCAGATTCTATTTCCTGGTTTTGACCACTTGGTGGGAAAGGAGGTAGTGAGCACAGAGCAAAGAAGAGAGGACACATTCAACAAACAAATCAAATACTAAACTATTAGAAGTACAAAGAATGGTGTTCTACTTACTCCCAAAGCCAGTTGGTTTATTTTGTGCAAATGCATTGTTCTGGGATGAGAAAAGACTCGTTCCTGTACTTGCAGTTCCAAACAAACTATTTGATGTTCCTGTCGATGTACCAAACCCAAAACCAGTGCTTGTGGAGGTTGCTGGCTGGCTAAATGAATTGGTACCAAATAATCCTCCTAAAGACATGGAAGGGGAAAAAAAAGTTCATGTAGTAAATTGTAGTTACCAAGTAAAGTTCTATTCCAGCTACAAATAAACCAGATGTATTCCAAACAAAATCTCTTACCTGGTTTGGTCTGTGAATTTCCAAATAAGCCTCCAGTATTGTTGCTAGAACCAAATGCAGATGTTCCAAATGCTCCTCCACTAGTAGTACCAAAGCCAGTATCTGAAACAGCAAAATCCAGGGTCTGTGAGTAAAACAGTTTTAAACATTTCTTTGTTTTATTTTGTTCTGGTTTGGTTTTTTTGAGACAGGGTTTCTCTGTGTAGTCTTGGCTGTCCTAGAACTTACTCTGTAGACCAGTCCAGCCTCAAACTCACAAGATCCTCTTAACTCTAACTCCCGTGTGCTGGGATTAAAGGCCTGTACCACCACTGCCCAGCTACATTTCTTAACACTGCATTAAGTGGACCACTAATACAGTTTGAAGCCTTTCTCAAATTCCCATCAAAATTCTTACAAGACAGAAATTAAGCCAAGGTATTTTACTCATTGTCTCCAGAAGACTATGAACTTGAAATCAAAAGGTGTGACTCTGAACCACCACAGGGTGCATGCTGCCCAGTGGTAGAGTATCTGCCTAGCACAGGCAGTGGAGGGACAGATAAGCCATCTACAGTGGGTGGATCCTCCCCCATCAGTTAAGATAACCACAAGGATCCTTCACAGATGGTCTCAGATCTAACTCTCGATTATGTGAAGTTGATAGTTAAAACTATCACAGTGGCTCATGCCTTGAGAAACTGAGACAGAAGGATTGAGAGCTGAAAGCCTGAGTTACATAAATAGTTATAAGCCGGCTCAGGCTACAGTGATAACCAGTCTCAAAACAAAACAACTGAACCAACAAAAGACAGTCAAATTAAGACATTTTCTCCTTTTTCATTATTTTTCAAAACTTACTTTGTCCAAATGTTGAAGTTGTGCCGAAGCCCCCTGTCCCACCCCCAAAGGGGGTTCCAAATGATTTGTTAAACATCTTCCAAACAAGTGTTTGCTTCAGAAAGCTGTAAAACAAAAGTTACTCCTTTGAGACACCACAGAAAGTTATTTGTTTCAAGAAATCTACCATTCTACAAACATTAGTTAGGCCCATAGAAATGATAGCATACTGCTATTAAATATGCTAAAACCTTGAATGAATAAACTAAATATATTAAATTATTATTTTGTTTGTTTGTTTGTTTGTTTTTCAAGTCAGGGTTTCTCTGTGTAGCTTTGCGCCTTTCCTGGGACTCACTTGGTAGCCCAAGCTGGTCTCGAACTTACAGAGATCCGCCTGGCTCTGCCTCCCAGTGCTGGGATTAAAGGTGTATGCCACCACCGCCGCCTGGCTAAATTAAAGTATTTTAATAAATAATTAAATATAATTAAAACCTATAAAATGTTCGTTAATCTACACACTTGCTAAAATAACTAGTACTGTAATGTAAAATTAAATTTCTGATCCTACCAATGACGATCCCTTTAAAATGTTTTTCATGTATATGCTGAGTTGTTGGGCAATTTAACTTTTATTGCTTTTAGCCTATGCATCCCTACAAATGCCACAGCACATGTATGGAGGTGAGAGGATGGGACAGCAATATGTTCTCCTTTTGAGTTTTGGAAGTTCAACTCAATTCATCAGGCTTGGCAGAAAGATGAGACATCTCATTGGCAAAGATTTTTTTTTTTTTAAATTTTTACCTAACTTTTGTTTAAATATCATAATAGAGACCAATACAGATCAGTATAAACAGTATACATGATGCTGTGGGTTTGCTCCCCAGTATTGGATGTGGTGGCAAACACCCATAACTCTAGCACTCTGGAGATGGGAGGCAAGGGGATCAGAAATTCAAGGTCATCTTCAGCTACACAGCTCAAAGCTAGATTACATGACACCCTGTCTCAAAACAACAAAAAACAAGACCTAGGAGATTATACAGTATATGCATCAACAATTATGACCATATTCTGTTATATCAACTATCTAAACTGTTTCCCTGGCCAGGGCTGGAGAGGTAGCTAGGTGGCGAAGAGTACTTACGTACTAGCCTTACAGCTAGAGGCTCATGTCATCATCACTTACTCTTTAGTAATGAGATCTGCTTTAAGGTCCCTACCTTTAGCCAGGTGTGGTGGCACATTGCCTTTAACAGACAGGATTGCCAGGACTATACAGAAAGACCTCTCCCCCAAGAGAAAAAGCCAAAAGACTTGAATAGATGTTAGGGAAAACAAGATTTGAACAGACTTGTTAGCAAAAAAATACACGAATGGTAAATTTTATTTATATATGTATTACCATACCTTTTCAAAATTCTATTTCATAACACAAACAGTTCAAGACCAGCCTGGACACATGGACCATGTGTCCCTCAAAACAAACAAGTGCTATCCAGTTATCATGTTGATTTTGCTAGGCACCTCCAACTTTTTTGTGTTTTTGATTTTGGATACAGGGTTAGTTAGTTACAGTGTTTGAGGTTATATATAGGAAGTTTAGATTTATAACTATCATTGAAAGTGTCAGGAGACGTTTGTTATTTGCCCTTATTACTATTATTATTATTAGCATATTTTTGATTATTTGTCATTTTCATTACTATTATTTTTAGCATGTGCTGTGTATGTAAACATACTTTGATCATATTCCTTACTTAACCTTATTCCTCCCATATCCCTATTACTTTCATGTCACGAGCCATGTGGTCTAGTTTCAGATCAGCATATGAACACTTATCCAACAGGTGTGGTGATATTGTGTTCCCCAATATAGTGCACCCTAATAAACTAATCTGGGGGTCAGAAAACAGAAGAGCCACAATATTAAACAGAGGTTAGGCAATAGTAGCACATGCCTTTAATCCTAGCATTCTGGAGGCAGAGATCCATTTGGATCTCTGAGTTTAAAGCCACGCTGGAAACAACCAGGCATGGTGACACACACCTTTAATCTCAGGAAGTGATTGATGGCTGGAGGCAGAAAGGTATATAAGGCATGAGGATCAACTACTAGAGCCTGTTAAGCTTTTAGGCTTTTGAGCAGCAGGTCAGCTGAGATCCATTCGGATGAGGACAAAGAGGCTTCTAGATTGAGGAAAGAGATCAGCTGAGGAACTGGCAAGGTGAGGTTAGCTGTGGCTGGTTCTGTTTCTCTGATCCTTAAGCATTCACTCCCATACCTGGCTCCATGTTTGTTTTTATTAATAAGACCTAACAATTCTTGCTACAAACAGGTCTTCAAGAGACCAGTGGATCTCAGGTCAGCTCAGAATACTGCTGGGATCGAGCAAACTGCATAATCTCTTCTCTGATAAATATTGATGATTTTCTCAGCAGTTTTTGGTTTCACTTATGTCAGTCAGGCATGGGAAAGATGTGATCATTATCAGAAACTCTTTTTTCTGAAATATTTTCCCCTAAAATTCTTTGGGAACTGATGTTTCTCAGGTTTCTTATCTGGAACTACCAGCTGTCACCCCAGACCCTGGGAACTTTTCTGTTTCAGTGCTGACAGGATTGGAGGCAATAAAAGTTAGTAGTTACATACAGCCGGGTGGTGGTGGCACAGGCCTTAATCCCAGCACTAGGGAAGCAGAGGCAGGCAGATCTCTGTGAGTTCGAGGCCAGCCTGGGCTTCCAAGTGAGTTCCAGGAAAGGCGCAAATCTACACAGAGAAACCCTGTCTTGGAAAAAAAAAAAAAAAAAAAAAGGTTAGTAGTTACATACAAGGAAGCAACACGGGACATAACCATGTCTCCTAATTCTGGGGAAAAATTAAGGTGGAAAAAGAGTGCCTAATTAAAGTTCACTCTTTATAAAGAGCCTTAGGTATGCAGAATCCTTTGACAGGACAAGGGAACAGTTGCAGAAATACAAACTAACTATGCAAGCAGCTTACAGCAAATCACCCCTATTTCCATAAATATGCTTTAAGTTTTTAACAATATTGTTGTTCTTGAGAACATGTGCCTATATTTATCACCTTTTAGCTTTGTAAGGACAAGATGTGCCTGGCTCCATATTTAGCCAAGTTAAAAAAATGCTAAGTGTTATCTCTGGTTTAAAAGTTGGGGAAAATTATATTTGTTTTTGCTGGAGGTTAATGCTGGAGGGTGGGAAAATATGCTTGTTCATGAAGTATAAATAAATAAAGATGGCTTGAGATTTTTAGGGGCTAGTCACTTGTATGAAACTCATCTGGTGGTTGGACACTTCCCCATCTCAGGACCTGAACCTGGGACTGCCACATTATCTTTTGTTCTTTTTGTTTTGTTTTGAGAAAGGTTTTCGCTGTGTAGCCCTGGCTGTCCTGGAACTTACTTTGTAGAACAGGCTGTTCTCGAACTCAGAGATCTACCTGATTCTGCTTCCTAAGTGCCAGGATTAAGGAGGTGCACAACCACACCAAGCAGACAAGTACTTTCTTATTCATCTCCAAGCACAGGAAACTTGTCTGTGTAAATCTGACATGTATTTGAGGAACATGCCACTCTTTAAAAGGTGATTAATGACAATTTTTCCACTGTGAAATGTACCCTCATAGAACATTTTAGTTGTAATTTGTGATTTGGCTACACTGACTCTATACACCTTAAGTTCTACAGCTCCCAATCAACATTTTACTTTTAATAATCTTACCCCGAGACAGAAACCTACCATTCATTAGACACTCATTTCACAAAGGGATTTTAAGTAATAATAAAATATCCTGGAAAATACCTCAACATCTACAAGCTCATTTATATTTTTCATCTCAACAACAATGAAAGAATGTTGGTATTAGCTATCACTGCTATTATCACCTCTATTTTGCAGAGTAGAAAAAAAAGAATAAGGTTTTACAAAATTTCACAAGGTCAAAGAGGTAAGTAGAACTCAAGTTTAACCTATCTTCTAACTTTGCAAAGACACTTTCAATCATAAAAAGTAACAGGCAATAAGCAAAAAACCTATATATTAAAGAAATTCAACTGCTTCAGACCCAAGAACAAGAAGAAAGAAGGCAGCAAATATCTTTAACCCAAGAATAAAGTGTCTCATTCAAATGCAACCTATCTTTTCTTTTTTTCTTTCTTTCTTCTTTTTATTTTTTATTTATTTATTTTTTTGTTGGTTTTTTTCAAGACAAGGTTTTCTCTGTGAAACAGTCCAGGCTGTCTTGGAACTCTGTAGACCAGGCTGGCCTCGAACTCACAGAGATCCACCTGGCTCTGCCTCCCTAGTGCTGGGATTAAAGGTGTGCGCCGCTGCCACCGGGAAGATCTGCCTGTATCTGCTTCCTAAATGAATCAGGCTACCCACTCAACTTTCTCGGTTCTTAGAAGATCAAACTTGGTTTATTCTCATTTATCATGCTGAGCAAGGTCTGTTGTTTAAAGTTATCACAACAGAGGCTAGGGATTTAGCTCAGCTGACAAGAGAACTTGCCTAGCATGCACAAAACCCCAGAACAGCATAAATGAAGAATGGTAAGCTCATGTCTGTAATTCTAGCATGTAGATTTAGGAGGATCAAAAATTCAAGTCATCCTCAGTAACACAGATCTTATCTCAAAACGAACCACAATAGAAACAAAATTACAATGAAGCAAATCAATATCACAGACAACCTCACAATCTGTCATAACTACAGAAATTGATGAAGAATGGCAAACTGGGTGAACTGGAATTCACCTATAATCCCAGCACTAGAGGTGAAGGAAAGAGAATCAGTAGTTCAGGATCAACCTTAACTACTCAGTGAGCTTGAGGCCAGCCTAGGCTGAGGCCCAATCACAAAACAAAAACTAAACCAGTGAATACAGAAAACTCAGCTCTTCAAACCATTTGTTTTCCTGACTCTGTTGTGTGTACCAGACGCAGTGAAAGTATCCACCCTTGACTCTTGTTGCTGCCAAACAACCCAATTCACTCTATTCAACTTCAGTTTGGTATCTTATAAGCCTATGTTAACTTCATGCGACATCCATAACACAATATACACTCTGCACATGGCTCTCTTGACCCTTACTTCCCACCCTGGACACTGTGAAACACTAAACTATGCAGACTTTCATTTAGGACTATAGAAGATTTGTTGTACCAGCTGCTGTACTGTGAGACAGCCTTCAGCTGCCAGTGCTTTTCAGAACTGCCTCTACTGAAGACTGCCTCATTCATGGTCATACTTTCTTCCTATGACAGCCAAAATCCATGGCCAATGCTAGGATTCTTGGCCCTAGCTCAGTGTAAAACTCTAAAGAGCAGGTAATTTCAACTTTTTAATTTTCATGGGATTGGCTGACACCTTCATCAGGACACCACAGTTCTGGAAATATAGCTTAGGGTAAAGTGCATGCCTACCCAGAAAGGGTCCTAAGTTCAGTTCTTTTCTACCACTAAAAAAAAAAAAAAATAGCCGGGCAGTGGTGATGCACGCCTTTAGTCCCAGCGCTTGGGAGGCAGAGGCAGGTGGATCTCTGTGAGCTGGAGGCCAGCCTGGGCTACAGAGTGAGTTCCAGGAAAGGCTCCAAAGCTACACAGAGAAACCCTGTCTCAAAAGACAAAAAACAACAACAACAACAAAAAATCAATACATTTAAACAAAAATAAGACATGGCATCACACAGGAGAGTGTCAGAGTTAATGCTTGCCTAGTGTTTGTAAGTGACTAGCTAGGTTCTATCTCCATCACCACGTATATTCAAACATCATCACAATACAGTATCTCCCACTTCTTTCTCACTTCTCTTAGAGGTAATGATACCAAAATTTCCTGAGCCAACTTCTAAGGACTGTGCTCAATTCAGAGTTTGCTACCAAAGGAACTCAACTGTATCTCATTTACAATGAGATCTGCCAAAAATAGGGAGTTACCTTTGTTTGTTGTTTTGAGACAGGGTACAGATAGTGAAAGCTGCCCTCAACTTCCTATGATGTAGCTCCAGACTGACTGAACTATCTTCCTGCCTCTACCTACCAAGTGCTAGAATTCCAGGTGTTTGACACTACAAGTTATTTTGGTTTTGTTTGTTCGGGTTTTTTTGTTTGTTTGTTTGTCTGTTTTTTGAGACAGGATTTCATGTAGCCCAGGCTGGCTTCAAACTCACTATGTAGCCACGAATGACCTTGAATTTCTGATCTTTCTTCCTCCATTAACCAAGTAATGAGATTACAGGTATAAGCTAGCACATCAAATCACTAGAAACACTGGTGGGGCACACAGGTAGGATATAATGAAGAAGCAGAATCAGAATAAAATGTAATATCTTATGAAGGAAGAACAATCCATAAGATATTCCCATGACCTAGATAAAAATTCCTACATAAATGTATTTTTGTCTTTATGAATTGATTTCCTTACACTCCTTTTATACAAGACATTTAAAAATGATCTTTAATATTGGCCTTAATTTTCCTCTGCCCCTTGTGCTTCAATAATCTTCCAATTTTTTATTTATACTATGTAATACCAAAAAGGAGATAGCCAATACACATCAGTAATATAACCACTAGACAGAAATATACTCACACATTATCTCAACTAAACTTTGAATGGTGATGTCTTAGTATATCTAAAATTTGTAAGTTATGTGAACAAAATTAGCTTTCTACCTCAAAAAGTAGGAGACACCTGACACAATGTTAAACAACAAAACCAAAAAACCTCAGCACTGCCAATGAATGACTATGCCCGTCTTCCAAGACACTCCCAGCTTGCTGCTTTCTACTTCTAGAAAATTATACAAATATTAAGTACTTTTTCCTTTTTACTTCATTGAATTTCTTTGTATCAAAGTCAGCAAGGAGCAAAATCAGTAGTACATGTTACCTTCCACTTTACAAAGCACTTTTTAAGTCTCTCATTTAATCCCCATGATAGCAGTAGAAAAAGGAGGAATCACTATCCAGTTAAACTGAATGAGTCTGTTTTTGTTTGTTTAAGACAAGGTCTCAACAAGCTCTCCCTCTGTAGCTCAGGCTAGCCTGAACTCACAACAGTCTTCCTAAGTGCTGGGATCACACACCTGGGAGCACTGTCTACTGTTTGTTTTCCATGAGACAAGAGAGACAGGCAAGGAGGCTAGGCAAAATTCCAGGAAGAAGAAAGTACCTAGTCTTAATCATCTAATATTACATCCCATTTCAGGGGCTGGCCTGGAATTTGTTATCTTACCTCTGCTTCCAAAGTGCTGAGACAACAGGTGTACCCATTACACAAAGCTCCAGAGTCGGCTATTGCTGCTTCTAAAGACAGGGTCTCACTATGTACCAGCTAGCCTGGAACTCAAGAGATCCATCTGTCTCTATGGCTCAAATTCTGAGATTAAAAGGATGTACCACCACCATGACCAGCAAAGATAGATAGATAGATTTATTTATTTATTTATTTATTTATTCATTTATTCATTCATTATTCATTCATTCATTTATTTATTTATTTATTTATTTATTTATGTGTGTGTTTGTCTCCCCCCCCCCCAGAGCTGAGGATCGAACCCAGGGCCTTGCTAAATCCCCAACCCCTGTGTGTATGTGTTTATGCAACATGTGTACATCCCCACAAGAGGCAAAAGTAAGTAGGACTGGTTTGGAGCTAGAATTACAGGTAGCTGTAAGCTACCTGATTTGGGTGCTGGGAACAGAACTCAGGTACTCTGAAAGAGCACCAAGTCTAAATGAACTGGTAAACTCCAGATTCAGTGAGAAACCATGTCTCAAAAAATAAGGTGTGAAAAAAAAAATGAAATAAGGTTTAAGGCCAGGCATAGTGGCACACAGCTATAATCCTCCCACTTACAAGGCACAGGCAGGCAGATCCAACCTGGTCTACATAGGCAATTACAGGTCAACAAGGACAACATATCAAGACTGGCCCAAAATAAGAAAAAAAAGGTTGGGTGCGGTGGCGCATACCTTTAATCCCAGCACTCAAGGAGGCAGAGGCAGACAGATCTCTATAAATTCAAGTCCATCCCAGTCTACATAGTGAGTTCCAGGATAGCCAGGACTACACAGAGAGAGACCCTGTCTCAAAACCAAGAACTAACTAAAGAAACAAATAAAAAGGGGAGGGTGTTACAGAGTTACTAAGACAAACTTCTGGCCTCCATGTGAACACGCACAGACACACCTGTGCAAAGGGCATGGTGACACCTCCTGTACTTGGGAGGAAAAGGCAGAAGGATTAGGATTTGAAAGTCGGCCTGGGGCTACACATCAAGAATCTTGTCTTGAAGCCGGGCGGTGGTGGCGCACGCCTTTAATCCCAGCACTCGGGAGGCAGAGCCAGGCGGATTTCTGTGAGTTCGAGGCCAGCCTGGGCTACCAAGTGAGCTCCAGGAAAGGCGCAAAGCTACGCAGAGAAACCCTGTCTCGAAAAAACCAAAAAAAAAAAAAAAAAAAAAAGAATCTTGTCTTGAAAAAAAGGTACTAGACAATTTATGAACTGACTTTACAAGCAAAGTAAGGGTATGGCTTTACTAAAATGTTGGGACTATTTTCACTTACAGCAATGATCTCAACCAGGGACAATTTTGATAATTTCTTGACCTTCTTGGTAGTTACACCTTTGGGAGGAGGTGTTAATCAGTATCTAATAGGGAGAGGAGGAAGGCTGTTACATAGCCCACAACACACAAGAGGGCCTCAATTAAAAAATTATCTCAAGGGGCTGGAGAGATGGCTCAGAGGTTAAGAGCACTGACTGCTCTTCCAGAGGTCCTGAGTTCAATTCCCAGCAACCACATGGTGGCTCACAACCATCCGTAATGAGATCGGGTGCCCTCTTCTGACCTGTAGTCATACATGCTGCATACAAAATAAATAAATGAATCTTTAAAAAAAAAAAAATTATCTCAATATAAAGTGTTAGCTGCAGTACATAAGATATCTTGCTGTGAATGCATACTGAACGATAAGTCAATTTCAAACACAACATATCAAACTCTCAGAAAATGCTTAATACCAGGCCTCTAATAAGATTTACATAAGATATATATGTTTTTTGTTTTTTGTTTTTTTTTTTTGTTTTTTTAAGATTGGGGCTTCTCTGTGTAACAACTCTGGCTGTCCTAGAACTCGCTCTGAAGAGTTCCTCTAGAGGCTGGTCTTGATCGCAAGAGATCTGCCTGTCTTTGCCTCCTGAAGGCTGGGATTAAAGGGACACACCACCACACTCGTGAGTTACACATTATATAACCTCAGAATTTTATAGTCTTTTACTAGAAATTAATCATTATTACAATATCCTATGTCCTAGACTGCCAGCACACAAGTAATATTACAAATCATACCTTATATTCCCAGTCTGCTAAAGTTTAGTTATTCTTAGATACCTAGGAACTAGTGGCTACAAAGTACAAAGTATTTCAGGCCGGGAGGAGGTGGTGCACACCTTTAATCCCAGCACTCCAGAGGCAGAGCCAGGCGGATCTCTGTGAGTTCAAGTCCAGTTCTGTCTACAGAGCAAGATTCAGGACGGGCTCCAAAACTACACAGAGAAACCCTGTATTGAAAAACCAGAAAGTATTTCAGAAGTACACAAATATCTAGCCTCTTTTCTGGAGTATTTTTCAGTTTCCCTTTTCTGTATTTGCTCTTTCACAAAATGGACTGCCTATGAGCCATATAACCTAAAATACGTATTAATATACATGTTATTTATTTTTGAGACAGGATCTCATTATGCCGTCTTGACTGGCCTGGAACTTGCTATATGGACCAGGCTGACCAAAATCCCAGAGATCCACCTGCCTCTGCCTCTTAAGTGCTGGAATTAAAGGCCTTCACCATCACACCCAGCAACACAAAAACATTTTATCATAATCTAATAAAAATACAAACAGCTAAAATATAAAATGTGTGCGACAAACAGAAGGACCAGTAAGTGTGTGGAAGCTTACACAGGAAAGCATTCCAGGAAAAGCTTCCCAGGTCATGATGACCAATCTGATAAAATGGTACAAAAAACACCAGGTCACAACTTTAATATTTAGACCACAGTTCTCTTCTGCTCTTTTGTATTACTTCCTTTTAGGTTTTACTGTTTATAATCAAAGATACAAGCTGATAATGTTCAGATCAAACTTGACAACTAATTTTGTCAAATCTTAAGTATCATAAATAATTTTATCAAAGTAGTTCCCAATACCTACAATATGCCCAGCCTGATTTTTTCTAACTTTATGTTTCATTTCAACTATTTCTTGTATTAGTTTATGTGTATGAGTGTTTTGCATGCATGTATGTGTGTGCACATGTATGACTGGTGCTCCAAGGTCAGAAGAGCTGCTGTTCCCAAGAATGAGACAACAGTGCTCTCCAGCCCTCGACAAGTTTTAATTGAGATGGATCTTCTATGCTGCCCAGGCTGGCCTCAAACTCCTGGGCTCTCCACCCTCAACTTCCATAACTGGTGACATTACAGGCTTATACCATCACATCTATATTGACTTTACTCACCCTCAACACTTAGGTTTTTTTGTTGTTGGTGGTGGTGGTTTGTTTGTTTGTTTGTTTGTTTTTTTGTTTTTTTTTTTTTGAGGCAGGGTCTCTTTATTAAGCCCTCACTGTCCTGGAACTCAGTATGTAGCTCAGGCTAGCCTTGAACTCACAGAGAGCCGCCTGCCTTTGCCTCCTGAGTGCTGGGATGAAAGGCGTGCATCACCAAGTCTGTCTCTTCAACAGTACTTTAAGTTTAGTTCTCAAAAGTTTATGTTAAGGCTGGGTGTGACGACAAACGCCTTTAATCCCAGTACCAGCACCTGGGAGGTAGAGGCAGGTGGTCTCTTTGATTTCGTGGCAAGCCTGGTCTACGTAGTGAATTCCAGACCAACCAGGATTTTGAAGTAAGATCTTGTCTCAAAAAAAGGAAAAATTAAAAATTAGAAGTCCACATCAGAGTACTACAAATTAAGTCCTATTATCTTAACTAACACACACACACACACACACACACACACACACACACACACACACACATATGCAAACGTGGTTAACAACTAAACTGGAAATGTTTTGAAAACTATGTCAAATGTCCCTGTCCTTCCCCCTACCTGGAGCAAACACGGAGGGTGGAATAGTATAAAAATCCTAGACTGGAGTCAAGACATCTGGCATTCCTGAGTCCTCTTATTCTACCTCCAACCTACAGAACCTGTGCACGTGATGCAGAGTAGGGGAATTGACAATTTCTTAAATGCTTATGACTATAGAAATTCAGAAACCCAATCTTTCTCACCTCGGTTTACAACATGTGGCAGCACAGGAAAGAACCTTTCATTGGGTTGACCAGACCCCTCTAACCGCCAGACACTGTCTTCAAAAGCTAATGCATTTCCGACTCACTCAACCCTCTGGTTAACCCTGGACAAAACGCGCGCCCTGCAGAGTGGTCAAAGAAGTGATGGGGGAACCTCACGGAGTCCCCTCGGCACACCATCCCTGCAAGCGCCCACCTACCGCGGGGCTGCTCACCTCCGCCCGGCGAATGAATGAGTAGCACCAGAGACGGGAGGGCTCACTCCAGCGTGGGCTGCCACCCGAGACCCTCTGGCCTACGCCCCACGCGTGTGGATTCCCTCCCAGGGCCTCCCGAGCCAAGCCGCAGGGCCGCGGGCCCCGCCCCCTCACGCAGGCCCGAAGGAGTGCGCCGGGCACGAGACTGGGCGACCGAGAGGGCCCGGGGCGTCCCGCGCAGATGCCGGTCCAGAGGGGAGGACCCACCCTCCCGCTGGGCTCCAGCGGCGCTCCCGACTTACCGCCGTGCGTCTGGGGTGAGGACCCGGGTCCGTCTGCCACCCGCCGCTCACAAAGCAGCGCGCGGCCACCAGGAAACCGTCGCTGCCGCCGCCGCCGCCACCGACCGCCGCTTCGGGCGCAGCGCGCAGAGGCCCGACTGCGTCACACGCCGCCCGCCGTCAGAGGCCAGCCCCGGGCGCTCCGCCCTCGCCGGCCGGGCATTGGCAGGCCGGTCCGCCACTCGAGACCCACCCCGTTACTCATTGGGCAACGAGTCTTTTGAAACCGAACGTGAAGGCGGTCTCTGAGAAGGAGCGGATGGGAAGAGGAGGGGCGTGAGGAATGGGGGTGGGGGAGGGAGAAAAAAAAAAAAAAAGGAGGGACGATTAGGAGGGACGCGGAGTCCCACCCCCTCCGCCGCGACGGTTGGCTGAGAGGGGGTCGTGACGTCACACAGGACCCCTGGAAGAGGGCTGGGGAGTGGCTAGAATGGTGAGCACCAAACAGCAGTGACGTTGTACCGAGACCCCGCCCCTTTCCTTGGAGCGCGGAGACTCGGGCTACAGAAGCTCCGGCCAATCAGAGGGAAGGCCCAAGGATGACATGGTAACTGTTCTACCCTTGTTTAGCTCCAGTCTGCGGGCAATCTCGGGAAGGCTCTCTGGCCACCCAGCTGGCACTTGTGGAGCTGGAGAACCCTTTGGGAATACCTGTCGGTCCACATGGCTTGTCTGCAGCCGCTCCGAGACCCTCAGTCCCCACTGTTGTCCTTGCCAGTCCAAGCCAGTCCGCGCACATCCTTTCCTCCTCTGAATCTCTAAAGTAGATCTGAGCAATGGTCTACTATAGGGCTTGATCCCAATGAGTATTCTCTCGGACCTTCTGCCTCAGCTGCACTTTCAGAACCTGTGCCTGTTCGGGATGGCTTGGTGCAAATGTCCCGCCTTCTCCAGGACACATTTGCTAACCTCAACAAGTTGGAGTGATGTTTGGGCCGTCCTCTTGTCAGGACCTTGTTACTTTGTATTCTATTTGCCTCCTCCCTGCCCTGGTGTCGGTCAAAGCTGCATTTTCATACTTTTGGTGTCGGTTTCCTCCTAGGACCTAGCTAAGAGCAGAGGAGTGGGCATGTTCTAGAAACCAGACCTGTCTAGTGATTGAGGTCTCACAGAATAACAGGATCTCTGCTCAGAAAAAGAGAGTGCGTATTACCTCTCTACCACCTCCTGGGACATCAGTATACAACTGAAACGAGAGTTGCTAGGAATTTTAAATGAATTCTTCAATGTTTTTGGTAGTAACGAGAATTAGAAACATCTTTAAAACGAAGTGGTGTTGGGGCTGAGGATGTAGCTCAGTTGATAGAGTGCGTTCCTGGCATGTGCAAAGCCCTATTTTCAATCGCCAGCAACACATAAACTGGGTTTAGTGGTGCACACCTGGAATCCCAGCATTTGAGAGGTGGAGGTGGAAGGATCAAAAGATGGCAAGATGACTCAGGTAAACATACTTCCTGCCAAACCTGATGACCAGAGTTCCCATCTCTGGGACCTACATAGTGAAAGGAAAGAACCGACTCCTGAAAATCGTCCTCTGACATCCATACAAGCTCCATGACACAAACACCCACATATATGCATACATACAAAATAAATAAATGAAATAAAAAAATTAAGATTTATATATTTATTACATATACAGTGTTCTGCCTTCATGCATCCCTGCAGGCCAGAAGAAGGCACCAGATTTCATTACAGATGGGTGTGAGCCACCATGTGGTTGCTGGGAATTGAACTCAGGACCTCTGGAAGAACAGCCAATGCTCCTAACCTCTGAGCCATCTCTCCTTTTTTAAATGAAGTGGTATGAAGATAAAATAAGATAGTAAATGGAAGGAATATGATACATTGTAGGTGTTCAGTATCTACTTGAAAGAAAAGTTAATGTATAGATTGCCTAACAGGAAAGCTAGTTTGAACATCGATCTGCAGCCACCTTCCCTGATCCCCTCTGTCCAAATAGCCCTGCTTTTCCATCACTCTTTCTTGCCTTTACTGAGTCAGAAAGTCATTAGCAGATGCCTGGGACATATGAAACTATGTCTCAAAAACCAAACAGCAACAATCATTAGGTCTGCCTGTCTGTCTTTCTCTTTTTGAGACAGGGTTTCTCTGTGTACCCCTGGCTGTCCTGGAGCTCACTTTTGTGGACCAGGCTGACTTTAAACTCAGAGATCCATCTGCCTCTGCCTCCTGAGTGCTGGGATTGAAGGTGCAAGCCACCATTGCCCGGCTGCTGCTGCTGCTGCTGCTTCCTCTTTTTTTTTTTTTTTTCTTACATCATTACAGTGGCTTTTTCAACACCAATCCCCTGATTTTTTTGGTGCTTCAGTTTGCAAATGTAACTACATTTAAGCTTAAAAATGAATCAGCAGATGAGTATATTCAATTGGAGATGATAGCTAACTTTGCAGAAACTGGAATCCTTAAATGGTGTGTATTTATAGGAAGAGTATGGAGGATACATTGAAAGAGCAATGCTTCAGTGAGGAATTTCTGGGGACCACTGTGACTTTAAGGTTCCTTATTAAGTATTATTCTGGTGGGCATGTAATCCATAGCTTATCACCACCAGGGACCCTGATTAGGAAGAGCATCTGTTTGGAGCCAGGGCTCCTCCTCCCCAGTCTAATTGTCATAACAACCCCTTAGAGTTACTATCCTCTTCCTTCATCCACTCTAAAGACAAGAAATTGGGGCATACTCACAAGGACTTTCCAACCCCCGCCCCCCCTGCCTTGTTCTAGGCATTAAGAGCCCAGACATGTCTGGGCGGTGGTAGTGCATGCCTTTAATCCCAGCACTGGGAGGCAGAGGCAGGTGTATCTTTGTGAGTTCAGGGCCAGCCTGGTCTACAGAGCTAGTCTAGGACAGGCTCCAAAGCTACAGAGAAACCCTGTCTCAACCAAAAAAATGGGGTTGGGGATTTAGCTCAGTGGTAGAGCGCTTGCCTAGTCTTTGGGTGGGGGGGGGGGGGAGAAGAGCCCAGAGATGCCCACAGCCCTGTATTGGTTGGCTTTATCCTAGGAGCCTGTATCCTTTCACACACTTGACTTGAAAGATTTCTATGCAGCTATAAAAGATTATTGCTCAAAGAAGAGACTGGGCTGTGAAAACAGTGGAATCATGAAAGGGCAATGGTTTTGGACTGGTAGTTCCAAATTTCCATGTTGCAATGGAACGCACAGCAGGGCTGGATTCAAACAGAGCTAAGTCCATATCTCAGATCTGCTAGTGTTCAGACCTTGACAAATTACTTTACTTGTACTGTGTTGCAGTTCGCTTGTGTATGAAATGGGCACAATACTTGGTATTTAATAAGGTGATTGTGAAGGTCAAATCAGGTAATAGCACTTGCAAAATTCTGAGGTCATGCTAGGCCCAAAAAAAATACAGTATTGATTCCCTCCTCTTCTACAATTTGGTAGGGAAGGTTGAAGTTTGTGAGTAGCACCTAATTGGATTTTTAGAAATTCCATGTGAATATCTTTGATGTTTAAGCATAGCATTTAGCCCATTGCATTTAAAGAATTTATTGGCATACTCAGGATTTTACCTAATACAATATTTTATGCTTTTTCTATTTGTCCAATCAATTCTGCTTGTTTCTCTTTTATTTTTAATTTTAATTTGATTTTATTAATTTTATGTGTGGGTGTTTTGTGTGCATGTATGGATTTGCACCACATGCATGCATTGCTTTGGGGGGTGGGGCAGAAAAGAATGTTGGATTCCCTGGAACTGGAGCTATGGGTGGTTGTGAGCCACCATACTGGGGCTGGGAATTTGCAGGAACAGCCAGTGCTCTTAGCTGCTGAGCCATCTCTCCAGCCCCTCACTTTTATTTTAGTTTTGTAATAGTATCTTCTTTTTATTTAGTACTAGTTTTTGGCTGGATTTTTGTTTGTTTGTTTGGTTTGTGGGGTTTTTTGGGGGGAGGGTAGGATTTTGTTTCTTTGTTTATTTTGTTTTTTTGAGACAGTGTTTCTCTGCGTAACTATCCTGGCTGTCCTGGAACTTTGTAGACCAGGCTGGCCTCGGAAGGTGCCTCTGCCTCCTGAGTGCTGGGATCAAAGGCATGCACCACCTGGTACAGCCCAGCTCTAAGATACTTTTTAGAACCCCCTAAAAGAAACCCTACACCCCTTAGTAATTACTATCTACCTTTGCCCTCGAGCCCTAGCAAATACTCATTATTCTCTATCTTACATAGATTTACTTATTATAGTTATTTAACATAAATAGAATCATATAATCTATGACTTGTGTCTGGTGCTTTCACTTAGAATAATGTTTTAAAAGTTTGTCAGCATGGATAGCATATATCAATATATTATTTCTTTGTATGGTTTAATAATATCCTTTTGGGGGCTGGAGAGATGGCTCGGTGATTAAGAGCACTGACTGCTCTTCCAGAGGATCCAGGTTCAATTCCCAGCACCCACATGACATCTTACACCTGTCTGCAACTCCAGTTTCAGGTGACCCGACACCCATGGCAAAATACCAATGCACATTAAAAATAAAAATTAAAAAGGGGTGGTGGTGGCTGGAGAGATGGCTCAGAGGTTAGGAGCACTGGCTGCTCTTCCAGAGGTCCTGATTTCAATTCCCAGCAACCACATGGTGGCTCACAACCATCTATGATACCTGGTGCCCTCTTCTGCTGTGCAGGGATACATGCAGACAGAACACTGTATACATAATAAATAAATAAATTTTTTTTAAAAGTGCCGGGCAGTGGTGGCGCATGCCTTTAATCCCAGCACTTGGGAGGCAGAGGCAGGTGGATCTCTGTGAGTTCGAGGCCAGCTTGGTCTACACAGCGAGTTCCAGGAAAGGCACAAAACTACACAGAGAAACCCTGTCTCAAAAACAAAACAAAACAAAACAAAAAAAAAAAAAAAAAAAAAAGCTGGGCAGTGGTACATGCCTTTAATCCCAGCACTCGGGAGGCAGAGGCAGGTGGATCTCTGTGAGTTGAGGCCAGCCTAGTCTATAAAGTGAGTTCCAGGACAGACTCCAAAGCTACACAGAGAAACCCTGTCTCAAAACAACAACAACAACAACAACAATAATGTTCTGTTGTACAGATATATCATCGTCTGCTTATGAATCAGTTTATGGATATTTGGGTTTCCATGTTTTAGCTATTATGGATAATGCTGCTATGAACATTTGTGTTTGAACTTTTTGTAGACATGTTTCCAATTCTCTTGTGTTTATACCTAGGTATAATATGTGGTAACTCTGTATTTAACTCCTCCCCATCATACATCAAATGCTTTATATATGTGTGTGTGTGTGTGTGTGTGTGTGTGTGTGTGTTCTTGAGATTTATTTATAATTTTATGTATTGATTTTTAATCATTTTAAAAAAAAATATGTATTTGCACTCAAGAGACAGAGACAGGTGGATCTCTGAGTAGGAGGCCAGCCTGGCCTACAGAGAGAGTTTCAGGACAGCCAGGGCTACACAGAGGAACCCTGTCTCGAAGACAAACAAACCAATAAAAATGGTCTGTGTGAGTGAATGCTATGTCTGTGTGAGTGTTACAGGTGCTTGTGAGCCACTCTACACTGGTTTTGAAGGCTGAACTTAGTCTGTAAGAACAGTATGTGCTCTTAACCACTGAGCTATTTATTTCTCCAGTCCCAGTTGTATCATTTTTAATACTATTATTATTTTGTGTATGTGTGTAGGCATATGCATGCCATGGCACACAGAGGCCAACTTGCAAGAGTCTACTCTTGCCGTTGGGTGGTGGTGGTACACACCTTTAATTCCAGCACTTGGGAGGCAGAGGCAGGTGGATCTTGGTGAGTTCGAAGCCAGCCTGATCTACAAAGTGAGTTCCAGGACAGCCAGAACTGTTATTTAGAGAAATCCTGTCTCAAAAAAAAACCAAAAAACCAAAAAAAAAAAAAAAAAAGAGTTCTGGGGCTCTGAACCTCTGAACTCAGGGCATCAGGCTAGCATGGCAAGTGTTTTTACCTGATAAGCCATTTTGCCAGTTCTAATTTTTTTTTTTTTAATTTTAGGGTCAGAAAGATGGTTCAGTAGTTAAGAGTGCTTGTTGCTTTTGCCGGGAGTCTAGGTTCAGTTCCCAGCACCTTCATGATGACAGGCCACAGTTGTCTGTTAACTCTAGTTCCAAGGAACCTGACACCCTCTTCTGACCTCTGTGGACATGAACATGATACACATGCATAAAGCAGGCAAAATACCTGCTAACAGGTATAACAAAGTAACAAAATAAAAATAAATAAATCTAAAAAAATTTAGTTTTTTTTCTCACTATGTAGGATAATATAAGTGTCCATGCCTACTTCCTGGACCAGGCCACCTGAGAAACACAAAGTGGCCTGAAAGCTTCACTGCCTGTCAGGAATTGGAAGGTACATTGTGCCCCAGGAGCCATGGACTCTAAACTGAAAATCTCTCAAGGCAGCTAGGCCAAGCCTACTCCATGGTTCCCTGCAATTCCCCCTTTTTTATTTTTTAATTTCAGGGTATATAAATCAATGTATTTATTTTTTTATTTTTATTTATTTATTTATTTATTTTTATTTTTTTGATTTTTTGAAACAGGGTTTCTCTGTGTAGTTTTGGTGCCTGTCCTGATCTCACTCTGTAGACCAGGCTGGCCTCAAACTCACAGAGAGCCACCTGTCTCTGCCTCCTGAGTGCTGGGACTAAAGGCGTGTGCCAACACTGCCCGGTGTAAATCAATATTTAAAGCACACATGGAGTAGCAAATCAATCTCAAGACTATAATGCTTCCAAGTCAAATCAGCAAAAAACTTCCCAGGGACATTCCTATGAGCCATAGTTTAGAAGTCCAATTAGAGACATAAAAATAATGACCAAGAATCTTGGTCAGGTTTTGTGCAGCAATGGAGGAGGGTAATTCATCTAATTTTGAATGTTGAATGGTTAATATTTTATCATGCAAGGCCTGAACAGCAATACTTAAATTATCATGTGACCATCTCTGCTTGGGGAACAATATGATTAGCATTGGGGGGGGGCACCCAAGATCTCAGAGTCATTGACATAAACAGGCATGTTGTTCTCTTCCCAGTTAACAAGTGAAGCACAGGAGGATCTCAGGTACACACACCCAATATGTCTCAGCGTAACAGATGTGGTCAGCAGAGGCAGCACAGCAAGGAACAGCAGTTCTGCAGTCACACCCTTCCCCACGATCTCACCAAGTCTGTTCCCTCAGTCACCAGTCCCTTCATCTGAGTCATGGTTGGTGGACAGACTCTGTTCTCTTTGGTTCGACAATTCCATTGCCCTGTTCTCTTCCTTTTCTTTAGCTGTAGCCCCTGTAGACACTTGGGAAGTTCTTTGTCTGTCTTCCACAGGTTGAATCAGTTTTTCAGGTATCCACACTGACTTTTCAGCACCCTGAAGGAAAACACACAAACTTAGCCTCAGCTCCTGTGAATTGCTGGATCAGGCCATTCCATTGACCTGACATAACATCTCTCCAAAGGACCTTGACCTTGATTTTTTTCAGAGGGGCCCCCACACATTCTGCAGCAGTAAGGCCATCCTTGCCCAAATTAAAAATTTTAAAGTTTAATATATAAAATATTGTGAGGAATAGCCATATTATTCTCCCCCCCCCCTATTTTTAAATAACATTTAAGCTGTCCATTAGTTCTTTCCAAAAGAAGAGGGTTATAAGGAAAGCCTGTGATGTGGGGTGTATCAAACTGTTGGTAAAATTTCTGAAAAGGCTTGGTAGTGTATGTGAAGCATTGTTAGTTTTTAATATTCAGCAGGGGTATAAAATAGTAAAAGTCAGTGCTAAGTCATCAGAAGTATTTAATAAATTTTTTAAATTTTTAATGAGTTATTAAAGGGTTTATCCAACTTTTATTGTTGTAAACAAATCTTTAACAGTTTATTATTTTTAGTAGAAAGCAAAATACCATCCATATAATGTATAATAGAAGCAAGAGAAAACTTTTTTTAAAAGCAATAGCAACAAACTTTTGACATAAAGTTGGACTATTTGTCATTATGCATTTCTTTTTTCTTGTTGAATAACTGCCAATAGCTGAGGCATCATTTGCCCTTGGAGGGCCAGCCAGAGTTAACGCTTAAGCATATGAAGGCATTTTAGTATATCATCATAGAGGTGGATGTAATCATTAATATCCCCCCCTTTTTTTTTTTTCTGAGCCAAGGATTGAGGATCAAACCCTGGGCCTTGTGCTGAGCACAAGCACTCTACCACTGAGCTAAATCCCCAACCCAATATCCCCTTTCTTAAGAGATGGATGGCAGTCTGGCCATTAACATTTTCATATACGAGTTGTTTAACATTAATCATTCCCATCTCCCCATCAACCTCTAGGTGATTGAGGACCCTAAAAAGATGATAAACAAAATCTTGATATGGCTCATCAGGCTCCTATCTAATTTTAGAAAGTTCCTCTGTCTTTTTCCCAGAATTTAGTAACTTATGCCATGCCGATAAAGTCAAAGCATTGATTTGTCCATAAGCTTGAGGAGGACATGTAAACTGTTGTTGAGCATCGCTATACATGCCTTCTCCTGTTGACATTTCAAGTTATGGGCACATTATTTGTTGATTTCTTTTTCTTTACTTTTTCTATTTGTTTGTTCGTTTGTCTTTTGAAACAGGGTTTTTCTATGTAACCACCCTGACTGTCCTGGAACTAGCTCTGTAGACCAGGCTGGCCCCAACTCACAGAGAGATCCACCTGCTTCTGCCTCCAGAGTGCTGGGATTACACGCATGCGCCATCACCACCTGGCTCTTTTTTTTTTTTTTTTTTTTTTTTTTTTTTTAAGATTTATTTATTATGTATACAGTGTTGTGCCTGGATGCCAGAAGAGGGTGCCAGATCTCATTACAGATGATTAGGAGCCACCATGTGGTTGCTGGAAATTGAACTCAAGACCTCTGGAAGAGCAGCCAGTGCTCTTAAGCATTGAGCCATCTCTCCAGCCCTATTTTGTTGATTTCTAATAGCTTGGTCCTGACATCTTTTTGAATAATCAGCCTTCCTCAATAAATATTTACTCCTAGTAAGATAAAAAAGTAAGATCAACTTTTGCTAAGATCCTCTAGTCAGAAGGAAGAAAAGCTTCCCCAGAAGTAGAATAAAAGAGAGACAATATAAAAGGAGCAGTTGGTCCATACTGAGCACAAGCCTGCTTAAGATCCTTAAGAGTCAGGGCTGGGAAAGTAATTCAGTGGTTAAGAGCACTGGCTGTTCTCCCAGAGGACCCAGGTTCAATTCCCAGCACCCACATGGCAGCTCACAACTGTCTGCAACTCCACTTCCAGGGGATCTGACACCCTCACACAGACATACATATGGGCAAAATACCAACGCACATAAAAATAAGTCTTTAGGGCTGGAGAGATGGCTCAGAGGTTAAGAGCACTGACTGCTCTTCCAGAGGTCCTGAGTTCAATTCCCAGCAACCACATGGTGGCTCACAACCATCTGTAATGAGATCTGGTGCCCTCTTCTGGCCTGCAGTCATATATGCTGTATACAAAATAAATAAATAAATCTTTAAAAAAAAAATAAGTCTTTAGCCAGGCGTTGATGGCACATTCCTTTAATTCCAGCACTCGGGAGGCAGAGGCAGGCAGATCTCTGTGAGTTTAAGGCCAGCCTAGTCTGGAAAGTGAGTTCCAGGATAGGCTCCAAAGCTACACAGAGAAACCCTGTCTCAGAGAGAGAGAGAGAGAGAGAGAGAGAGAGAGAGAATTTTAAATAAAATGGTGTATAATATTTAACTCTTTGCCCTGAGTTATTAGGATTGGATGTTTCACTCACCAATAAAAGAGAAAATCCTTTCATGTCTTCTCCCATCTCTTGGGCTCCATACAAAGTCTCTTGGTTAGAAGACCTGTACTGTAACTTAAAAGGAGTTAATTCTTATGGAGGATGAGAAACCTAACAACTTCAGAAAGAAATGAAGCAAAGCAGAAAAAAAAAGTTTTGATACTATCAAGAACTGTACTTAAGGGCTGGAAAGAGGGCTCAGAGGTCAAGAGCACTGGCTGCTCTTCTAAAGGATCTAGATTCAATTCTCAGCTCACAACTGTCTATAACCCCAGTTCCGGTGGATCCAGCACCCTCACACAGACATACATATAGGCAAAAACACCAATGCACGTAAAAAATAAATAATTTTGAAAAGCTGTATTTGATGGAAGGTTTTAGGAGCCGAGGCCATTGCAGATGGGGTAGGGGAACAAAAACAACAGAAGGTGGAGGAATGCCCTCAACCTCGTCACAGAGAGACAGGTTCTAAGTTTTCTTCTGTTCCCAGGGTTATTCTGCTTTTTCCTGATCACTTTCATTTTTAATATTAACTATCATTTTTGTCTATTACTGTTTGTATTTCTTTCCAAAGCTGAACTGTTTTCTGGTCCCCTTTCATGTAATTCTCCCTGAACTGCTCTTCCTAACCAGAACCAAGTTCTGGGATGCAGAGATCCCTCTTCAGGGAAAGAAGGCTGAAGTTGACTAATGAACTTCAAGGATTTCATCAGCTGGTGGTGTCCCTCTGTAACTTGGTTGCTCCTTCAGCTCTGTTTGCCCCTTTTGACCTTCAATGGATGTTCTTGCCTTTTTATACTGGTGTGTACCCTATTCCCAGGAGTTCCTTGCCCCCTCCCTTTTTTTTTTTTCTTTCTTTCTTAAATCCCCATATTTAGGTCCCTGCTCCTGGCCCCACCTATAAAGTGCCTGTGCTTATTTAGGGGCAAGGTCACCTGTATGGCTGCAAGTAATTATATCAGGCCAGTTGGAGGGGCCATAGCACAACTGAGGCTGAACAATTTTATTGAGAACAATCAGACTTTTTATGCCTTTATCAGAAACAGAATATAACAGCAATTGCCAGGATCAAGACAGTTATAATTGCCAGAATACAATGAAGTTTGCAAGCTATCCAGGGTTCATGAGATTAACATCTAAGACCAATTTGTCCTGTCAAGCCTTCATGCTGCCTTGACTACTAAAGGAACATGCTGAGAAACACAAAGCTGCCTGAACACTTCACTGCCTGAGAGAGTGCATCAGTCTTCCAGGAACTGGAAGGCACATTGTGCACTGGGAGCCATGGACTCTAACCTGAAAAACCTATGACAATGCCTCTCCAGGCAGTTAGGCCAAGCCAACTCCATGGTTCCTTGTATTGTATAGCTAGGCTAGAATTCACTATAGAGACCATGCTGGCCTCTCTTCCTATACTCTTTCATACTATTATTATTTTAGTGATTCCATAGACATCGCCACATGAATTTTTTTTTTTTTTTTTTTTTTTTTTTTTTTTTTTTGGTTTTTCGAAACAGGGTTTCTCTGTGTAGCTTTGCGCCTTTCCTGGAACTCACTTGGTAGCCCAGGCTGGCCTCGAACTCACAGAGATCCGCCTGGCTCTGCCTCCCAAGTGCTGGGATTAAAGGCATGCGCCACCACTGCCCGGCATGCCACATGAATTCTTAATTTAACAAAATGTCATTTTATTAAAAATACCTTTATCAGAAGAATGGAATTCACTAAGATGAAAGTGCAAGGCAAGAATATTCTAGATGAGGTGAATGGGGAAGCACAGGTAGGATCAGGAAAGCACTCACCATATCCAGATGAAATCTGAGACATCATTCTAGAAGCAACAGAAGAGCCAAAGTTCTTTAGAACAATGAAGATTCTATTACTGTTTTTCTGGGTACTGGAATTAGATGGGTGACTCTAGGGTTGGAGTTTTTATTTTTCCCAAGACAGGGTTTCTTTGTGTAGCCCTGCCTGTCTTGGAACGTACTCTGTAGACCAAGGTAGTCTTGAACTCATAGATCTGCCTGCCTCTACTTCCAAGTGCTGGGATTAAAGGTGTGCTCCACCATGCTTGGCTGACTTTTTTTTTTTTTTTTTTAAGGGAAGCAGAGCTGAAATTAATGACATGCACCACCATGCCTGGCATTTTTTTTTTTTTTTGAGATTTTATTTTTTATGTGTATGAGTGTTTTGTCTAAAATGTATGTCTGTGCACCATGTGCAAGAAGTGCCTGTAGAGGCCAGAAGAGAGCCCCAGATCCCTTAGGGCTGGAATTACAGATGGTTGTGAGCTACCATGTGGGTGTTTGAAATTGATTCTGGGTCATCTGGAAGAGCAGCCAGTGCTCTTAATTATGGAGTCATCTCCTCAGCCCCAGAGTGTGGATTTTTAAACCATCCAAGGAGGATATCTTGATGATGACAAAGATATCATGGAAAAACAAAACTCCTCACCAGCTTAGGTTGGCTCGCTTTCCTACAGCTTTCCGTGAGGCAAGGCCAGGATTGGGCCTGGACTTCGAGCATTGGCCATGTCTCGCCTCTTAACCTTCCCCAGCCATACTCCCTTCATGCCAGTCTCTAGCAATTGCTCTCAAAAGGCCTATCTCGGAATTCTTAAAGTGCTCCTAGATCTGTCTCAGCACACCCATTCTTTAAAACCTGCTTCGGTTAAATCCATCCAGTATTTCCTGCACCCTTACTCTGTTCCTGCCCCTGCACTAGGCTGAAAGAGCAAGCAATCGATTGAGGGTTGTCTCCTTATACTAGCTCCTAAGCACTTGAGAGGCTGAGGTAGGAGGAGGGTTGCTGTGAGTTTGAGGTCAGCCTAGGGTTATAGTGAGTTCTAGACTAGTCTGGGCCACAGATTGAAACTATCTCAAAAAATAATTAGGAGCTCCCAGAAAGGTGGGGGACATTAGACTGGGCAACAGACAAGTATTCGTTTGCTACTTTGTGGTCAGAGTCGTAATGGAAGCTTGGTAGACCGTATATAATATTACAGCTGTGGGAAGATAGGCAAATGGTCATAAGGTATAGAGATAAGGAAAAGACGATCGAAGTTTCATGGAAGAGGAGGATAAAGCTAGGGTCTAAAATTTAATTGCTGGAGTAGAGGATGACCAGATTATGGAAGCTGTTGAGCACCACACTAATTTGCCCCTGCTCATAAAAGCTAGGGAGAGTTACTAAATTGATTAGCAGCAAAGAAGGGACATGTCAGTTCTGTGTTTTAAGAAGAGTTGTTGTGCTGCCAACCTTTTATCCCAGCACTGGGGAGGCAAAAGTAAGTACATATCGATGAGTTCCTGCCAGCTTGGTCTACAAGTTCCAGGCCAGACAGTGCTAACTGTGAGACCCTACCAAACAATAGATAAAAGGTGAGCAGGACCAGTGTGGGCTGAAGTGGAGGCTCAGTGGTTAATAGCAATTACTTCCTTACGATTACTGTTCTTGCAGAGGACCTGGGCTGTGTTCCCATCACCCATATGATGCTTACAACTCCAGTTCCAGTGCCATCTTCTGACCACCTTGGGCTTCTGCACAAACATGGTGCACATACATACATTCAGCCACACACACACATATACATAAAAATAATTTTTCTTTGAGACAGGTTTTCTCTGTGTAACAGCCCTGGCTGTCCTAGAACTCACTTTGTAGACCAGGCTGGCCTTGAACTCACAGAGTTCTGCCTGTCTCTACCTCCTGAGTGCTGGGATTAAAGGCATGTGCCACCATGCCAGGCAATAATTAAAATCTTAAAAAAAAAAAAAAAGGGAATATGATATCTGGAGTGATGGTACATGCCTGTCATCCCGGTATTAAGAGGCCACCTTGGGAGCTGGAGAGATGGCTCAGAGGTTAGGAGCACTGGCTGTGCTTCCAGAGGTCCTGAGTTCACTTCCCCAAAACCATTTGTTGGCTCACAACCATCTATAATGAGATCTACTGCCCTCTTCAGGTGGGCATGTGTATGTGCAGACAGAACACAGTATAACATAATAAATAATCTTTTAAAAAAAAAGTGAATCCCTGTCTTTTTTCCCCCAAGATTTATTTATTTATTATGTATACAGCACATAATGACTGCAGGCCAGAAAAGGGCACCAGATCTAACTACAGATGGTTGTGAGCCACCATGTGGTTGCTGGGAACTGAACTCAGGACCTCTGAAAGAGCAGCCAGTGCTCTTAACCACTGAGCCATCTCCACCCCCCCACCCCCCCCACCCCCCCACCCCCCCCACCCCCCCACCCCCTGTGAATCCCTGTCTTAACGAAAGAAAATAAAAGAAAAAATTAGTCCATGCAGCTATAATTTGAGGGAGACAGAAAACCAATGAAGCAATCTTATAGGAAATCTTTTTTACTTATTCATTTTGTGGATGGATGTTTTGCCTGCATGTATGTATATGTACCATATGTATACTTTGTCCCCTAGAAGACCAGAAGAGGGTGTCAAATTCACTGGAACCAGAGTTACAGATGGTTATGAGTCACCATGTGGGTGTTGGGAATTGAACCCAAGTCTTTTGGAAGAGCGTCTAGTGCTCTTAACTGCTGAGCCATCTCTCCAGTCCCACAGAGCTGCTGCTGCTTCTCCTTCTCCTTCTTTTTGGTTTTTCGAGACAGGGTTTCTCTGTGTAGTTTTGGTGCCTGTCCTAGAGCTTTTTTTCTTGACACATTCTATATTCTCTTCTTATCTGTCCCCCATTTATACACTGCCTCCCTGCTACCGGGTGCTGGAATATCTTTGTGAACACTAAGTCAGCTTGAAAGGGTGTGGTATGTGGGTGTGCACAGGGAGACTGAATGGTAACTGTGGCTAAAACTGGACATTGATGATGCTATTTAAGGCACAAGACTGTCTGGAGTATTTCCAAATATAAGCAAATCCACAGGGGAATAAGAGATACCAGAAAATGTCAACAGCAGCAGCTACTTGCACAGTGGACAAATGCCAAGTTAGGAAGCACTGAGTGCCTGCTGGTGAGGAGAGACTGGAGGCCCAATTGCTCATTCAATTTCTAATTCTTTTTAAAAAAAAGTTAACATTTATTAGCTGGGTGGTGGTGGTGCTCGCCTTTAATCCCAGCACTCAGGAGGCAGAGGCAGGCAGATCTCTGTGAATTCGAGGCCAGCCTGACCTACAGAGTGAGTTCCAGGACAGCCAGGACTACGAAGAAAAACCCTGTCTCGAAATAAAACAAAAACAAAAACAAAAACAAAAAAAAATTTAACATTTATTTATTCATGTGTGTGTGTGTTTGCCTGCCTGCCTGCATGCATGCATGCATGCATTCAAATGCCTGTCTTGTGTGTGGAGGTCAGAAGACAATTTATGGGAGTTGGTCATCTCCTTCCACCATAAAGACTGAGGTCATGTCTGACAGCAAGTACCTTGCCATCTTGTCACTTACATCCCCCCTTCTTTGCTTTTTGAGGCAGAGTCATGGCTGCCTTTAAATCTGCCATGTAGCTAAGGATATCTTTGAACTCTCGATCCTCCTGCCTCTACCTCTCTATTGTGGAAATTACAGGCCTGTGCCACCACCCCTGTTTTGCTCGATTTCTTTATCTGTATGATGGATTTCACCAGATTCTTCTGTCCAGATTATTAAGAGGAACAAATGGAAGAGTAGTTATAGTCTCTAGCACATTATAAGAACACTCATCTACTTTCCCTTACATAAACCAAGCAGAAATGTGCTTAGAGGGGGTCATTGACCACTGAGGTCAGAGAAGGCTTAGGAGGAGTTCTGACTGTAGCTTGTTGTCTGGTTGTAACAACCTTCAGATCCTGGGTACCTTCCACTTGCCTGCCACTGCTGTATTTCTCCAGTTCTCATAGCACTCTGTGATGCAGATATCCCTCAAGCCATTTTACAGATGAAGGAACAGACTCAGAAGTGTGAGGTGAATGGTCCACACTGGACAGATGCCAAGAGAATGAAATGCAAGATCAGAGATCCTCACACCAGACAGTGGTAGTAGTTTAGAAACTGAAGGACTCGGCCTCAGGGGCCAGTATTTAGGGCCACAGGAACAGTCAAGGAGTCAAAATAGGGAACAAGAGCAAGGAGTTGGCACCACTGGGGTGGAGCTAGACAGAAGACGTGAAGCCCTGAGACAGGAAACGCAAATCTAGTTGCTGAGAGTGGATAGAGGTGGTTATTTTAGGCCTGGCAGCGGTGGTGGTGGTGGTGGTGGTGGTGGTGGTGGTGGTGGTTGTGCACACCTTTAATCTCAGCACTCAGGGGGCAGAGGTAGGCAGATCTCTATGAGTTCGAGGCTAGCCTGGTCTACGGAGTGAGTTCCAGGATAGCCAAGGCCACATAGAGAAACCCTGTCTGGGGGGGTGGGGAGAAGTGGTCATTTTATTAAAATTTTACTAGTCTATTTGTTCTAGAAACCCTAAGAGCATGGTATAGAGAATTCAGTCAAGAAAAGTTGCTTTGGGACTGTGAAGGCTCATCTGGTAAAAACACCCTGAAAGCCTGATAACGTGAGTTTTATCCCCGGAAGGAAGGAAGCCATGGTAGTATGAGAAGAACCAACTCCTGAAAGTCTGACTTCCACATACAGACCATGGCATATGCAGGACACACACACACACACACACACACACACACACACACACACACACCACAAAAACACATCATGTACATCATATACACGAAAGATAAAAATCAATGTGTGTAGCTTTAGCGAGCTTGGTGGTGCACACCTGTAATTTACATGTGCTTGCTTCAGAATCAAGGCTGTGCTTGGCTATGCAGTGAGTTCAAAGACTGCCTGAACCCTGTTTCAAAAAAAAAAAAGAGAGAGAATGAAAGCAAGCAAGCAAACAAAAGAAGGCCGGTGAGATGGCTCGGGGTTGAAGCCACATGGACCCATATGGTGAAGGAAGAAAACTGACTCTCCAAGGGTGTTCTACGATTTCCACACATGGGCCCTGCCCCAAAAGCAATATTAAAAATTCAAATTGAAATAAAAAGAAAAGCAGCTTTTATACTTAAAACTATCTTTTCTTGGCTGGGTGGTGATGGCAAATGCCTTTAATCCCAGCACTCAGAAGGCAGAGGCAGGTGGATCTCTGAGTTTGAAACCAGCCTGGTCTACAGAGCAAGTTCCAGAACAGCCAGGGCTACACAGAGAAACCCTATCTCAAAAAAAAAAAAAAAAATCTTTTCTTGAGTTGGAGCCCCAAAGAGTGGGTCTGGATCCCCACCCCCATTGCTCAGTCCAATACCTGTCCTAGAAAGGGTTTAGTCTAAGTGAACTAACAAGATTAAATACATGAAAAAGAGTTCTTGTAAGTTAACCAGCAGTTTGAGCCCCTGTTTCCCATTCTCCAGTGTGGCAATTATAGCTACTCTATGGGACTGACTCTGATAGAGACTATTGGCATGACTTCAGGCACATGAATATGTAATGTACAGTCTCTGTTTTCCATTGGGTAAAGTGGCGATATTAATCATTTCTAGCTTAGGTGAGGGATGTAACTTAGTTGGTAGAATGCTTGCCTAGCATGTGCCAACATTTGATTCCCAGCCATCCATAAATCATGGGTTGGTGACATACACTTGCAGTCCTACACTAAGACATGGAGGCACTAAGAAGTCCTACCCACTTTTTTTTGGGGGGGAGGGTATCATTTTTACCGTGATGTATGAGTGCTGGTGGAGACTAGAGGACAGCTTGTGGGAGTCAGTTCTCTCCTTCCATGCTCTAAGTTCCAAGGATTGAACTCAGGTTGTCAGGCTTGGTGGTAGGTACCATTAGCCACTGAGCTATCCTATCCACCCAGAGGTCTTACTGAACAAGCCATCTTACCCATAGGAGACTGTCTTAAAAAAAAAAAAGCCTGGTGTTGGTGGCACACACCTTTAATCCCAGCACTCAGGAGGCAGAGGCAGACAGATCTCTGAGTTTAAGGCTAGCCTGCTTTACAGAGTGAGCTCCAGGACAACCAGGGCTACACAAAGGAACCCTGTCTTGAAGACCAGAAACCAAAACCAAAACCAAAAGTGTATCCACCTTATTTTTAATGAGGATTAAATGAGTTAATACATACAAAGTAGAAATGTGCCTAGGGTATAAAGGATACCAAAACATATTACTGTCTGGCTCAGAAGTTCTGCATCTGCTGCAAGTGGTCCTGGCAATCCCCAAGATGCCTACAGGAGACTAGTTGGTCCCTCACCCCCTCCTTCCTTTTTGGGTAGGATAATCTTTTCAGAGAGGTTCGGTTTATGGGTCAGTCTAGGCCAGACCAAAATGAGAAAAGAACACTGGGAGCTGGTTTCTTTTTATTGTGAAGAGCCTTTAAGTTGGGTCCTGCAGAACTTCGACCTCCTCACCCCTAAGGCCCGCGGGAGATGTCTGAAAAAAATAGGGCGCCCTCTTCTGATAGAAGGTGGGAACAGCTTTGGCCCAGAGTTTCTGGGATGGGCTTTTCAGTGTATCACCATCTGCAAGGTGGGGTTTCTTTGTTTGCCCAGCTCCTTTTGTTGCATGCTGTAACCGGCCATAGAGAGCAAAGTTTGAGGGGAAAGCGCCAAGGCTGGGGCAAAACTGGCTTAATGTTTCAGAAGTGCAAAGCTGGATAATTTGATTAGAATGAGGGTGGAAGACTGGAGAACCAGGTCAGGGAAAGAAGGAAATCTGGACCCTGCTGAATGAATTTTTATGTTCTTTCAACAGGTGATGGCATGCAGCCAGAGGTAAGATGACAAGGTAACTCTTATCCAACATGTCAAAACCAGGTGTCCAGGGCCCTTCTGGCTGTTCGCACACAGTCAGAAATAGTGGGGGCAGAGTAGACCTGGAGAGGCTTGCCCTCTGGAGACTCTAGATGATCAGGAGAGCCAGGGGTCACGGTCCCCAGAGCGGGGAGGAGCCAGTGTAAATACGGGCCCAGTTTCCTCTGTAAGATCCGCCCCAGACGCGCCAGCCCCGCCCCACGCCGTTGCTGCTGCGACCCGCCCCCTTCACTCGCCCCCGGGCCGGGTGGGGGCTCCAGCTTCCCGCGCCCCTGGCTACGGGTCCAGCCCCCTAGCCACCAACGCTTGGGTGAGTAAGGGAATAGCCGGTTTGGGCTACAGGGTAACCTCACTCGGGGAGCCCCGCCACGAGGTCCGGCCTCCACAGGCCTGGAGTCCGGGTGCCTGCCCGCCTTGTGCACACACTCAGAACCCCGGGAACTGTAGGCGGCCAGACGCTGAGCGACCTCCTGCCCCTGCCCGCTCTGTGGTGGGGCTAGACGTGCTGGGATTAAACGCTGCCTTTACTCCGCAGGGCCTCCTGCTCAGGATACCTCCAGGCGCTGCGGATGGAGGCGTGGGGGAGCCTTGGAACCTCATAGTCTAGTTTTGAATCCCAGCTCTGCCTGTGGCTTTGAGTAAGTGTTTTTTAACCACCCCGAGGCTCAGTTTACTCTTCTGTGAAATGGGAACCCAGAGGACAGAACCTACTCCTAAAATAGATAGGATTATAAGAGATTGTATATCAAGTGCTGAGGTCAAAATGTGGATTCTGACAGGAAGGTGGTAGTGAGATCTTTGGGGACATTGGATGTGAAGTGGGATACTCCTAAAAGCAGCAGTTTTCGGAGCCCTGTGTGTGGTGCCTGTAATCCCAGAACAGGAAGGCAGAGACAGGAGGATTGGGAGTCTCCAGCCAGCCTGGGCTACACAGTAGGACCTTTTCTGCACACACCACACTAAAATAAAACAAAGTAAAATCGACTGAGGAGTCCCAGTGAAGAAGAGAACGCTAAGAGCAGAACTTAGCAGTGTGCCCCTAAAACTGAGACAGGAAGCAGGGACCAAGTTGGAGGGGCCTTAGAAGTAATCTAGACCTTGTGTTTTTCTCCTGTTGTACAATTCGAAACAGGCCCAGGATGGTTAGGTGACTTGTCCAAGGTTACACACCTAAAAGGGAGAGGCCAGACACAAAGGCCAGAAGTGGAACCAGCTCTCCTGTTTGTTTCTGAAACTGTCCTTGAACCAACTCCTGGTCCCTTTCTTGGGTAAGGTCTCTTCAATCTGAAGATCTGGTCTTCTGTTAGAGGAGCCCAGAGGTTCCCGGGGGATTAGGAGGAGGACTGGTTAAATCTACTTCAAATACAGTCTAGGTGTGGTCTGGGTGGGGAAAGCACTCCCATCAAGGGCCCCATTCAGGGAATAGGTTGGATGTGGGAGGGTCATCAGTGCCACTTCCAACTTCTCGGGGAGATGCTTGACCAAATATTTATTGGCCCAAAGGGAAGGAAGGACTTGAGAATTTGGGTTGGGCAGCCTGGTCTAGCCTAGTGGAGAGGTAGTTGGGAAGGTAGATGAAAATACGGAGGTGTGCCCACCTGTTTCTGGAATGCTAGGAGGCCAGCCTGAGAGCAGAGTTCTGCTTAAGGGTGGGGCCAGAAAGAGTCATGGCTTGAGACCAGAAGGGCCGGTTTTTTATGTATCTGGAGCCAGCTATAGGCTTGGCACCAAGAAACCTAAACTCTGGGAATGACTGTTCCCCAGGCTCAGCCTTGAGGAAGAGATTCTCTGCCTCCTGGTTTCTCCATCTTTACAATGGGAACAGGGAGACTGGCTCTTTTATGTAGTATGAAGAAGTATTTGTTTTGTTTTGTTTTTTGAGACAGGGTTTCTCTGTGTAGCCCTGGCTCTTCTGGAACTTGCTATGTAGACCAGGCTGGCTTCCAGAGATCCGTTTGCCTCTGCTCCTCAAGTGCTGGGATTAAAGATGTGCACCACCATGCCAGGCAGATTTGTTTTCTTTTGTTCTTTGCTCACTCCAGTCCTAACCTGACCTTCCCATCTAGAGTATGGGTGCAGAGAGAAAGGGATTAAAAAGTCAGAGTTGAAATATATGGCTCTTTATGGACCCGCCATTTCCTTCCTGCTGACCCTGAGTAAAATCCTGCTTCAGCTTCTCTTCTCTACACCGAGAGGGGTTGGGCTAGGTTGTTAGTGTGTACTTAGCTCTTACAGTGCCTCACCTTAGAAACTCTTTTTTTTTTTTTTTGCTTCTTTGTTTCTTGAGACAGGGCTTCTCCGTGTTACAGAGCCCTGACTGTCCTAGAACTTGCTCTGTAGACCAGGCTGGTCTTGAACTCACAGAGATCCGCCTGCCTCTGCCTCCCAAAGGCAGAGGGATGGGACAAAAGGCACATGCCACTACAGCCTGGCAGAAACTCTTGTCTGAGGGAAAAATCAGTTTTCAAGAACCTTCACCTCATCTCAGGAGGCACTGGGTACTGGGAAGCCACCAGAAGCTGACCAAGCAGTTCTGACCTATACACAGCAAGACCAGGCTATCACCCGGCCTGATTCTGCAAAACCTTTCACCCTTAGAGCACATGAGGCAGCAGGCAGGGATAATCATGGGACGGAGGTTCTGTCAGCTTCCAGGGAGTCCCTGCTGCACTGGATTGCTGTGGCTGCATAGAGCACCCCAGAGTCTGGGAAGGGCCTGAAAGTGCAGCAGGGCCCGCACCGGTGAGAGAAGCAGTGAGAACTGAGAGGCCATGAACCAAGAGGCTGGGGCAGAGGCTTGGGGGTGCGAGTGGGGGTGGGGAGACATGGGTCAGTCTATTTACCAGTTGGTTTTAAGTTTGGTTCTTGAACTAATGAAAGACTAGCTAAATCAACTGCTGTAGTCTAAGGCCTGTCTAGCCAGGCAGAAGGTTGAGGAGAAGGCTGTGCATGCTGTTTCAAGCTTTATCTTGGTATCGATGAAGTTCAGCCTCTCCCCTCAGAAACTGAAGTGGAGTGCTGCTGTGGGATTCTGAGTCAGTCTTCCTTATCCAGGACCGGAACTGTAAGGGTTTAGGAGTCTCTTCACACTCCTACCCCATAGCGTAGCTAAGTTTCAGATTGAGCATGAGCGCTGGTGTTACCTCTGGGCCCCCAGTCCTGCTGCCTGGGACCCTGACAGCATGCCCTCCATCCTCAGGTCTGACAAGATGTACCAGGTCCCACTGACGCTGGACCGGGATGGGACCCTAGTCCGGCTCCGCTTCACCATGGTGGCCCTAGTCACGGTTTGCTGTCCACTCGTCGCCTTCTTCTTCTGCATCCTTTGGTCCCTGCTCTTCCACTTCAAAGAGACAACGTCTACACACTGTGGGGTAGGGCTTGGCGGGCACTGGTGGCTCGTGTTCAGACCCGTCTGGATCTTTTCTGAGATCCCGATTTGATATTAATGGAATTAGCCAGTTCTCCTGTGGACGCCATCAACTATACTGGGCTTACTGGGTGGTGGTGGGTTGCTTGTAAATTGAGGTCTCATGAGTTAGGTCCCTTCTACTTTCCAGGAAGGTTCTAGGAACTGGGATCACTAAAGTTGGGCAGTCCCCAGACCCAGAACCTGGGCCAGGTCTGGAAGTCCATACCTTTAATCCCAACACTTGGGAGGCAGAGGCAGGTGGATCTCTGAGGCCAGCCTGATCTACATAGTGAGTTCCAGGCCAGTCAGGGTTATATAGAGCGTCACTGCCTTAAAAACAAACAAAGAAATAAAAACCCAGAATCCAATCACTGCTTCATAGAGGAGCAGATTCAGGAGCTCCAAGGTTTCCTGGAGGGTGAGGGGAGATTAGGACTGGAATAGAGGACATTGTAGGTCTCACAGTGTGTTACTATGGGCTTATGCCTGTGTTCATAGGAATGCAATTTTGTGCATGTATGTGTCTGTTTGTGATTGTGAGAGACATACCTATATTTAATGGCTTTAAGTAGGATTGTGTGTGTGAGAGAATGTCAGTCTGTCTGTGTGGAGACCTAGTTATGTGCATGAATATGTGTTCTAGGGTAGGTCCCATGCCCTCTGAGGGTGCTTAAGCTATAAAGAGAGATTTGAGAGTTTCTTCCTCCGTAAAATATCAGAATAAATAGGTGAAGACTGTGTTGACATCTGTTATACTTATTCTCTGACCTACAGTGCTACCTGAGACCCAGGGAGTGAGTTTTAGTTTCTGTGTCCATAGAGAGGTTGATGATGCCTGCCCTTCTCCTTTCCAAGGCTGGTATAGAGCTCCGTCCGGGTAGAGACAGCGTGGGAAGGTGGGTTGGGGAGTGCCAAGGGTGGGAAACAGGAGGAGGAAGAGAAGGAGAAGGAAGAAAGAGATCATAAGGTTAGGAGGTGGGTCAGGAGATGAGCCTGGGCATGGAGCTTAACTAATGTTAGAGAGGGCTCTGAAGACCCCACCAGCTTCCTCTATTTGATCCTCACTCTTCTATGAAAGCCACCTGCTCCATACGTGGTCTGGGTCTAGCAGAGGATCCGGTCTGGGAGTTTGAGGTGAGGGCTCACTTCTTTTGTTCAATATGACTTGAATTTTTTTTTTTTCCTGATTTGAGGAGATGAGCCTTGAACGAGGGCACACGGTCTGATGAGAGATATCTGAGGGGATAGGGAAGCAAGAGATGGTGGCTCATGTCTAATCCCAGCAGTAGAGAGGCTGAAGCAGGAAATGGATTCACTTGAAATCAAGGACAACCTGGGCTCAAGAGTGAGACTGTCTCACTCCACCCTCCAATAAATAAGTAAAAAGTAAATGGAGGGAACGGGAGTAGGAGAAAAGAAAGTAGCCAGGTTAGTGGTTCTCCACCTGTGGGTCGTGACTCCCACAGGGGTTACATATCAGATATCCTGCAAGTCAGATATTTATGTTATGATTTGTAACAGTAGCAAAATTACAGTTATGAAGTAGCAAAGAAATAATTTTATGGTTGGGGTCACCACAACCTGAGGAACTGTATTGAAGGGTCACAGCATTGGGAAGGTTGAGAACCACTGAGCTAGGTGATCTAAGATCATTTCCTGCCTTAGTGTTTACCTAAGATGTGTTCCCATTACCTAACTCCTGTCTGTCCTGAAAATCCTTTCCAAGGTGTTTCCTCCTCTAGAACACCTTGCCTAGCCTCTTTGAGGCAAACTTAATTCCTTCTTCTAAGTGCCCGCTATTCTTGGTGTTAATTACCTACATTTCTTTTCTACCATATCTGTATCTGTCTTCTTCACCATACTGGGATCTCCATGAGAACAAGCACCGCACTGAGTCAGAAAGTTTTTGTTGGGTAAAAGGATAGGACTTCCCAGTCTAGTGGTTGGGAAAGGCAGATAGTCCAAACAAAATTAAAGAGGTTTTACAGCTTATAAGTCAAACTGAGTAGGCTGTTTGCTCTGCCCTTCCGACTGGCCCTGAGGGCTAACGGGACCAGTGACCTCAGCCTACCTGATACCCACTACCCACTCTTGGCATACCAGCTAGGGAACTAAAGCATGGGTAGTTACTTGCTTAGTGACCCTGGGAATATTCCACCCCCACTCCCTGGAACTCTTCAGTTGGATATTGAAGCTTTTCATTTATGCTTTGAATTTCTTATCCAGAATATCTCAGGAAGGGCCAACCCTAGGAATAAAATAAGTAACCTCGAGGAGCACCAATGATGTCGCCTCTGCTTACACATCCCAAGTAACAAGGAGCTCCCTTTTTCATGTGTGTGTGTAGCTTTGGAGCCTGTCCTGGAACTCACTCTGTAGAACAGGCTGGCCTCGAACTCACAGAGATCCATCTGCCTCTGCCTTCCTAGTGCTAGGATTAAAGGTATGCACCACCACTGCCTGGTGGAGCTCCCTTCTTTAGGTAACCTATTCTACAGAGGTTTAGTAACTGACAATGAGCACACTTTTTTTTTTTTTTTTTTTTTTAATAATAAGCATAGATTTGGAGGGGGTGATTTTTTTTGAGACAGGATCTCACTATACAGTTCTTGCTGGCCTAGAACTTGCTATAGAACAGGGTGGCCTTGAATTTATAGAGATCCACCTGCCTCAGCCTCCCAAGTGCTGGGATTAAAGGCGTGCACTACCATGCTTGGTTGATAGATTTCCCCCCCAAATGTCTGTCCTGGCCTTGGCTCTGCTGTGATAACCATAGCGCCATGCTCTCCTCTTGGCACTCCATCAGTCCCGCAGAGATGGGAAGACAGGAATGGAGACGCCTGAGTCTGTCCCAGTAGAAGAGCTCCAATTTTTGCAGGGAACCCTCCTCCCAGAATAGGGTCTATAGGCTCCTTACAACCCTAAATATGTCCTTGGACTCAATCCAGTTGGTAACTGTGTTGTCTTTATTGGGCCCAAATCTGGATAATAGGACTTCAGCTGACCTGGGAAATACAGGCACACGTAATACTGTTTATTCCTGTTTCTATCAGACTTCTGTTGACAAAGCCCAAGCTATCATTAGCTATTTCTGTACAGGTACAGGATGGAACTCTGTGTGTGTGTGTGTGTGTGTGTGTGTGTGTGTGTGTGTGTGTGTGTGTGTGTGTGCTCGCGCTCAAGCACATGTAATTGTGCACACATGTCCCGTGGCACAGGTGTGGCAGTCAGGATAACTCTGAGAGTCAGTTCTCCTCTTCTACCTTTCTGTGAGTTCTGGGGATCTAACTCGGATCATCAGGCGGCATGACAAGTGCTTGTACCCCTCGGCCACCCCTCTGGCCTCTTGATTCTCTTTGTGCAGGAGTAGTCAGCTCTCTTAGTGGAGCAAAAAAGAGATTCCCAGTCATGTTTCCATCAGAAGGAGCTGGACCCCATTCTTCTTTCTCTTTCACCCTTTCTAGAAAGGCACTTGTCTCCCTGGAACAGAGTATTTAGAAAGATCTGCGCCTTCATGCCTGGCAGAGAAGCTCGTGGGCTGACCTTAGTCACTATCACGTCTTACAGTTGCACAGTGTTCTGGGATTTATGAGGTGGCCTTGTTGATTCGGAGAAGGCTGTGTGCCTGGGCAGGCGTGGAGAACTTGGTTTTGTGGGCGGAAGGCAGGCCCTGAGGACCTGGGGGTGGGACCCTCTGGTTTGAAGCAGTTTCAGTCTGGCTGGAGCCCTCAATCCCAGCCCAGGATTCTTCAGCACCCCGTGTAAGTGTTTCCTGACCAGCCTCCCATTCCACCCTATTCCTGATGAAGAGCTAGTCTGGTAGACTAGGGTCCGCTTCCTCCTTAATGGGAGGAAGTGTGGGGTCCAGGGAAAGAGTTGGTCCTAGGCCTTTTAATCCAAATCCATCTCTGTTTGCCTTAGCTTGCCCCAAATGGAGCCCAGCTGGAGGAACCATGGTGGTTAGGGCCAGAGAGGCTGTGGGGTGGAACTTCTCTGCCAGGAAGGAGAAAGGAATGGGAAAAGGCCAGCTTCCGGGACTTGTGCTTACCCTGGATGCAGGCTTCCTGGCTTTGACTCAGTGCACTAGCTGAAGCTGAAGGGAGAAGGTTCCGAAGACCCTCATATTTCTCCAGATTTTGGATTGTTGGTCCTCTCAGAGGGGAAAGAGATGGACATTGGTCCTCCATGGGATCAGGGTGCTGCCTCCTGTGACTTAGCTCATTCAGAGCCTGGGGGTGGAATGGTAACCTGTGGTTCTGCTGAATGGGCCGAGGACACTCTCATTGTTCCTGGTTGAACATGGGTGAGAAGGAGGAATGTGATCAGACAGGGTCAGTGGGAGGAGGGCTCAGCTAGGCTGAGCCAAGGGTCCTTAATCTAGAGCCTTAAACTGCTAGATAACCAAAGGCTTTAGTCCAGGCTCTGGATCCTGGCAGAGTTCCGGGCCTTTGTCTCCTCCTCTGTGTGATGGGAATAATGACTTTTCCACCTCTGGTCCTTCTCAGTTGCCGTGAGGGTTGTGAAGTGAAACCATCACAGCTCCAGTGTTCAGGCCCTGCGGTCCGCTTGTTGTCCAGGCTCTTTAAAAGGTGGAACTAGAGCATCAGTGTGCCGTGGTTCCCAGGAACTGCCCCTGCCTGTCTCTGCCATTCCCGTCGCATCTCTTGTTGTTTTCTGTCCCCCTTTCTACTTATGTTCTGGCTTTTCCTTGTACCAGCTCTGGAAAAGGCTCCACTTTCCCGGGCCCCAAGTTGTGTCCCTTGCTTTGCTTGGACCACTCCCTACAGGATGTTCTCCGCGCCCTTGGACCCCGATGGGACCGTGTTCCGGCTCCGCTTCACAGCCTTTGTCTGGTGGGTCATCACTTTTCCCCTGTTCGGCTTCTTCTTCTGCATCATCTGGTCTCTGGTGTTCCACTTTGAGTACACGGTGGCCACTGACTGTGGGGTGAGTTTCAGGCTTCCCAGCACCCCGGGCAGGGGCAGGTTATGAGGTAGTGGTAAGGGAAGAATCAGGGAGTAGGAGGAAAAGGAAGATCAGAGAGAGGAAAGTAACCAAAGGGTCGGGGGTGGGACAGGTCAGAGTTTACTGAGAAATGAGAGGCAGGAACTCCAAGAGCAGAATCACCACCACCTCTAAGAGTTGGAAGAGGATTACAGAAAATACAAAAGAAGTGGGGCAGAGGATGTTGAGGGCATGCGGGGGAGGGGGAGGGAAGGAGGGGCTGGGCAGAATGGGGCAGGAAAATGAGGAAGATACTGGAGAAAAACTAGACGAGAGGAAGCTAGGGACTAAGGATGTGTATGAGACCAGGAGCTAGGATAAGTAACAGGTAGTTTTAGCTCAGATTAAGGGAACGATCCCTTAACTCTGGGATCTTCTAGCTTGGTTTCTCTACTGGCAGCCCTAGGCCCCACAACCTGGGTCCACTCAGGGTAGCTAGAAACCAGGATGGACTTCCTGCCTCCTAGATCAATCCGCGAGGTCTTTTCTGAAGGACCAGGAATACAAGTTGTGTGTCAGAGGCATGGAGATGAATATACACTTGCTCTTAGCATCTAATTCATACAAGAGACAGTCTTTAGACATAGTTCCAATATAGTGAGTTGGAATTCTTTTTTTTTTTTTTTAAATATTTTATTTTTATTTTTATATGTGTGGGTATGTGCACATAAGTTCAGGTACTCATGGAGGCTGAGAGGGCATCAGATCCTCTGGAGCTGGAGTTACAGGTGGCTGTGAGCTGCCTGAGGTGGATGCTGGGAACCAACCTGGGGTCTTTTGGAAGGGCAGCAAGCTCTCTTAATCACCGAGCCATCTCTTGCCACTGAATTGGGATTCTTACTGTGATAAAAGGGGATACAGGGACTACAGGGCTCAGAGGAGACATTTAATCCAGTTTGGATCCTGGAGACGATTTCCTTCCTGAAGGAGGGAACTTTGTTGCCGGAATGTGTGGAGGTGAGAAAGGATCATTGTGAATACCAGGCTAACAACTGTGAATCTTATCCTGAGGGTAATGGGAGCTTTAGAAAAATTTTAAGCAGAAAGAGACATGATCAGGTTTGTGCTTTAGAATTTCCTTCCAGCTTCAGAATGGAGAAAGACTAGGGATCAAGAATAGGAAACCAAGCCAGGCAGTGGTGGCACACACCTTTAATCCTAGCACCCCGGAGGCAGAGGCAAGAGGCCAGCCTGGTCTAGAGAGCGAGGCCTAGGACAGTTAGGGATACACAGAGAAACCCTATCTAGAAAAAAAAAAAATAGGGAGACCAGTGGGAACGCTAGTGCACTGGCTTGTAGTACCGGCGACCAACATCAAGAAGATACAGACCAGCACCAGATGAGAGAGTGGAGCCCAGAGAAGGGGTAAATAGGATCATCAGGAGCTGGAGTTTTTGTCAAGTTGGTAAGGGGGTTGGAGGACAAGAAGGTAGATAAGGCTATATGTGGGGGGGTGGGGGTGCACCACGACGACGACAACTTTTGCCTGAGGCCAAAAGAATTATTCTTTAATGGTATAATCTGATAAGGAGTGTGTGTGTACATGTGTGCGTGTGCGTGTGCGTGTGTGTGTGCGTGTGCATGCCAGAGGACAATCTTGTGTTGTCATATCCACTTTGTTTTTAAGACAGTCTCATTTGGCTAGGCTCCCTGCCTTTGCCTGCCCAGCACTGGAATTACAAGAGCATGCCATTGTGCCTGGCTTCTTCTACCTGGGCTCTAGGTCTCTAACTCAGGTTCTAATGCTTGCACAGCAAACGTTTTACTGAGCTATCTTTCCAGTCCCTGGTTAGGGGATTTCTTGGAACTTTCCCTCTATGAGTTTCTGATCTACTTCTCTATTAGAAAGGGGTTCTTTGCCCATCAGTGCTTTTAGCTCTGGTCTCATGGGGACGTTTGGAATGAACTGTGTGCATCTGGTGTCTGATAGACTCTGAGGTTGTTGTTGGCACAGTTAGTGAATTAGGGAAACGATGTGCTGGAGAAGGAGGTGGAAATATTTATCTGATTGTGTGTGTATGTTTGTATGTGATGGATGACACAGTCCCTACTCTTAAATCCTGCCTCATCTTTAATCTGAAAGCAGTTTGTGAAGACAGCCCGACAGTCACTAACCTCTTCCTCTCAGGCACTGCTCCCTTGAATGCTTTCAGTTCTCCCAGTCGGCTTTAGATATGGGTTGTTCCCCACAACGTAGTTGAGATTGGGAAGTAGTCTTCAGAATAAATATTCCAGGAAGGCTGCACTCAGTCACCCAACTCAGGGCATCAGAGAGGCTGTAAAGGCAAGCGCTCTCACTCACTGCCTAGTGTGCTGCCTTCCCCTGTAAGTGGTTTTCTTATACTCAGTAGCCCTGTGACTCATAGCCTTCTTCTCAGGCTTCTCATGAAAGCCTGATGTATGAAAGCCATCACTTTTATACCCACTGTGGGCCCAACACTGTAGAAGCTCTATCACCGGAGAAGCTCTGGGACCCTACAAAGCCAGGTATTCTGGCAAATGCTTTTAATCCCAGCACACTCAGGTGAATCTCTGTGATCTCTGTGATTCAAGGCCAACTTGTCTAGATAGCAAGTACCAGGCCAGCTGGGGCTTCGTAGTGAGACTGTCCTAATTAGTTAAACAAAATTAATCACCTATAAGATAGGTAACATTATAACTATTACCAGTGAAGACATTGGAGCTGAGAGGTGAAGGGCCTTGCCCAAGGTCACCTAGATGATAAAGACAGTGCTGGGATATAGACCCAACTCTTAGAGCGCCTTCTCTGAAAACTCTCTCTTAGCTTCCTCTGGCAGTGCTGTGGTGGCTGTGAGGTCCTGGCTGGCCTACCCCATGTCATGGGAGGTCCCTCCAGCATTGCCCACTGTACCAGCAGTCCAGAGGCTCATTCAGTGTCTTCTTTGGAAGGAAGGAATGGAACTTTCAGAATTCTGTTTCTGAAGATCTAAAGACTGGACCCTTCATAGTTAGAGCAGAGTCGCTGGGTTGCTAGGCTCCACAGTGCCCTGGCTGTTGTTGAGTCTAAAAGTCTGTAGAAAGTGTGGGCAATGGATTGACAGCTTCTAGTATTGGAATCTTTTACAAAAGCAGTTCTCGCCTTCCAGACTGCAGGTCACACAATTCCCCAGTGAGTCCATGTGTGTTCAAGTTTGCTTCTGCTCTGTGACTGTTACCTTCCTCTCTTTCATCAAGCTTAGGGAGTGAGACTGCAGTGCCACAAAGAATGAGGCGTTCCAGGCACTGAGGAAGATGAACAGGATCATTTTCTTTTCTTTTTTCTTTGGAGACAGGTTGTTTTGTAGCCCTGGCTGGCCTGGAACGCATAGAGATCCACCTGCCTTTGTCTCTGAAGAGATTAAAATGCCTAGCAGGGCCATTTTCTTTTCTTAGAGACTTTGAATTATTATTTTTTTTTTTAAGATTTATTTATTATGTATACAGTGTTCTGTCTGCATGTATGCCTGCAGGCCAGAAGAGGGCACCAGATCTCATTATGTATGGTGTGAGCCACCATGTGGTTGCTGGGAATTGAACTCAGGACCTTTGGAAGAACAGCCAGTGCTCTTAACCTCTTAGCCATCTCTCCAGCCCCAGGGCCATTTTCTTAGAATATATCAGGTTAGAAGACCCCACTTTCTTTTTTTTTTTTTTTTTTTTTTTTTTTTTTTTTTTTTTTTTTTTTCCGAGACAGGGTTTCCCTGTGTAGCTTTGCGCCTTTCCTGGAACTCACTTGGTAGCCCAGGCTGGCCTCGAACTCACAGAGATCCGCCTGGCTCTGCCTCCCGAGTGCTGGGATTAAAGGCGTGCACCACCACCGCCCGGCAGAAGACCCCACTTTCTTTTCCTTCCTTCCTTCTTTCCTTCCTTCCTTCCTTCCTTCCTTCCTCCCTCCCTCCCTCCCTCCCTCCCTCCCTCCCTCCCTCCCTTCCTTCCTTTTTTGTTTTTGTTTTTTGTTTTGGAGACAGAGTTTCTCTGTATAGCCCTGGCTGTTCTGGAACTTCTGAAGACCAGGCTGGCCTCAAACTCAGAGCTCCACCTGCCCCTGCTTCCTGTATGTGGGGAATAAAGGTGTGGGCCACCTCTTCTGCCTGGCAGAAGATCCCACTTTCTTAAACATGATCACACAATTAGGATAGAGATTACCTGGAATTCCTGGCTTCCCTCAGGACCTCACAGCATTCTCTACACATTGTGCACCTGCCTAGAGGAATGCATGGAGCTGGGAGCAGTGAGAGGAACAGCTCAGCAGGGTAGCATTGTTCCAAATAAAGTCCAACGATCCCGGTCTTCAGGACTCAATGTCTGGGACCCTGGGATGCCCACAGAGCCTTATTCAGGCACAACCCTGAGCTATCAGCACAGGGAGACCCTGAGTCATATGCACACCTGCTCAAATGTGCAGGTTTCAGTTTCAAGAAAGATGGAGATAACCTTACTCTTGTCCAAATCCCAGCCAGATTAGGGAATAAACATATCAGTTCTGGGACCTAAAAGTGAAAGGCCGAGGGGGCGCCAGAAGGAGAACTTGGAAGAAAAAGGGGTGGCTTTAATAGATGGGAAGAAGGTCTTCCTGGTGGGCGGGACCAGCAAACGGGATGCCTTGACTCTCGGATTAACTCTCTAGGTGCCCAATTACCTGCCATCAGTGAGCTCTGCCATTGGTGGGGAGGTTCCCCAGCGCTATGTGTGGCGTTTCTGCATTGGCCTGCACTCGGCACCCCGCTTCCTGGCGGCCTTCGCCTACTGGAACCACTACCTCAGCTGCGCATCCCCGTGTCCGGGTTACCGCCTCCTTTGCCGCCTCAACTTCAGTCTCAACGTGGTGGAGAACCTCGCGCTGCTCGTGCTCACCTACGTCTCCTCCTCCGAGGACTTCAGTGGGTGCCCAGACAAGGGAGGGGTGAAGGGCACGGGGAGAGGGCACAGCCCCCTTTCCTGCCTAAGCGTGAGGGTGGTGTCCATCCTCCTTTCTCCCTCCAGCCATCCACGAAAATGCTTTCATTGTGTTTATCGCGGCATCCCTCAGTTACATGCTCCTCACCTGCATTCTCTGGCGGCTGACCAAGAAGCACACAGTAAGTCAGGAGGTACGGTCTACCCCTACTGGGCACTAGGAAGCCCAGAAGAGAATCGAGGACATCTGTCCTCAGGATGTGGGTAATGATGGCTGACCAAGGACTTTCTATTAGGATCCCAGCAGAAGGGCATGGGGGCTTTGGGCCGAGGCTTGGAGAAAAGTGAATGGTTGACTTGTCAACCATTTGGGTAGTACTGGAGAATGCACAGAGGCTGGAGATGGGGCCAAAATCAAGGCCAGCAGCCAGGCCCAGTGGGTTAGAAACACCGTCAGTGGGCTGGTTTGCGAGAACCCCCACCCACATACGCGGCCTTTCTTTGCCCAGCAATACCTGAAAGTGTTGGGTTGGTGGGCGAACTCCATGCATCTTTCCTACTCCATCCCACTGAAGTGGGAAGGGCAAGAGAGAGCTCTATTCCTTGGCTTCATTATCCCCCTAAATGCAGGGATGTGGACATGCTCATCATTTTTGCTGCCCGTCTGTATTTCCTTCCATGACCACTTTGGGAGCCAAGTGGGGGGGGGGGAGTCCCAGCCCTTAGGAACTAAGTCTAAGAGGGAAGCCCACCCACATATACCCAACAAGCCGCAGAGTGATCAGATAGTCCATCCTCTAGGATCGCAAGTCCTACAGCTGGAAACAGCGGCTCTTCATCATCAACTTCGTCTCCTTCTTCTCGGCGCTGGCTGTCTACTTCCGGCACAACATGTACTGTGAGGCTGGAGGTGAGACCAGCTAGGATCTGTGAACGGTCACAAGTGACTTCAGAGCACCTGTGGTGTTTTTCTATAGTAGGCAGTGGTCTTGGGTACTGGCTATCATTGTGTTCTCTGTGGTGGGCTGGTAATGTGATGATGTAGGAAGTCACTAAGAGGGTAAAACAAGAGGTTCACCATGCCCTATTCCTTGTGTCCTCGTAACAGTGTATACCGTTTTTGCCATCCTGGAGTACACTGTTGTCCTAACCAACATGGCGTTCCACATGACAGCCTGGTGGGACTTCGGGAACAAAGAGCTGCTCATAACCTCCCAGCCCGAGGAAAAGAGATTCTAAACCCTTCTCTGATGCTGGGAAGAGGCAACCCACTGCCCTTCAGAAACAAGAAGCCACTCCGGCCTTCTCCATGTCCTCTCCAGCTGGGACCTGGGGGAGAAGAGCAGGAGCGGGCGTGACAAGGCTCACCCCAGCATGCTGGTGTCTCCCCAACCCTCACCGGGATTTTCAAGAAACATCACCACTAACGGAAAGGTCCTCAGAACTGCGCTGGCAGGAAAGCTCCACCACTTGGTGCTAAAAAGAAAAAAAAAAAAAGTCCTGAGGTTCATGACTATCATTTAGTTTTTGACCTTTAAGTAGATACTTTTCACTGAGGTTAGGAACCACTGAGCAATGGCTGCTACCTGAAGATCACAGCCATTTCGCTCTAGGTCACTCATTTGACTGATGTGTCTAGTGATCTACCAGAGTGGTTGTAGTTCTATGAATTGCCCAGGTGTTCCAGATGTATGCTCTTCCCATCAGCCTCATTGTGTTCCTGTGTATGCCTGCGGGGAAGGCTTTGCCGGCATCTCTGAGGTCATCTGATGGAAGCAGTGCTCTGTCCCTGACAGATGGCCTGTCCCAGAAGCATCAAGCATGGGATGTATTTTCCTTCCCATCTATCTACAACCACTGGCTTTTTGGGCGAGCTGAAATATGCCTGTAAGCTTAGCACACCGGAGGCCAAGACGGGTGGACTGCATCAAGATCCATGCCAACCTGGGCTACAGTGAGACCTCGTCTCAAAAATGAAATGTCAGGCACATGCCTTTTAATCCCAGCACAGCAGAGGCAGGCAGATATGTGAGTTCAAGGCCAGACTGGTCTACACACTGAGTTCCAGGCCAGTCAGCTATACAGAAAGACCCTGTCTCAGAAAAAAACCAAAGTAATCAACCTTTAAAATCACAGGCATATTAAGACCTTTCCCTCTGACAAGGGGGCGGAGGTAGATTTCCCTATTCAAGAATGGGTTCCTTGATTTCCTTCATTTTCTCTACTGCCCCAGATCCCCAGCTTTGATTTGTGTATTTTATCTCAAAGGACAATAAATGTTTTTCTTTTGCCAACAATCTGGGGTAGGTATGTTATTCCTGGGGCTCATGTGTACATGGGAACTGAGGCAAGGAAGGGAGGGGTTAAGTCTACAGCCGCCCATTTTCTGTGGGGTCTCCCTTGCCCCTGCTGCCTAGTGTTTCCTATGGCTGCCCTCAGCCTCCATTTTGGTGCACACAAGTGGCTGAGCTCTCCTCTGAAATGACTCAGCCTGGAAGCTGGGCTAGCTAGGAGTCTTCAGTTGAAGCAGAGGCCTGGTTTGGGCTATAATCCTGCCAGTAAAGATCTGTCGCCTTGGAGGCAGGAGGAGACAACTCAGAGGTATGACTGAAAGCACATGTCTTTGGACTCATCATGGCTTTCAACGCCCCACTTTGGAGCCTTGACCAAGGAAGTCTTTTCCTCAAGCTTTGCATCCTCTATGGCATCTGTGGCTGAGCCCCAGAGCTTTGTTAGGGAAATTGAGGGGTGGTGGCAGGGAACCACAATGAAGCCTACTGTCTTCTATCCCCTCTTCGCGGAAACAAAAGGTTCCCAGTCTCTGGGGAGCCCCAGCTCATGCCCACCCGCTAATGCCCAGCACATAGGGAGGAGCCGGGGCCACTGGAGACAGGAGGTTTTATTGATGCTGATGGGGGTAGGAAAGGCCCCCAGGAGCACGGGGCCTGAGTCAGTCAGCAGACGCATGAGGCCTGGGCACATGGGGCAGGTTAGGGCAGTTTTCTTCTCAGGGTTCTGTGGCTCCTCCCCTGAGGGAGGGAGAGAATACCTTGGAGAGCCTACTCCAAGAGCAAAGGCAGAGAGGTTAGAGCCCCTAACCTGACAGGAGGCACCACAATAGGCAGCAACAACTTCGTGGAAAGCCGGAGGAACTGGTCAGTAGCAGGCAATGGAGGGTAGCGCTGGGTTGGCCTCTTGGAAAGGTCAACCTGGCTTGGGTGAACTCATGGAATACTTGGTATTCCCAAGCAGAGTGGGGTGGGGCCCAAAGCCCCTTTCCCTGTGTACCTCCTTAAGGAATAAAAGGCATTCAGGGAGTCCCCCCGGGGAAGGGGTGCCAGAATTAGTCCTTAAGGCACAGCTGGGGGCAGACAAGGCGCCAAGGCACAACTGGTGCGGGGACACGGGGTAGCCTCCAAGCTGAGTGCCGGGGTCACAAGAGGATGCAGGACCGCCCACGCTTTATCGGAGTTGGGTTGAGCACTGCCCGGACCGCCTCGGCAAACACCTCCTTGACGCCGTCCTGCTGCAGTGCCGAGCACTCGAGGTAGCGCACAGCATGGATCTGCTTGGCCAGTGCCTGGCCCTGCTGCGGTGTGATCGGCGCTTGGCCCTGCTCCTTGAGGCGCCGTAAGGTATCAGGCTGGGCTCTCAGGTCCTTCTTGGTGCCCACCAGGAGGATAGGCACATCGGGGCAGTGGTGACACACCTCTGGGTGCCACTTGTGCCTCACATTTTCATAGGAGGGTGGACTGGCAATGGAGAAACAGATGACAAAGACGTTGGTCTGAGGGTAGGAAAGGGTGCGGAGGCGGTCGTATTCCTCCTGGCCCGCAGTGTCCCACAGGTTCAGGTTCACCGTGCGCCCGTCAACTGCACTCTGGGCGCTGTAATTATCGAACACCGTGGGGATGTATTCCTTGGGGAAGGCATTAGTCGTATAGCAGATGAGAAGGCACGTCTTGCCCACAGCCCCATCGCCCACCACCACACACTTGATGCTCTGCATTGTGTGTAAAGCCGCCGCAATGGAGGCGTGGCCTCCCCGCTCTTCTGGACCCCACTGGAAGTCGTAACCTACGGAGAGATGAGAGGGACATTCTTGACTTAGGAGACCTGTCCCTATTGAGAAGATGAAGATATACAGAGAAAACCCATTTCTTGCTCTCAGTTATCCTGACATCATCCCCAAATCTCATCAAGACAAACATTAGAAACAAGGAGAGGTAGGGAGCAAGATGCTGCCAAGCTGCAGCATTATATGAGCTCTAATACCAGCCTAAGATCAAATCCCAGTCCAACTGCTGTTTCTAGCAATGACAGGGGACAAACCACTCCTCTGAACCTCAGTTTTCTTATCTGCAAAATGAGTATAATATCGGCTCCACATACTTATTGTATGGATTAGTTATTACATTTAAAACATAGAACACCGGGGGTGGGGGAGTGTGGGGGGGTGGCGCACGCCTTTAATCCTAGGACTCAGGAGGCAGAGTCAGGCAGATCTCTGTGAGTTCGAGGCCAGCTTGGTCTATAGAGTGAGTTCCAAGATAGGCTCCAAAGCTACAGAGAAAACCTTGTCTTGAAAAACAAAACAAAACAAAAACAACCAAAAACCAAACCAAAAAAACAAAACAAAACAAAACAAAAAAACAAAAAAAACAAAAAAAACAAAAAACAAAAAACATGGGCTGGAGAGATGGCTCAGAGGTTAAGAGCACTGACTGCTTTTCCAGAGGTCCTGAGTTCAATTCCCAGCACCCACATGGTGGCTTACAACCATCTGTAATGAGATCTGGCACCCTCTTCTGTTTACATCATAAATAAATAAATCTTTAAAAAACAAAACAAAACAAAACCAAAAAAAAAAAAAAACATTGAGGATAGTACCTGGTTAATTAATGCTAGCTATTTTTATTCTTCCTCGATACAAGGGTCTGCTAGACCATCTACTACATATGGGCTCCTCTCACTAGTCTGATCTCCCAATATTTGATCCAAAGCCTCAAAATTAAAGACAGTGTGCATGATGGTTGTGGGGGACCCCTTGTTGGGAAGTGGGCTGCAATGGACCCAAGCATTGGCACTGGTTTTCTCCCAGGCTGCAGCTTCTTCTAGGACTAGCTGGGAGGGAAATGGTATTACTTGATGAGGCTACTTCTCATGTTCCCATTAACAGGATTCCCATTTGATTTATATGAGTATGTTTTCAACCTTCAGATCTTCAGATAGACCCTTGGAGTGGGTAGTAATGTAAATAAAGGCCCTCTGGGGCAGTAGAAAGAACCTCAGACTGGAAGACCAGAGAGTAAGTTCTATCTCAGCTATGACTTGCTGCAGCCAAGCACAAGGTACTTATCCCCTCTGGGTCTGTTATTCTTTCCAAGAAATGAAGGTAAAAGGTCTATGACAGGGCTGGAGAGATGGCTCAGCAGTTAAGAGCAGGTACTGCTCTGAAGACCTGAGTTCAATTCCCAGCATCCTCTTTGAATAGCTCCACAATTGCCTGTAACTCCAGATCTAGGGAAGCCTATGCCTCTGGCCTCTGAGGAAACCGGCACGCATGCAAAACGCACATACCGACACACGCATACACAGCTGAGTGTGGTGTGTTTACCTATAATCCCAGCACTCAGGCAGCGGAGGCAAGAGGATTACTGTAAGTTTGAGACCAACCTAGTCTACCTAATGAGTTCTAGGCCAGCCAAAAATATATAGTAAAACCCTGTCTCAAAACAAAAACCAAAACCGACAGGCTTACTTAAGGAGGAAAACATATTGCATGCTTTCTCTCATATGTGAAATCTAAATTTAAATATATATCAGATTTAAATATGTGTGCGTGTGTATGTGACATGAAAGCAGAAGGGGAACTATCTGGGAAGAGGAAGGACATCAGTGTGAAAGAGGAGGGGTGACTATGAGCAAAGTATAATGATAAATATGATGCACACAGGAAAACTTCGTAATGAAATTTTATTATATATATACTAACTTTAAAAAAAATAGCTAAAAAAAGCCTCAGGGGCAGGGATCATTCTTGTGTCCACTGCATTATTTGAGTCCTGGCATTTCACTCCTGGGCCTGAAATCTTCAGATCAACACAGAGGGGGACTAAGCAGAGGTAAGACACCTCACTGGAGGTGGTGGTGGCGGCGGCGGCGGCGGCGGCGCACGTCTTCAGTCCTACTCTGAAGGCAGAGGCAGGCAGGTCTCTGTGAGTTCCAGGCCAGTCTGGTCTACAGATCGAGTTTCAGGACAGGTCCAAGCTACACAGAGAAACCCTGTCTTAAACCCCCCCCCAAAAAAACAAAAGACTAAGACCCTCCAAGTCCAGTAAAGAACTGACACGGGCAGGAAGGCAAGGAGGGACTTCTGGCCAGCAGTCACAAGGCCCTAGAGACCGAAAGCACTACAGACTCTCTAGGGAGTGGTTATCAACCAGCGATCAGTAAGTCAGCGCTCGGAGGAGTTGGGAGGGAGAAGAGCTTCCGGGCTGGTGAGGGAAGAGGGCCTGACACCGGAAAAGGATTATGAATGAGTTAGTGTCCAAAACAAGGTGTGGCGTGTGATCAAGAGCACTAGATACCCGAATCTGACCTACCGGGCTCACCTGCTGACCTTGACCCTCAATGAAACACTTGTACGGTACAAGTCTTTACAGATGGCATCGTATCATGTTACCTGATCCTCCCCATGACCTACTGGTAGGACTTCTATTTTACAAAGAAACCAAACTCAGTAGTCCAGCCTCACACAGCTATTTAGAGTATGAGGGCTGGGACACAAACTCAGTTCTGCGATCCAAAATCCTCTGTAAGTTTTCTTCATTGTATCACATGGCTGGCTCCCTGCTAACCGTGGGGCCTTGAACAAATGAGTCACTTCCTTTACCACAGCCTCAGTTTCTTCATCTGTATAGCGAGAGTCGTAACGCTTGCCTTCCTGGCCTCGTGGGGACGCAGCATGACAGCGGATATACATTTGTGTACCGTGCACACGGGCAGCGACAGAAGCAAAGCCTTGCATCCCCGAGTCGATATGCACGGCCTAGGATGCTTACTTATGTGTGAGTGGCAGCTTGGGCTTACTCCGCCCCATTTACTTCCAGTTCAAACCTTCACCCTCTCCCAATACAACTCTCCTCTCTTTCCCCCTTTGTCTTAGTATTATTACCTTTTTGTTGCTGCTGTTGTTAGCTCTACCAAGGATTGAATCTAGAGCCCCACATAAGCTAGACTGGTGCTCTACCATTAAGCTCTAATCTCCAGCTCTCTGGCAGTTCTTTTCTCTGAAATTTTTTGGCTGAAGTGGGTCAGGTAAGTCTCCTTTACCTACTACACTCTACAGCACAGGCTTCTCTAACATATCAAACTGGAAGAAACGATTGTCAGTGCTGCAGGAGGCCGATATCTAGGACTGGATTTTGATTTTGATTGGGATGTGACTCAGTGGTTGGTATGCACATGCCTAGTATATGTAGGCCCATTCAATCTCCAGAATTCTACTCCCTAGTAATAAATATAATCTAAAAAAAGAATCAAACTTGGTTTAATAAATAAATAATTGATGTTTGAAGATCTATTTATTAGCAAATGACAGCAACTTGTTCTACGTTTTTTTGTTTGTTGGTTTTTTCGAGACAGGGTTTCTCTGTGTAGTTTTGGTGCCTGTCCTGGATCTCGTTCTGTAGACCAGGCTGGCCTCGAACTCACAGAGATCCGCCCGCCTCTGCCTCCCAAGTGTTGGGACTAAAGGAGTGTGCCACCACTGCCAGGCATGTTCTAGGTTTCTATACCCAATTTAACTCATTCAGATCATGCCTGGACTCTGTGTCATTCAAAGTTGATAATAATGTAAGAGGGGCTTTAGAATCAAACAGGCCTGGATTTAAATCCTAGTTTCACCACTAGGATTAGGTCACTAGTTTTGTGACCCTGGATTTAGGATGAATTGCCTCTATAATCTTCAATTTCCTTATCTCTCAAATTCAGCCACAGTAGTACTGTCTCACGGGGTTGCTATAAAGGCTAAGTGCATTGATATACCATATGTGCATGATATAGGGCACTCAGTATGAGATCCTAGCTCCTTGCTCCAAAAGGGTCTGTAAAGCAAATCTGGTCTCTCCTCCACGCCCCTCTCCCCACCTTTTTTAAGACAGGGTTTCACTGCGTAGCCTGGCTAGCCTCGAACTCACAGAGAGCTACTCACCTCCGCCTCCAGAGTGCTGGGATTAACGGTGTGTGCCAGCACACATGGCAAGTCCTGGCTATTCTTCTATCTCAGATTTTGTGTTTGTTTTTCTTTCTGCCGCTACTCCCATTCCCACTCAAGTCCTCCTGATTCTTCAAGGCCTAGCCTAAATCTCACCATGCCATAAAGCTACTGAATTATTCGCATTTCCATAGCATGGTCACCCCTTGTAACTCTGCTTTGGCTCCATGTGAATCTCCTTCTCTACACATAAGTGACAGATATCCCCTTAAACAGCAGGCTGGTTTTCTGTCACCTCAACCACAGAAAAGCTTTGAGTACAGGGCTAGACACACAGGAGTGTACAACCACTGCCTTTTGATGTGCTGGGCCAGCCTTTATCATGAAGAATAGGCTGGACCCCCCCCCCCACTCAAGCCTGCCCCAGCCAACAATACTACAATGCTGAGTTTTAGTGGAGAATGATAGCCCCTCTCCCCCCCCCCAAAAAAAAAACTCGCTAATTACCTTGAAATGGCTCTAGATGGGTTAGTGTGGAAACATAGCTCATGGGGCAGGAGGATGGAGCCTATCAGGGTGAGTATGGTCCCTGGAGTCCAGCTTGCATCCAGTGGGCCCTGGCCTTGGGGTGTGTCCCAAGCAGGCCCAGAATGGGGAGGAAAAGGAAGTACTGATGTTTGCCTGATTGCCTGATCTCTGTGGCAGTTAGAGCAGGGGAAGTGTCCCAACTGGGCGTGGGGGAGGGGAAGCATGGGCTCTCAAAGATGGGTACGTGTAATCCTACAGCCTTCTAAGCCACCTCTCCAACACAAAGCTCTCGGTATTTTGCAACCCTCCGGCTACCTCCCGACAACACACATTCCAAACCTTACCTCTGACTACACTACCCTGCCCTTTGCAGAGACCTCCACAGTCTCTACCCCCAAAACACAAGCAACATTAGCAGGGACAAGCACTACTGCCACCTACTCCTAGAATGTTCTGTACAAGGTAGGCGGTGGTGGTGGTGGTGGTGGTGGCGGCAGCAGCGGTGATAGCGCTCGCCTTAAATCCCAGCCCTTGGGAAGCAGAGGCAGGCGGGTCTGCAGAGCGAGTTCCAAGACAGCCAGTGTGACAGAAAAACCTTGTCTTGAAAAACCAAAAAAGAAAAAAAAAAAAACCCAAAAAACAAAACAATAATAATAATAATAATAATAAAGTTTCTGTACATAATCCATGTCACAAGTGATTTCACTGATCCAATGTCTAGTTCCTGTCTATTTCATATGGAGCCAATCAGAATCTTATCTCTTGTCCTTAGACTGGGAAAGCCTAGAGGGCAAAGTCCTGCCTGATTTCCGACTCGCTGAGTATAGCACATGGTGCTGTCAGTAAAAAACAAACAGTGAGCTCAATCTGCCCCTCTTTGCACAAGAGAGCTCATCTCCCATGAATGCTGTGCACCCCTTCAGAGTCTTCCTGTCCTCTGGGCTCGGTTCTGTTTCCCACCTTCTTCAGACCACCTTTCCCAGCAGTGATTGATCTGGATGATTTGTGCGGAGGGAAGCCTGTGCATTTGCAGAAGCCCAGCTCAAGGCTGAGCAAAAGTTGCAGAGTGATATACAACGCTCCCCCCAGCCCCTCATCAATCCTGACATTGAGACTGGGAACAAGGAAAGCCTCTATGTCCAAGAGACACTGGACAAAGGTAGCCAACTTCTTCCTCACACAGAGAAACAGAAAGTTAGGGTAATGAACCCACAAGCTAGATTGCTCTGTTCTCAGCTAGGAGAGTGAGAGGTCAAGCAACGGTAACTCAGAGGGGCCGCAGAAAATGGGAAGAAAAAGTAGAAGAGAGGCTTAGGATTGGACTTGGTCGGCCGAAGACAACCAAGCCAGGGACAGGGCCCTGCAAGCTTGTTTGTCTGTTTGTTTGTTTGTCCCGAAGGGAGGACAGAGGAGAGGTGGCACAAGGAGGCTCACACTGGAGCTGCAGCTGCCTGCAGCTGGGCCGGGAGGAGGAAGCCAGGGGAGACATGAGGTCAGTGTGGGACTGGGACCAGGCCAAGGGCTGAGACTCTTTCTTCCCCTTCTCAGCATCAGCAGGGAAGAGCCTAAGAGAACCTAGTTCTCAGCCTTAAGAAAACAAAACAAAACAAAACCCCTGAGCTCACGCCTTTAATACCAGCAGAAACAGGCAAATCTCTGAGTTGGAGGCCAGCCTGGTCTTCAAAGTGAGTTCCAGGACAGCCAGGGCTACACAGAGAAAGAAATCCTGTCTCAAACAACAAAAAAAAGCAAACCAAAATGCCACACCGAGGGGCTCTCCCCTTTTTCTCACTCTCCATCTCTGGGCTCCTGGAGAAAGGATTTTGCACTCTAGTAGGGAGGGCAAGAGCGGAGAGTGGATGCAAAGGAGGAAGAAAGAAGACAACTGTAGCAGAGGACAGAGGGTTCAGACAGCTCTCCTAAGTCTGTCCCATGCTCACCCCAACACCCAGGGTGTCCCACAAAGGGTGAGCCCCAGAGACAGGACAGCACCAGCTTGGGGAGCTAAGCCGCCCCTCCCCCACCCAGCAGCACAGAGGAAGGCTCACATGCTGGCTTCTCCCCGCCCAGCAGCTCCGCACTCTCCGGGCCCCATGAAAGGCTTGTGAAGTGGCACTTCCTTTGCTTTCGCTCACTTCACACGAGGCTGTGGGTGCCAACCTCGCAATCCTGCCTCCCCTACTTAAAAACACAGAGAAACCCAGGGCTTCCTAGTCCTTTCAGTGTGCCACGCAAGGGCTTGAGGGGGTTTCCACACGGGGAAAAAAACATCAGGGAGGAAACTCCGCATCTATTTTCCACTGTCAGTGGGCACAGCACTCACTGGGCAGAGGGCAGGGTATAACACCCCCATCCTGGAGTCCCGCAACAAAATTCCAGCATCACTGCCTTCTTATCTCTCAACCCATAGCAATCTTTGTACTTTGCGTAAGGAGCGACAGTTCTGCCCTGGAGAGATCAAGGCTGGTAAGACAGGAAGGCTGAGTCTGAGGCATTGCTCTATCTCTTAGAGGAGGGGCAGTCAGTCAAACCTATCAGTGTTCACTGTGCCCTTTGGACGTACTGAAAAATGCAAATGGGTTTTTTGTCGTTAGGTGTTTTTTTTTGTTTTTTTGTTTTTTTTTTTTAGACAGCGTCCCACTACATCACCCTGGCTGGCTTGGAACTTGATATGTAGACCAGGCTGGCTTCTGCCTCCCAAGCACTGGGATAAAGGTGTGTGTATACCACCAGGCCTGGCTTGCAACCTAATGTTGAAATAGAGCCAAGAAAGAGTAAGGATCTGGATCTCCTAAACCTTTGGCCTGATGTTACTCTCACAAAGCAGAGAAGGTGAAGACTGTTAGTCTGACCTTTGACTTCATTCAAGATGGCCTTAGCATTGTTTGCTCCTTAGTAATGCGCCAGAGGGCTGGAGAGGTGGCTTAGTAGGTTTAAGAGCACTTGTTCTTGCAGAGGACCCAGATTTGATTCCCAGCACCCACACAGTGGCTCACAAGTCCATAGAGTTCCAGTCCAGGGGATCCAACACCTGGATGTACCACATGGATGTGGTACACATACACATATGTAGGCAAAACACCCATGTCCATAAACAGATCTAAAATAAATAAATAAATGAGCCAAAAGAGCATCCTTTTGTGTTTAAATCCCCAAGCCTCCCTAGCCCCGGCCCATGTTGGAGTACTCATGGTTTAGCACGAACATTGTCCTACTGCACAGCCAGCCACCCAGGTCCTGCCCTAGCTGAGAAGCTCCTCCTCTGGCCTTTAGCTCCTGGGGACAGGCCCTCCCCCCAATGTGAGATGAGGACAAAAGAGGAAGCTGGACCCTGGACAGGAAAACCCGTCTGATCTGGGGAGGTGGCCCAGGCTTTGTCTTTGGTTTCCCTTGGAAGATCTCCTCACAGACCCCTACAAACCTCCCCACTGATGGATGGACACTGTACGTGAAGGGAAGCGGCGTTCAGTCTGTACCCAGGCATCCTTCTTATTCCCGGTTCTCCAGCTACTATCACCCCAGTATCTTCACAGCTGCCTGAATGACCACAACCTCTCCTATCTCCCTGCTCATAACCCCGTATAAGCTCCTATCAGACACCTCATCTGCCTTAACAGCTCCCCCAAAGCAACTCTCCAAAGCCCAGATTGCTAAGCAGGTGACATGTACATGGAACAATGTCACCCTGCCACTTCTTCTCATATTACCTTAGCCACACTTCTATAGCCAAAGCCTCCACAGCAGGTCCCTAGGTAGCCCCCCACCCATGGTATTTCTCCACTTAGATCCCTCCCATCCTGATCATATTTTTCTTGCAATTAGTTTAAACTTCCAAATGGAGCCAGACCTTGCCTAAGAAAAAACCCTGTTACTTCCATCCTCTCTTTGCCCTCAGAGCCCTGTGGGTTGCTTAGTTATACAGAATACTAAATTAAGTACTGGTTTGTCAAGCTGGGAATCAGGGCTCCTGAGGATTTTTATTGAGCTGTGATGCTGGGAAAATGTGCTGTATGCACATCCTTTCCTGAGCTGGGATTTAATACAGATCCCTGGGATTTCCTCCGTGGGGCCAAACCTCTGTACCTCCCAGACACGAGAGTAGGAAAGACAGGTGGAGAAGGGCAGGACTAGAGGAAGAAAGAATGGATAGGAGAGGGACAACTGTGAGTGGTAAGAGGATAGGAAAGGGAAGGAGCCCAGCTCTTAAATTTAGCTTTGCTGGAAGATCTTCCAATTGTGGCATTTGCTCCCCTCCACTTCTCTTTTATTCTCATGGAGAGCAGTTAATACAGAAGAGCAGAGGAGGGAGAGACAGACAAAATCCCTGAGCACGCACCCCGAAGGCTGAGGAAGGGGCTCGAGGATGCAGACAAGAACTTACAGGGCCAGGACAGACTATGTTAGATTTTGGAGAAATTCCTTAGAGAGAGGGAACAGAGTCCTAGGTAAGAAGCAAATATCAAGGATGCTTAAAGACAGAAGGGTCAGCAGAAGTCCCGGGCAAGGCTCTGACGCACACCAGAAAATGCAAGCACCCAACCTCTGCAGTCCCCAGAAAGCTGCAGGGAAGAGGGACAAACCCCTTTTTCTTACATCCCCTAATCAAAGATTTAAAGCCAACTGGGACTGAAGTTTTCCCTCCAGAATCTTCCCTTTGCCTCCTCCTTTTCTTGTCACACCAAACAGCCCACCCCATTCTCCCCACTGGTTGGAACCAGTAAGTGCTGGGGGACCAGGACCTCCAGGCTAGTCCCCCAACTCCTAGGCTGGATTCTTCGCTGAGCACCTAACAATCAGGGTAGTTTTGATTTCCCATGGCCTTTTTCACTGGTCTTATTCCTGTGTCACCCTACTCCGACTGCTACACACTGCTTCCCTCTGCCTAACCACAATGTCACCCACTGCAGGTTCCCTTCATTCTGCTGGCTTCTGCTCTGGGCCTTCTCAAGGCTGAGGGCAGTTATTTTGTCTCTAAGAGATAAAAGATGTTGACACACCAGAACTTGCATGTTTACTCGTGTGTGCACGTTTCCAGCCCTTTAATCATCTCCATCATTGGGAGGCTGCAGCCTGCATCTCTAAGCTAAGGAGGTGTGAATGGGCTCTCAAACTCAAGTCTAAAGCAGTTTCTGACACCAAAGCTAAGGATCGGGACCCAAGGAAGGGAGACGAACGAGGGCAGCAGGGAAGATGGAAACAAAAGGGGGATGTGTGTGTGTTAGCCAGAGGCTGGGAAGGGATGGGAAGGGGGAGCCGCAGAGAACCGAGGAGAAACCAGCAGGGCAGGGTAAGTGTGAGATCAGGCTGGGCCTAGGTATATCTATGTGGCTGCGGGGAAAGAGGCTGAAGAAGATGGATGTGGTAGACACTAAGGAGAGTGGAGGAAGGCAGCATGTGGAATTCAGGTGAGAGAGAGGACCAAGAGACAGTTCTCAATCATTCCCGAAAGCCAGTACTCCCAGAGGCCTCTCAAAGTCCTATACGTTGTCAGGGACTGTTGGGTATCGAGACCTTTCCCTCCCTCAGTTTATCCTCAAAAAAGCAAGGCCAGATTGAGTCAGTTAAACACAACAGACATGTTCCCTAAATACCTGTTGCATGGCACAGAGATGAGGAGGTCGGCTCAGAAAAACCCAGAGAGAAGGCGCGGGGATTCCCCACCCGGCCCTCCTGAGGGCTGCAGCAACAGTGTAGCTATAGACTGGCTCCGACCTTCCCCGGGTGAAACCTTTCTCTGCATTCTCAGGCTTCCGAGGCCCCAGACACCGCCCCCCTCTCAGCCTCACAAATGTCACAACTGCAGAGCAGAGAGCGCGCCTTCCCTAAGCCAGAGGCCCTCTCCTTTCACACACTACTGAGCACCCCCCACAACTTTTGAAGGCACCCCACCGCAGAGTCCCATCCTCACAGCTCAGCGCTTTCCCACTTCCGAGCCTCTCACGGCTCGGGTCTCAGCGGTCCCTCGCCGCTCTCGGGATCCCGCGCGGTCCCCGGGATCCCACCCTCAACCCAGCCATCAGCGATCGACTCGAGGTGGCCGCTGTCCCCGCCCGGCCTGCCGCGCCCGCCCAACTTGCTGTGAACCAGAACCTCCCGCCCGAGGCCCCCCTCCTGCAAACTTCCCGGCTCCCGAGCGCCCAGCCAGTCCCAGCCGGCCGCGCTCCTCTTCCCCAGGACCCCTGCCCACCGGCCCGGCCCGGGCCTCACCTGGTGCCCTCCCCGCGACGGGGGAGCTGGGGGCGGCGGCGGCGGCTCTGGGCTCAAGAAGGAAGTGAGAGCTGGAGGCCGGAGGAAGTGGGGGGGTGGGGGACGGGCCGGCGGGGCCCGGGCGGGGCGGGGCGCGGGGGCGGGACGGCCGGGGCGGGGCGGACCAGGAAGTCGGCGGCCTCTCGCCCCCACCCTCCTACCCGCGGTCTTCTGCAAGCTTTGCTCTCCACCGCAGTCCCGCACCCCCTGTTTCCCTCCACCCTTCGCCCTGTGGCCCCCGAGGTCCCTGAGCCTGGCCTCTCAAGGTCAAGTCTCCCCGCTTTCACTTGGCATCCCACCCTACAGAGGCCCTAGGCTAGACACCAGGCATTGGTTCTCTTCCTGGTATCTCACTCCCGCGGGAAGGCTGAGAAATGCCTTCCGCTCAGCGCGGGGATCTAGAGGTAGCCGGGGCTGGTGAGGGGTTAGCCGGAATGGGTCAGGCTGGGGCAGTCCCCACCCCTGCCCTGAGCCTTGGGAGAGCGCCGGGTGGTGGTGATTCAGCAGTGGGAAGGTCCCAGACCCCTAGGGAGGGTGGGGAGACTGGGGGGGGGGAAGGGCAGCTGCCGTCAGCACCCCGGGAAAAGACACGATCAGCAGAGACGCAGGCGGAGCTGCGCGGGCCCCAAAAACAGGATGTCGCGTCGTGGTTCCGCACCTCGAGGCTCCGCGGGGCTCTGGGGAGGGGGCGGGGCGTGGGAAGACGTGGGGCTCCTCTTGTTCCCCAAATTCGGCCTGGCGCGCAGCTGCTTGGAGCGGTAGGACCGCACCCAGACCTGAGGTCCGGCTTGGGCCCTAGAGACAGGCGAGTGGACGGACTCGTGGGCGCCCCCTGGTGCTTCTACCCCAGGCCTTGGCGCGGAGCTTTGACTGGAGAATCCACGTTCTTGATTCTTTCAACTTTCTGGGTGCCCTACCACGTGCAGAGCTCCGCTAGGTGCAGTGGAAAGGAAACGGCACGAGATGGGCAACCCATCTTACAGAGGACTTCCAAATAGAGAGAATCAGTTCTGACAAAATACTTTAACCTTTCCAAGTACCAATTCTTTTTTCTTTTTTTTTTTTTTAAATAAAATCAACAAAAAATTATCCACCCCGAGGATGTAAAAATAGGTAGTTCGTGCTACTGTAAGAAAGTGAAGTTAAGACAATCAGATTCCGGCTGGTCAATGACTGAGTGATTGAAAGCGAGTTCTGAGATCCTTCAGAAATCTGTTCCGATGGCTCTTGGACCTTCTTCCTCTCCTTTGGTCCTTGAGACAAATTCCTCCCTGTGGGGAGAGGAGAATAGAAGGGGTTAGGGGAAATTGGGGGGGGGGGCAGAACTGGTGCATGGAAAGAGGTTTGTGAGTCCTAGAAATAACAGGATCCAGGAGTGTACCTTACATTCAGGTGGTTTTGATGAAGCCGTTAATAATAGTATGTTCCAAGCTAGGTGTGGTAGCACACACTTATAATCTTGGGATTCAGGAGGTGGGGACAGGAGGTTCAGAAGTTCGAGTCTAGTCTGGGCTCTATGAGACCTTAAAAAAAAAGTCCTAGCCAGGTATGGTGGCATATACATACGCCTTTAATCCCAACACTTGGGATCTCTGTGAGTTTGAGGCCAGCCTTGTCTACAGAGCTGGCTCCCCAACAGCTAAGGCTATACACGCAACCCTGTTTCAGAAAAACAAAACAAAAAAATCTGAAAAAATATTTGAAAATTCGACTATTGTTCAGTGGTAGATTGCTTAGGCCTGTACCACACCACCACAAACAATGCCATGTGTATTTTAGAATCAATTGCAGGGTATAGTGGTAGCACCAGAGTGGTGAGAACATTTAGTACCGTAGATTGAAAGACTGGGTTGGCAGCCTGGGATCATACTCTGCCTCCAGAGTGCTCAGTGTCTTGGGTTTGCCTCACCTTAGACCAGGAGGGAGCACTTTCCCAGATATCTGTTTGACGGGATATGGGATTATTGGATTTGAAGCTAACAGAAGAGGAGGAAAAATCCCAGGACTGGGTTTCAGATGATCTTGAAGTCTATAAGTCAGACTAGGAAGATTTTACGCCGTGTCCTTACCCATTTCTGAATCTCAGGTTCCCCTGCTGGAAAACAAGAGGTTGAAACAGATGATACCCTTCAGCTCTGACCTTCTGTGATGCACTCTCAAGAATAATAATTAAGTAATTGAGGTTTATGCATATAGCATATTGCTCATAGTTTTTTAATATCACTTAGGTCATCCTGTTTTGAATTCTAGTAAATTGTATCTGTGTCTAATGTCTGTCTCCTCTACCAACTGTTAAGTCCTTTGAGGTTGTGTCTGATTCATCTCTGTGTCCACCCACTGGGCCTGGCACAGGCAGGTCTGAGCACACACCTGTGTTCAGTAGACATCTGTGGAATGAAATTGCTTCAATAAATGACTAATATGTATAGAGTCATTGGCACCCGGGTGATTTGGAGCTGCTGTGTATCACAAATGTGAGAAGAGTCAATAAAGCCAGAAGAAGGGAATAGGCAGAATGGTGGATCCATCTGGAAAGGCTTTTTTTTTTTTTTTTTTGAGACAGGGTTTCTGTGTAGCTCTGGCTGTCCTAGAACTCACTGTATAGACCAGGCTGGCCTCAAACTCACAGAGATCCACCTGCCTCTGCCTCCCAAGTGTTGGGATTAAAGTCATGCTGGAAAGGCTTCTTGGAGGAAGAGAATGTTAAGCTGAAGAAAGTTCATCCCATATTCGTTTTCTTAGTCTTTCACGAGCTTTCCCCACAGATGAGTCTGTGCTAGTAGTACATGTTAAAGCCTATAAACAACTGAGAGACAAGGATACCCACAGAACCTGGATATTCAGAAGTGAGAGGACATAGGAAAGGCTTTGTTTTTTCCTGTAGTTAGGCTCTAGTTCTTAATTAGGTGAGGCTGGCCTTGAGCTCCTGGACTCTTGTAGGATATTTGTACACTGTGTAAAGATATATTGCTGTCCAAATGGGACAAGCAGGATGCAAAAGAAAGGACTGCTGAAGTTTGCTAAGACAAGGCAGGAAGACCCTTAAGAAAAACTTGCTTCACAGAAAATTCTGTCAGATATGCTAGGCCTGTAGGCCAAAATGGATGCCCCAACGTTGCAGAGGAACCCTGGGGGACTGTCCAGGCAGCCAGCTGTTTCTGTCATTTCTCACATTTTTTGGAAGTTGCTTGCTTGCACTTCCTGTTTACTCAGGTAATATTATTTCCTTCTTGGGTCTCTGAGGGAGTTCAAGACTAGATATAGTTTTTCTTGTCCAAACTCAAAAAAGAAATTCACTAAAGAGGTGTAAAGTGTAAAAGGTTGAGAGACATCAAAAGATAGTTTTAGGTGGTAATGTAAGTTAGGATACAAAGTGCATTAGGTACAAGACTTTGGACTCACCAAGACAGGATAGATAATGGAGTACTTTCTCTGAATTTGTCAAATGCAAATGGACTAGACATTGTTGATGTGTTTATTGCCTGTATATATTGTATCTAGATATTGTATGTATTGTATATAGTTTTTCTTATATTAGTTATAACCTTCTTTATTTTAGACAAAAGGGGGGGGAATGTGGTGATATTTTGTTTGTGATCTAACAAATAAAGCTTGCCTGAAGATCAGAGTGCGGAGCTAAGCCACTAGTTAGCCACCAGGCAATGGTGACACAAACCTTTAAACCCAGCACTTGGGAGGCAGAGGCAGATGGATCTCTGTGAGTTCAAGGCCACAAGATTGATCCAATCTAAAAGAGAAACAGAGCTGAAAGCGGTGGTGCCCGCCTTTGATCCCAGCACTAGGGAGGTGGAGATAGGAAGTGATATGGCTGGGTGGAGAGAGGAATATAAGGCGGGAGGAGACAGGAGCTCACTCTCTTTCAGGCTGAGGAGTTGGCAAGGCAAGGGGTGGTGGCTGTAGCTTGCTCTTTTGTCTCTCTGATCTTTCGGAATTTACCCCTATATCTGACTCTGGGTTTTTATTATTAAAACCAATTAGAATTTTTGGTACATATAAAGGGTTGATTTGAGTTTTAAGAGTTAGTGAGACAAGCCTAAGCTAAGGCTGAGCTTTCCTAATTAATAATAAGTCTTGGGCTGGAGAGATGGCTCAGAGGTTAAGAGCACTGGCTGTTCTTCCAGAGGTCCTGAGTTCAATTCCCAGCACCCACATGGTGGCTCACAACCATCTATAATGACATCTGGCTCCCTCTTCTGGCCTGCAAGGACACATGCAAACAACACTGTATATATAATAAATAAATCTTTTTTAAAAAAATAATAAGTCTTTGTGTTGTTATTTGGGAGCTGGCTGGTGGGACAGAGAAAGACTTGTTATATATGGGCCTCAATGTGAGGCCCGAATTTCCACATAGAACCTGAGAAAGCTGGAAAAAAAATTAATATGGCTCCTTTAAGAGGTGCTGCTGTGTGGCAGAGCACTTGAGCAGCCAGCACACTAAATAGAAACAAGCTAAGTAAAAAATGCCTGGATGGTACAAGCACCAACTTCCTAGAACTGGGGCAGTTAAACACAGCTCCCAGTTAATCACAGCTCTCAGCCAGGCCCATGGGCTTAAGACTGGGCTTTCACAGACCCAAGCAGGGGGTGAAGCCAACCACCAGAGCCCCACAGCAGAGGGCCTAGTTGCTGCTTAGTAGCTGAAGTTTGGCTCACTTGATCAGAGAACACTTACAGGTGCAGAGATCACTACAGGTGCACAGTAAAACAGGTCCAGAACAACCACAAAAGTTTAAACAGGCTACAATGTTCATGGGTGCATAAGAAAGAAAAGAAAATGAGTATAGGCAGTTGTAGGAAAAATAGTTTAAAAATAATTAAGTAAAGTCTTTAAAGAAAGTAAAGTAATATAAAAAGAATAAGCCATGTAAAGATGGGAAATACACAGGGAGGCTGGACCCTGTATGGTGTTGTGTTGACTTTGAATTTTTTTGAATGCTGATGAACAAATGGCAGCTGCTGGGAGATATGGGATTGTAAAAGGAACTGCTGAATAAACCAAGCTAGATACTTTACAGATATCTTAAATTTAAAATGGAATTCAGAAACTGTATTGTATTGGGGGAGAGGTTATGCTTTTGTTTCCACAGGAAATGAAAGACTGTGGATTCCTTCAAAATTAATAGAAATTAGATTTGATTGGGGAAGACCCTCCTGAAAATTTTGACTACAGACATAAAGAAATAAACCTAGAAAAACTATAAGACAGATAACACATATGCTGATCCCTTGACATGGGAACAGTTCTGAGACTGGATGGAACATGATAAATCTTGTTGGTTACAGAGTCCTCATGACTTATTATTACATGCCATCCTTTCATATAGCATGGACAGAGGTTTGGATATACAGTACAAATGGAATTCTAAAGTTGACAGATGCCTTTTACCTGGTCAAACATAAAACAACAACAACAACAACAAAAAGGCCCATCTTTAGCTGACTTGTGCGCACTACACGTTCCATACTTGTGTTAATACAGATATATATAATCTTTAAAAGTTTATGTATTTTCAAAAAAAAAAGGACCAGATAACAATGAAGACAAGTAGCACAGATGATCCAGCCTCTCAGAATGTCTCTGTTGCAGTTTCTTCAAAATTCTGCATCCTGAACAACTTCAAAGCTGCTAGCTGAGATGATCCAGCCTCATAGACTATCCAGCCAAGATTTCAAGCTCTGCACTTTCCCATCACACAGAGACTAAACAAAAAATAATACAGCTAGCTCGCCCAGGATTTGACCATTATCCCGATTTTCTCAGGGTCCCCTAAAGATGCTATTGCCCCCAGACAACAGGAAGTTTTAAGAATATGACAGTCACATTCCCGAAAGGTGGGGTGTTTGGTATTTGGTTGTTTGGTGGGTTATGAATGTTTGTCATCATTTAGGGGAGTTGGTTACAAGTTGTTACTGGTCATGGTAAGGGAGGAAACTATGTAAGGAAGGTTGGATTCAAGAATTTCTTTCTGAAAAAAGAAAAGGGTGGGATATGTAAATGACAGAATAAAAGGGTAGATTATTGAATCTACTTTAAACTAAAAAACAACTATTAATCTCAAATAGTTTACATTGGTATGGATTTTTATATATTGATACAAATTTAAAGTTATTTTTGTTAGCACATACTGTATATATGTTTCTACTCTTGCTTAAGGTATTGTACCTATGCAGCTCATTTAAAAATGTAATGTATAATTAAGAAATACATGGGGCTGGAGAGATGGCTCAGAGGTTAAGAGCACTGCTTGCTCTTCCAAAGGTCCTGAGTTCAATTCCCAGCAACCACATGGTGGCTCACAACCATCTGTAATGAGACCTGGCTCCCTCTTCTGGCCTGCAGGGATACATGCAGGCAGAATACTGTATACATAATAAATAAATAAATCTTAAAAAAAAAAAAAAAGAAAAGAAATACAGGTTAGTCATTAGTCATCTATAGTGGTCAAACTTGTAGTTATGTTAGGTATATTTTCAAGGTTAAACAGAGATATATTTTAGATAGATACGTGGTTTTCTTTTCTTTTTTTTTTTTAAATATTTATTTATTATGTATACAGTGTTCTGTCTGCATGTGTCCCTGCAGGCCAGAAGAGGGCACCAGATATCATTACAGATGGTTGTGAGCCACCATGTGGTTGCTGGGAATTGAACTCAGGACCTTTGGAAGAACAGTCTGTGCTCTTAACCACTGAGCCATCTCTCGAGCCCCGATATGTGGTTTTCAAACACTTTAGAGACCTACAGAATATAACATTTAAGGTGTTTTAATATCATAAGGCTTTTTATGACATGAGACATGTCTGTTCCTGGCAGCACCAATTTACTTCAAAAAAGGATGATGGGCATCAAAGAATCTCCATATGGAGTTTGCTTTCAATGTGGCAAACTAGCTATTTGGACATGAAACTGCCCTTTTCTCAACTGCTGGAAGTATGCTGTCCAAATTGAAAAGCAGGACGCAAAAAGAAGCAACTGCTGAACTTTGCCAAGACAAGGTAGAACAGTCCTTCCAAATTCCTGCTTCACATAAAAGTATCTCAGATATTCTAGACCTGTAGGCCAAAGATGGATGTTCCAACGTTGCAGAGGAACCTTGGGGTGACTGTTCAGTCAGGCAGATGTCTGTGTCATTTCTTAGTTTTGGAAGTTGATTGTTTCCTGTTTAGTGAGATAATATTATATCCAATATCTTGGGTCTTTGATGGGACTAAATACTTGATAGTTATAGTTACAGTTTTCCTTGTTACCAGATTCAGAAAAGAAACTCACAAAAGAGATATAAAGTATATAAGGTTGAGAGACATAAAAGCTTAAATTGTTTATCTAAAAACATGTTTTGAAGTCTAAAAAGATAGTTTTTGATTGTTTATACAAGTTAGGATAGAAAGTAAATCAGGTATAAAACTTTGGACTCACCAAGATAGGATAGATAATGGAGTATTTGACAATACTAATGGACATTGTGAATGTAATTCTTACCTGATAATTGTTCTTATTGTATATAGTTTTATTATGTTAGAGTTAAAAATATTTCCTTTTTATTTAGACAAAAAGGGGGAAATGTTGTGGGATATTTTTACACTGTGTGAAGATATATTGCTGTGATTGGTTTAATAAAGTGCTGAATGGCCAATAGCTAGGCAGGAGGTATAGGCAGGACTTCCAGGTAGAAAGAGAAAGAGGAGGAGGAATCTAGGCACTTAGGAGAAGTGAGACATACAGAGGAAGCAGGATGAGCAGTATAATAAGGTAAAAAGCTATGAGGCAAAATGTATATTAATATAAATGGGTTAATTTAAGTTATAAGAGCTAGTGGGACAAGCCTAAGTAAGTTAAGGCTGAGCTTTCATAATTAATAATAAGTCTCTGTGTTGTTATTTGGGAGCTGACTGGTGGGACAGAGAAAGACCCATTACACTTAGCAGTTAAGAGTACTTGTTGCCCTTGCAGAGGACCCAGGTTCTCACAACCATTACTAACTCCAATTCCAGGGGATCTAATGCTGTTTTTGAACTCTGAAGGAACCAGGCATATACATGGTGCACATGCAGGCAAACACATTCGTACATATAAAGTAAAAAATAAATCTAAAATAAAATAATAAGTCAGGTAGCGGCAGTACACACCTTTAATCCCAGTACTCAGGAAGCAGAGGCAGGCAGATCTCTGTGAGTTCAAGGCCATCCTGGTCCACAGAGTGAGTTCCAGGACAGTCTCCAAAGCTACACAGAGAAACCCTGTCTCAAAAAATCAAAATAATAATAATAATAATAACAATAATAACAACAACACTAATAAACTAATAAAAGACATCTTAAGCAGGCAGATTTCTAAGTTGGAGGCTAACTTGGTTTAACTTAGAAAGTTTCAGGACAGCTAAGGCTACATAGTGAAATCCTATCAGAAAGAGAGAAAGAAATCTTCAACAAATATTACACAAATCAGAGTATTGTAGGAGTACACCACAGATCTACTTTCTGAGTCATTGTTTCACTTATTTATTTATTTATTTAGTTATTCAAGACAGAATTTCTCTGTGTAGCCCTGGTTGTCCTGGAACTCGTTCTGAGGATCAGGCTGGCCTTGAACTCATAGAGCTCTGCCTGCCTCTGCCTCCAGAGTACTGGGATTAAAGGTGTGCACCACCACCCGGCTTGTTTCATTTAAGATGTCAATTTCATTTAAGATGACAAATGTCTTGATGGATTGTGCAGATGAAGTAAAGTATACTTGTGGAATGGCAAATTGGCCATTGGTACATCAAATAAGCATTGATTTCCATACTCCAGTGACATTTTCAAGCCCCCCACCACAACCACTTTCTCTATTTCTTAAGTCAAAATTCTAGAGCTGACTTTAGTACCCCTCAAATTGAAGGGTCCAGAGACAGGGGAGGAAAAATATCCTGTATGATCTCACCTGATTTTCCAAACAGATCTTCCCCAGTAAACTCCAACTCCTGTCGTTTACCAGTGGCCGGCAGGGTGTTCTGAGCTCTAGTCTACTGGCTAACTACCTACTACCCCTACTGGCTAACCTGCAATCTAAATTCTCCTTCATCCCTGATGTGGCTTCAGGGAACTCAGCTTTTTCTGCATGCCTCTTGATCCCTTGGCCTTCTCAGCCTGCCTGAGAAGTAGACAGTCTCTTCATTCCTTTTCTTTATCCATCTTGCTAAAGACAAATTCCTTGTCCTATTTTGTGGGCTTTGATAGCAAGGACGGGACACAGCAGAGGGAGGTAACAAGGGAAGTGACAAACAAAGCTCCGGGCACAGTTTTTGACTCTCTTGAGGAACGCAGTAGATGGAGGGAGTGGGTACAATGATCATGCCCGGTTCTCCAGAGACTCCTTCCTTCCAGGCAGCTAGAACAATAGTCACCCTGTTTTTCTAACAGAACACCTTTGCATTTTCCAGATGGGTGGTACCCGGGTCACCTAGCATAATCCCTTTTTGAGAAATTCCTCTTCTTCAGGAACAATTCAACTGTATAGATGCCTAAATAATTCAGTATTTCCTGTCTTCTCCTCCTCCTTCCTTTCTCCCTCCCTCCCTCCCTCCCTCCCTCCCTCCCTCCCTCCCTCCCTCTCTCTCCCTCTCTCTCTCTCTGTTTTTCTGCAGAGACCCACCTTCTGTAGCCTGAGTGTTGGGGTCAAATGTGAGTGCCACCATGCCCTGTCTCCTCCAATTTTTGTCTTTGTCATTTACTTTCTATGCGTCCCTGAAAAGGTTACAATTTTAGCATAACTTAGATATGTGTCACACCTTTTTAAATCTATGTAAGAACTCCCCGAGGCAGGCACTATCTCCCTTCATTTTATAGATTAAAAATACAGCTTCCATGTAGGAAAATAGGACTTAGCAGAGTCTTAATTTAAACCTTTATAAGATGAATCAGAATTATGTGACATCATCAGATTACTCTGGATGTTAATTCTGCCCCATGCTCAACAGGGGCAGTAACTTATGTTTATTTTACCTAGTGCTGTATTCTCATTGTCTGGCTCAGTGACTACTTGTTGTAGGGATAATTGGATGCAGTGTGTTTAACATAATGTCTAGCCTACAATAGTGCCTACCAGCTGGGCATGATGGCACATACAAGGAAGTGTTTAGGAAGTGAAGCCAGGGAGACCGATTCAAGGTCATTCTTGGCTATATAACAAATCAAGGCTGGTCTTGGCTAAAAAAACAAAACAAAACAAAAAAACCAACCAACCAACCAACCAAACAAACAAACAAAAACTCCACCACAATTTAATCTTTAAAAAATTTTAAAAAGTGCTTTCCAAAGTCACAGTCATTAATTAATCATGATCAATCTTGATGCCTTACCCAATCACCCAATACATCACAAATCTAGATCCTTTCTATTACTCCAGTGTTGCTCAATCATACCTATTCCTCAGGTTCTGCTCAAGTTCACCCATCTAATAAGAAGGTGAGGCGAGATGACTCAGTGTCCTTACTGCACATGCAGAGGCCTCAGGTTTGGTTCCCAGAACCCACAAGGTGGCTCAAACCACCTGTAACTCCAGCTTCAGGGGTCAGATGCCCTCTTCTGGCCTCCACAGGTCACAGGCACCAGGCACACAGGTAGTGTGTAGACACACATGCAGGTAAAACACTCATACACATAAACAATAATTAAATTCAAGTGACAAGGTGAGCTGGGTTCTCTGTGCACGTCTGCCTGGCTGCCTCCCAGGTCTAGCTTCTATTTCTTCAATCTGTTCTCAACATTATCATTAGGATGATTCGATACTTGTAAATTTAGTCCATTTTGTTGTTTTGTTTCCGAGACTGGATTTCATGTAGCCCAGGACTGGCCTCCTATTCATTCTGTAGCTAAGGATGACCTTGAACTCCTTATCGTCTTGCTTCTACCTCCTGAGTACTGGAATTATTGAGTACATTATAATATCTAACATACGTAGTTGATCTTGGTGTAATTCTTTAATGGTGCTGATGTTCTTTATAAATTCAATATTTACTGAGCGTATTATGCTAGACACTATTCTGATTGCTTTATATACATTAAATCATCTACTTTTTTTAGACCGAACTTTACTCTGTGACCAGGCTGGCCTGGAATTCACTCTGCAGAACATGTTGGTCTTGAACTGATAGCCATTCTGCGCTATCAGCCTTTCAAGTACTGAGATTTCAGGTGGGAGCTACCGTACAGCTTTAGCTCATCTGAGCTCTATGGAACCCTTCCTTTTTCAGAGGAAAAGCTAAGGCCAGAGGAAGGTTTGAAGGCCAGGGAGGCTAAGTGACTTGCTTAGAAGTCACACACCAGTGCTTGCTTCAGCAGCACATAAACAAAAATTTGAATGATACAGAGATTAACATGGCCTATGCATAACGATGACATGCAAATTCGTGAAGCGTTCCATATTAAAATAAAACAAAAACAAAAACTCACACACCAGAGCTCAGATATGAATGTAGGCAGTCTGAAGCAGCCCACTTGCTTCTTGCCCTCCCAAACTGTGCCTCTTCACAGCCTCATTGGCTGCTTCTAGGTGATTACTTTTCTATACTTCCTCACCTACTCTTGTACAATTCCTTCTCAAGACATTACTGAATTATGAATTATCTCTTCTTATACAGAGTAGGAAGTGGTTATTATGAATAGATGCTCAGTAGATGTTGAGTAAATGAATGAAGAGTCACAGTAAGATTCAAGAAATGGGGGCTGGAGAGATAACCCAGTGGTTAAGAGCACTGGCTGCTCTTCCATAGGTCCTGAGTTCAATTGCCAACAACCATATGGTGGCTCACAACCATCTATAATGAGATCTGGTGCCCTCTTCTGGAGTGCAGGTATACATACAGGCAAAACATTACATACATAATAATTAAATAAATCTTAAAAAAAAAAAAAAAGATTCTGAGGCCAGCTTGGTCTACAGAGCAAGTTCCAGCCAGGGCTACACAGAGAAACCCTGTCTCGCAAAACAAAGAACAAGCAAACAAACAAAAAGAAGTGGGGTTGGGTGGCTGGAGAGATGGCTCAGTAATTAAGAGCTATTGCTCTGCTCTCCCAGAGGACCTGGGTTCAGTTCCCAAATGGCATCTCACAACCATCTGCAACTCCAGGTCAGGAAATCTGATGCCCTCTTCTGGTTTCTATGGGCAGGACCAGGTATGAACTCAGTGCACACACATTCAGGCAAGCAGAACACACACACACACACACACACACACACACACACACACACACACATCTTAAAAAAGAATAAAAGAAGTGGAGCTTGGAGGCAGAGGCAGGAGGATATCCATGAGTTTAAGGCCAATCTGGTCTACATAGTGAGTTCAATCCCCAGGACCCACACAGGAGGGGAGAACTGACTCCCAAAAGCTGTTTTCTGACCTTCCAGGTATACCATAGCTCCTATTGGTAAAGGTAAGTACACACACACACACACAATGTATTTTTAAGAAAAAGATTCAGGGGCTGGAGATGGCTTAGTAGTTAAGAACATTTACTGCTCTTTCAGGGGACCAGAGTTCAGTTCTCATCACCCACTCTGGGTGGCTCACAACTTTCTATAATCCAACTTCAGGGGATCTGATTCCCCTTTTGGCCTCTGAAGACAATCACACATGTTTTGGTATATATACAGAAACACATACATACATATATATAGTCAAATCAAAAAATCAAGAAACAATTCTGGAACCAGAGAGGATTCTGTTTGGAGAAGCCTAGCTAAGCAGCCAGGCATGGATCATTTCTCAGTAACAATTGTACTTTCTATTTTGGACACCAGGGAGCGCCACTACTAAAGCATTCCAGAAAAGGATTGCTAAACTTTTCCAAGCAGATCTAGAATGTGTGGTGTGTGTGCGTGTGTGCGTGTGTGCGTGTGTGTGTAGGGTCCTGTGAGTGGAACCCAAATTATTGGGAACATATGCCAAGCGAGTGCTCTACCACTGAACTATATCTATCCAGACCTCTTCTATCTTTGTATTGAGACAGTATCTCATACAGCCCATGCTGGCCTTCTAACTGGCTCTGTAGCTAAGAATGTCTTTGAACCCCTGATCCTCCTTTGTTCACATCTCTTGAGTGTTCATAGTACAGCTGAGTGTCACCACCTGACTGATGTCATTAACATTTTTGAACATATATACAATGGGATTGTATTCACTGTAAAGAAGAAATTATGACATTTGCAGGATAATAGATAGAATGAGATCATCATATTAAGCAAAGCAAACCAGACCCAGAAAGACAAGTATTGTATATTTGCTTTCATATGCAATCTAGATTTAGTTATATACATAGAACATGAAAGTACAAAGGGGTCAGAGAGTGGTGGAGGAAGGAATTGGGAGGACAGGAGAGAAGAATTGAACATATATCACATGAAAGCAGAAGGCATATCATTGGGGAAGGAAGGGACCATCAAGAAGGGAAGAGGCTAGGGAAGGACAGGAGGGGGCTAATAAGAACAACATATGATATTTCTGTAGGAAAATGTATGTTATCTAAAAAAACTTACCAAAAAACAAAAAAAAAGTGTACGACAAAAGTTTAAATCCAGGTTCTCTAGCCTACATCAACGTCTGTTTTTGTAGGACAGCTGCTGGGTAAACACTGCAATCTGGAAACCTTAAAGCATTTCAGGGTAACCTAAATTCAGGATAAAAAATTATAGTAATTAAAAAAATGACACCATACTGGGTGGTGGTGGCCCATGTCTTTAATCCCATCACTTGGGAGGCAGAGGCAGGTGGATCTCTGAGTTCAAGGCCAGCTTGGTCTACAGAGTGAGTTCCAGGACAGTTAGGGCTACACAGAGAAACCCTGTCTTAAAACAAAACAAAAACAAAACAAAACAAAAACAAACAAACAACAAAAAAAACACAATATCTTTCATTTCTCCTTCCCTTTTTAATATTGTTTCTCTGTGTAGTCCTGGATATCTTAGCACTCACTCTGTAGACCAGGCTAGCTTTGAACTGCCTGCTTCTGCCTCCCAAGTGCTGGGATTAAAGACATGTGCCATCACTGCCCAGCTAATATATATATTTGTTTTATAGGCATTGGTGATTTTGTTTTCATGTCTGCCTGTGTGAGGATGTCAGATCCCTTGGAACTGGACAGTTATGAGGTGCCATGTGGGTACTGGGAATCGAACCCTGATCCTCTGGAAGAGCAGTCAGTGCTCTTAACCACTAAGCCATCTCTTCAGTCCCCTGGCTAAAATCTTAATATTTAATATTATTTTGAGGTGGGGGCCTCATTATGTTTCCCAGGCTGGTCTCAAAATCCTGGGCTCCAGTCTTCCTGCCTTAGCTTTCTCTGTAGCCATGACCATGGGTACATACTGTAGCACATGGCTTTGTGGTGCTGGAAGTTGTGCCTGCTCGGCAAGTGCTCTGCCACTGACCTCCATCCTCAATCTTTTGAACACTTTTAAGTGTACAGGCCAGCCATGTTGAGCATTATACGTTCACACAGTGGCAAGTGGCACAACTAATTGCCACAACTCTGCCTCTTGCAAAACTTAAACGTGCCATTAAACAGCCCACAGCCCTCCTTCCGCTAGCTTTAGCAACTCCTGTTTTCTATTCTGTCTCTGTGAATTTGACTCCTTTAGGAAACTATTATATAAATGGACCCATGTTTTTTTTTTCTTTCACAATTGGTTTTACTAACATATTGTTCCAAAGATCTACCTATATAGTCTCATGTGCTATAATTTCGTTTCTTTATTTGTGTGTGTGTGTGCACATGTGTGTGCATATGTGTGTGCATGTTATGGTATGCATGTGGAGATCAGAGACTAACTTGTGTAAGTCGGTTCGCACCTTCCACCATGTGGGTTCTGGGGATTGAACTCAGGTAGTCAGGTCTGGCAGCAAGCAGCAAGCACCTTTATTTGCCAGCTCTCGAATTCCTTTTTTGTTTTTTTAAAGACTCACAATAATACTGTATTTTGTTTATTCCCTCACCTATCCATGTATACTTGTGTTATTTCCACTTTGTAGTTGTTTTAAATAACATGACTGTAAACATGGGCATATAAATATTTCTTCCAGACCTAGCTTTTATTTTGAATATAAACCCAGAGGTAGAATTACTAGATTATTTGGTAGTTCAGTTACTATTAAAAAAAATCATTTGATATATGTATTTGAAGTTTTTTTTTTTTAACTTTTTTTTGTAGTTTAGGCTGGCCTCAAACTCACTAAACAGTTAAGGATGACTTTGAATTTCCTAATCTCTCTGCCCCCAGCTCCTGAGAGCTGGGATTATAGCTGCATACCACGTTTAGTTTTATGTAGTGTTGAGGTTTGAACCCACAGCTTCACGGATGCTAAGCAAGCACTCTATCAACTGAGCTATGCCCCCAGTCTCTAGTTTTAGTTTTGAGATGACATTTTAGCCTCATAGGAAATGTAAGTAGTTCTGAAAAATTCATCTTCTTAAGTGTGAATTGTTAAGTGACTGACCTTGAATTCTTGCCATTAAGACCAAGGCTTTTATTTTTATTATTAGGAATTGAACTCATGGCCTTACACATACTAGATGGGTGTTCCACCAATGAGCTGTATTCCTCTCATTTTACTGTTTTTAAAAATAATTTTTCTTTACTTGTGTGTGTGAGTGACTGTATACCACACATATGCAGGTATTTGAAGATGCCAGAAGAGGGCTTTAGATCCCCTGAACCTGGAGTTTCAGGTGGTTGTGAACTGCCTGACAGAGGTGCTGAAATAAACTCCAGTATTCTGCAAGTGGCGAGCACCTCCACACATCTCTTTAGCTCTTTACTCTTTATTTTGAGACATGGGCTAAGTTGTCAAGGCTGGCTTTGAACTCTTTTTGTAGTCAGGACAGGCCTTAAATAACTAATCCCACTTCCTGAGCCTCCTGAGTAGCTGGGATTACAGGCTTGTTCCACCAGGCCCCGAGACACCAAAGCTTTCTCTGTCAAGCTGGTCATGCACTTATGCTCCCACAGAAATCGTGGGGTGGTGAAGAGAAATGATCCAGTTACTTTTGAAAAGAACTTTGTCAAACATGCATTACTTTGCTGTTTCAGGCTTGTCTTCTTAACCAAACAGGCAGATCTGATCAACAAGCCTGGGGAGGGGGCGGTTAATATAGGCTATAGGTGTATCCTATGCAGTCTATATAAGTTTACTGATTTTTGTGATGCTGAGGATCAAATTCAAGTCTTCACACAAGCAAAGCATGTGCTGTACCACTGAATTACATATTTTATCTCCTGCCTGTATGTGTGCATGTGTGTGTGTGTGTGTGTGTGTGTGTGTGTGTGTGTGTGTGTGTGTCTGTGTTCGTAGACCAGAAATCAGTCTTGGGTGTCATTCTTCAGGAGTCATCCACTGTGGGGTTGGTTTGTTTGTTTTGGTCCCTCTGTGTAGCCTTGGCTGTTTGTAGACCAGGCTGGCTTCGAACTCACAGAGATTGCTTGCCTCTGCTTCCTGAGTGCTGAGGTTAAATGTGTGCACCACCACTACCCTCACTGCCTGGCTTTATGTTTGTTTAGAGACATGGTCTCTCATTGGCCAGGAGCTTGCCAAGTATGCTGGTTTGGCTGGCTAGTCAGCCCCAGGAATCCACTTGCTTCTACCTCCCCAGCATGGTGTGTGTGTGTGTGGGGGGGGGTTGGGAGTGGGCAGAAGGGAGAGGGGGGGTGAAGGGGGTAGAGGGGGGCTTACAAGCACATTACCATACCAGATCCTTGAGTTTACACAACAAGCACCTTACCCAGTAAGCCATCTCCACAGCCTCGTTGTTTTATAGTTTTAAAGTTAGTTGCATGTAAAGGAACAGAACAACAAGAAGAAGAGCAACAAGTTATTTGCACAATAATTAAAAAGAGATATTTGAGCTGGAGATATGGCTCAGTGGTCAAGAACCCATACCACTTCCTTTTTGGGTAAGAGGATCTGAATTTGGTTCTCAGCACCTACATCAGGTGGCTTAAAACCTCCTATGACTCTAGCTCCAGGGGATATGATGCACTTCTGGTCTCTGTGAGCACCTGCATACATCTGGGCATGCACACACAGAGATACACACATGTACACAGAAATAAATATAAAATACTACTACTACTACTACTACTACTACTACTAGTTACCTGGTAGGGGAGGCTTACCATTGTACTACAGATGTGTTGTGTTGACCCTTATGATTTCACCAGCTATGGAACACTCAATTTGTAGTAGCAGGGGACTGCATTCAAGATTTCCCCTTAAAAGTTTTTGTATGTATGTATGTGATTTTCTTTTTTAAAGGAACATGCCCTGTGAAAGTGAAATAAACTCTCCGCCTTGTTTTTTTTTTTTTTCTTTCTTTCTTTTTTTTTTTTTTTTTTTTTTTTTGAGATTTGGTTTCATATAGTCCAGGCTAGCCCCAAATTCACTATTGTCCTAGTTAGGGTTTCAATTGCTGTAAAGAGACACCATGACCACAGCAGCCTTATAAGGGAAAACATTTAATTGGGTGGCTTACAGTTTCAGAGGTTTAGTCCATTATCATCATGGTGGAAAAGAGTGGCATGCAGGCAGACAGGTGCTGGAGAAGGAGCTGAGAGTTCTACATCTTGACCCAAAGGCAACAGGAAATAAACTGTGACACTTAAGTGTAGCTTGAACATAGACCTCAAAGCCCAGCCCCACAGTAACATACGTCCTCCAACAAGGCCACACCTACTATAACAAGGCCACGCCTCCTAACAGTGCCATTCCCTTTGGGGGCCATTTTCTTTCAAACCACCACAACCATGTTGCTGAGGCTGACCTTGAACTCCTTATCCTCTACTTCTACCTCTCAAGTGATGGGATTGTGTGTGACTATTAGTGGTCTCTTTTTCTTTTTGAGACAGGTTCCCACTATATGGCCCAGGCTGACCACAAACTCATGGTCCTGCTTCAGACTCCAAAGTGCTAGAATTATACTCATGCACACATTAATTTGATACATGGTCTTACTCTGTATCAGATGGTCCAGAACTCACTGAGTAGCTAGGCTGGTCTTGAACTTGGGGTAATCCTCCTGGTTTAGCTTCTTAAATGCTGGGGTTACAGGTGTGACCCACAATGCCTGACAAATCTTACTTTGTCTGTGTGTGTGTTGTTAGGGATCAAACCCAGAACCTTGTGCATGCTAGGCAAATACCCCTAAGCTTCATTCTCAGACCTTTTCTATTCCGTCTGTCTGTTTGTTTTTCTGTGCTGTGCAATGCCAGTTTTTGTTTTTAATTTATTGTTTGTTTTTCAGTGTGCTGAGAATTGAACCCAGGGCCTTGATGTGGGAGGCCAGTGCTATGCTTCTAAGCTGTGTGTAGCTCCAGCCCTCATCTCTCTGAGTTTTATTTTATTTTTAGGTGTGTGTACCTGTGTGCCTGTGGAGGGCAGAAGAGGGCGTTGGATCCCCCAGAGCTGGAGATTCAGGTGGTTATGGGGGACCTGATATGGATCCTCCGAAAGAGCGCATGCACTCTTAACTGCCGAGCCGTTTTCTCCAGCTCCTCTGTCGTCCTTTGGTGACATCTGCTGATACTGAGGCCACCTTCCTGCTTTCTAATCTGTAGTCCCCACCACTCACTATGACTCCTACCCAATCACGCAGTCGTATTACCTACTGGTTCATTTTGCTGCTTGAGTTTGAGACCCGGCTTGGAACGTAGTTCTGGTAGAATCTAGGTCAGGGGATTGCCTTTTGTTTCTGGCCAATTTTCCAGCATACAGCTGTCACTCAATAAATACTTGAGTGATCAAATAAACTAGCTTTTACCAAGTATTTATTATGTGCAGGGTGTACATCTCAGAGACGAATGACCTCTGGAACTCACAGTCACAACTCTACTGGGCAGACATATTTATGGTCTAACTCTGGCTGCAAAATGATTTTGAAGGGGGATTCAGGGAGCAGTTTCTTCCCTCTTTTTTTTTTTTTTTTTGTTTTGTTTTGTTTTGTTTTTTGGGTTTGAGACAGGGTTCTCTGTAGCTCTGGTTGTCCTGGAACTGGGTCTTTTTAATTTTTGGTTTTTCAAGACAGAGTTTCTCTGTGTAGTCCTGGCTGTCCTGGAACTCATTTTGTAGACCAAGCTGGCCTCCAACTCAAAGATATGCACTTGCCTCTACCTCCCAAGTGCTGGGATTAAAGGTGTGAGCCACCACGGTCGGGCTGGGTAGCAGTTTCTTTTAAAAGTTTTTTTTTTCTTTGTACATTTATTTGTGGCACATTTTCTCCTAGGATGTGGGTTGTGGACTGGAACTCAGGTTGCCTTGATGGTAAGCTCTTTTACCCACTGGCCTGTCTTGTCAGCCTGAGGGTGGCCTTTTTTTTTTTTTTTTTTCTTCTTCTAAAACAGAGTCCTGGAACTCACTTTATAGACCAAGCTGGCTTTGAACTCACAGAGATCCTCCTGCCTCTGCTTCCCAAGTGCTTGGCATCAAGGATGTGCACCACCATCTCCTGGCTAGGTTGGCCTTTCTAAGGAGCTATTCAACCGTGTCTAGATTAAGACGAGGTTCGCTTTATTGGTGGGGTGGGTGTGGGGGGAAGTAAGGTGAGGAGGGTTTCGTGTAGAAGCAACAACAGACACAAAGGCTCTGAAGTCTGTTTGATGTGTTTGGAAACTTCCCGAAGGCCCACGGATTGTAGAGCGCTTGTTTAGGGTGTCTCAGGTTCTGGGTTTGAGCCACTACATTGCAGAAGTACACACACACACATACACACACACACACACACACACACACACGGAAAAAAAAAAGACCAGAGAGATGGGAGCTTTAAAAAGTGGGGAGAGTGGTAGTAGATGACGTCCGATATGTATTTTTATATCAACAGCCTAACCCTTAAGCCAGGCAGCTGTCGGGCAAAGCCGTGTTCTGGTCTTCAAAGGGCTTGCTCAGAACAAGAGCTGGTTTATCACTGTCAGGAGAGGGACTGGGCCTAATCCAGTCTCCTGCCCCTGGTGCCAAGGACAGCGGTAGGGCACAGAGGTTTCAGTAAAGATCTGCTGACGGTGTGCTTGAGAAGAGAACAGGAAGTATAGACTTTGCTGAAGGAAGCCAGGGCGGGGTTCTCTGTTTTTGGGGCACTCAAGTCCCTGCTATCTCCTCTAACTGAATCAGAGATGGGAGAGTGAGGAACCGGCCACAGGCTTTATTCCATAAACCTCAAGAAAGTGGGGGTCTGGGGGGCGGGTAGGAAAATGGGTTGTTGCAAGAGCCACCCACACAAGGCATCAGACATCGATCAGAATGTGAGGCTACCTTTTAGGCTACGTACAGGTGAAATATTACCTACAGTGGGAAGGACATTTCATTTTGCTTTTCGGAACCATTTCTTCTGTAAACACCTGTAGCTCCAATGCGCTTGGCTAACAGCTCCCCGACTCCAGTAACCCTCTGAGAAAGGGTCAGGGCCACCTAGGAACTCGTCCTGCTTGCAGTACTTAGATGTGGCCACCAGGGACCGCTGCGCACGGGAGCCAGGACGCGCGGGTTCCTGAGCCGCAGAAAGGCGGAAACCGATTGGTTGCGAGGCGCGTCGAAAGGGCGGAGCCCGGGAGTCGGGAGTTGGGGGCTGGGAGCGCGCCCCTAGACCAAACCCCAGCCGGACTGTAGTCACCTCCGGCGGCTCCCGGTCGGTTATCGTGGCGCCGGGGCTTCTGTTCAGCCTGGCTTTACGGTGGAGCCAGGGGAGCAGCGCTGCGGCCCAGAGATCCGGGCAGGGCAGGCGCTGTCACCTCGGTCGCAGGCCTGAGTTACCTGAGCAACTGCGTGTCAGGGGCTCGCCCGCGGGCGGGCGTTAGAGCGGGAGGCTGGGGTGCGCACGGCAGAGGCCGAGGTCCCATCCTTGGCGCGGGGCCGCGGTCCTGACGACAACCAGCGCAGGCCGGGTCCCCACGAGACCCCACCGCCTGCGGTGGGCTCCGGCCTGCCGTCTCCAACAGGTTATTCCGGGATAAGCCGGCTCTGGGGCGGGCCCGGGCTTCGCTGGGGGCCGGGCGGCGCGGGGCGGGCCGGCGGTAGAGCACGCCTCCGCCCACCTCGGGCCCGCCCCGCGCCGCCCTCCCGCCCTCCTGGGAGCCGCTGTCCCGGGCCTGGCCCGTGCGCGTCCGCCTGCTGTACCGGGGCACCAGGAGCCGCGGAGAGGTACGGGACCGGGCGTGGGTGCTGACCTCGGCCTAGGAGTCTTAGGATCCCGGAGACATCCGTGTCCCCTGGGGCCTGCAGGTCGCACGCCGAAGCCCTAGCTGCTGCTGCTCACCGCTGGTCCGCGCGGGGCGAGGTCAGGTGCCCCCCTTCCCTCCTCCCTCCTCTCCCTCCCCCACCTCGGTGCGGGCGGGAGATCCTGCCCGCCTCCTCCCGCAGGGGTGCAGTAGGCTGCGGAGCTGACAGCGGCCCCACAGCCACCCTGCCCAAACTCTCCGGAAGCAGCTAGAGCTCAGGCCGCCGAAGCCCCGACGGACCCACTGTGGGATCGGAGGCTCCGGTCCTTCTGTGCCCAAACTTGGAGCACTTGACCTTCGGTTGTCGTCGGAGGGGGCAAGCCCGCAGGTGGCTGGACAACCGCCGTGCCGGGAGGGCATCTTGCCTGGGAACCGTCGGCTGCATTCCCTGACTCTGGGATTTGCTTCTGGGATCCAAAGGTGTCTACATCAGGCGCATGTTGACTGAGACCTACCGTCATGGATGTGTGCGCCCGTCTTGCCCTGTGGCTTCTTTGGGGGCTCCTCCTGCATCAGGGCCAGAGCCTCAGCCATAGTCACAGCGAGAAGAATACAGGAGCCGGCTCCGGAACGACTTCAGAGGAGTCCACTGAAGCAGGTAAGGCCTTGCTGCGGGCTGGACTGAGCTGGAGGCTTCACTCAAAACTGAGTGGCCCGAAGTGGGCAAATTGGAATCCCCGCACATGTGAGGTTGGTGGAGGATGCACACATAGCACTGTGTACTCTTAGTAGTCCAAGAAGTTCTTTCTGTGTAGCCGTCATGCCTAATGATACTATTTCCCCTGGACAACTTTCCTTATCCTCTTTGGGATGTTTTGGTGGTAGTGAGAAGCCTTTGGGGCACCTTGACTTTTCAGATCAGCAAGGTTAAGGCCCCACTCAGGACTTCTTGTCTGGAAGAGTGGCCTTCCCAGGTGTTAAAATTGCTTTTAGGCAGTTTCATCACTTGAGGGGGTGGGCGGTGGTGGTGGGTTGGCCACTTGGGCCGGGCCGGGACGATCAGGGCTGGGCTGGCTCTGTTTCTCTATAGCCAGGTGTTCAGATGTGCCCCATGTTCTGTTCTAGCTAGCGTGAGAATCCTAGTCCCGCCTTTCCCGTAGGTAAACTTCTGTCATTTGGAATATTAAAGCAAGTCCTTAGTTGGAATCCTGTTTACCACTAGGGAGTTAAATGGCCCTTTCTTGACGTCTCCATAGTAAAAAGTCCCGAGACCACTTGTTGACTTAATCTGTTTCTTCTGAATGATAAGAGTAAGGATTCCATGTTATTATTTTTAATCTGTCCCTATTTTTTCTGTATACTTGTGGAGCCTTGTTGGGCAGCAGTAGCTGTGGTATATACCTTTGCAGTAGAAAGGGACTTTTAAAAAATAGTTTTTTTTTTTTTAACACATACCTTAGAAGTCCATCAGTTCTCTTTTTCTATTTCTCACCCCCTGTCACTGTGATCTGCCTAAAAACTGGCCTGAAGGCTTAGGGGTAGAGGAATAGCTGGGGTGTTTGAAGGTAGGGAAGCTCAGGTGAGGAGATGTCTCAGTGGGTATTGCTGATACACGTAGGAAAAATATAAATCATGGTGGGTGAAGAGTTTCTTGGGTTGCATTTAGTGATAGATCCCCCCCCCCCTTGGGATGCCTTCTTTCAGCTTTCTTGACTGGGTTGGGTATAATTTTAGGTGCTCCAAGGGCTGGTTTTCAGATGAGGCCCCGACTGTCCCATGTATAAGCATAGACGTTAGGCTGTTGCCTTTAGGGTAGATCATTTCCTACAAACAAGTCCTTTATCTCCACAGGAAGTTTCTCAGGCCTATGAAATTTAGCTTAAATATTGTTTCTCACTGGGCAATGAAGGGAAAGATTGTTGAACTGTGAAGTAACTGAGTAGCATTTCTGCTCTTCCAGTGACAGACATCCTTGTTTCTAATTGATAGTTTATCCTTTTGTTTTCGCTTCAGAATATGTATGTTTGGCATAAAATGAATCCTTTTGAGGGGTGTTCTGTATTTTATATCTACACTAAAAGGATGCAGCTTCAAGTTTCAGGCATTAGCTAGCCTTTAGGAAGTTGACTTTTGATTGTGTGTGTGTGTGTGTGTTGCCTAAGGTAGGGAAGCATTCCTCAGGAGTACCTCATGACTTGAGTTTATGGAGACATTCCTCATACATCATATTTTAGAGGACTGGCTGGTTATTCAGATTATGCCATAAAGGCCTCTCTTTTCATCTTTATTTCCTCTTCGTTCAGAAATTGGCTTCCGTTGTTGTAGTAATTATGTTCCAGCAAGGAAAATCTCAAGAGACTCCGGGTGTTGGGGACGCCTGAAGTTTTTGTGGGAACGTGAGTGTCCCACCAGTATTGTTTTGTTACTTGTCTCCTTGGGTCACTGTGGAAGTTTGGCTCAGGCAGGGACTTACTCTTTTCAAACAAGTAGCTCATAGCCTGGGCTCTGCAAAAGGGTTTGGAGAGAAACTGTCTATGTAGCAGGGACTCTTGCAGCCTTTCCAACCCCTCTGTGTCCATGAGCACAGGAATTTTACTTGTCAAAGCTGTCATTGCACCTCTCTCCTCCCTCTTCTCCTTCTTTTGAGATAGGGTCTTCAGTAGCCTAGGTTGGCTTCAATTTAGAATGTGGCTGAAGCTGGTCTTGAACTCTTGCTCTTCCTGCCTCCACAACTTAAGTACTGACTATAGGACACAAGACACCATACCTGGCTAGCTATCACTTTTCTCAGCCGGATTCAACCTAGCTGGTAAATTTGTGTGCTCTGTAAAGCTCGTATTTTACAGTTACATGACTTACTCTGCAAAACCTCACAAAAGCCCCATTAAAATGCAGGGAAGGGTAATAATCCTCATTTTTACACGTGAATAAATGCCTTGGGCTATCAAGATGGCTCCAGTAACGGCTCTGGCTGTGCATATCTGGTGACCTAAGCTCAATCCCTGGAGCCCAGGTAAAGGTGCAAAGAAAGAACTGACTCCACAAAGTTGTCCTCTGACTTCATATGTGCAGGCACGTGTGTCCACAAATGCACATCATACACACACACACACACACACACACATACACACACACACATACACATACACACACATACACACACACATACACACACACATACACACACATACACACACACATACACACACACACACACACATACACACACATACACACACATACACACACATACACACACACATACACACACATACACACACATACACACACATACACACACATACACACACACATACACACACACATACACACACATACACACACACATACACACACACATACACACACACATACACACACACACACACACACACACACACACTAAAAAATTAAGAGAGCGAGCGACTGGGTTCTTTGCTTGGTATTTGAAGCAGTGCTCTGGTGCTTAAGGCCTGGACTACTTCCATCTTCTCAGGTCCTGTCCTGTTAAAGGAGTGCTAGGTGGGGCCTAGGGAATGTTGCTCTTCTCCTGGCAATTAGGCAGGTCCTGGTGACTCTATTTGAGGTCTAAGAAAAGGGGTGCTTTTTTTTCTCTTGGGGGAGTGTGTTGGTGAAAGAATTCCACCCCCACCCCTCATTTTGGATGTATACGCAACCCATTTCCTTTTAGTCAGTCATAAAATTTGATTCTAAGGATTTTATTAAAATCTTTATGGTGGCCAGGTATGGTAGCACATACCTTTAGTTCTAGCACTCAGGAGGCAGAGGTAGAGGCAGCTGAATTTCTGTGAGCTCTAGGCTAGCCTGCTCTACACAGTGAGTTCCAGGCTGATAGGAATGCATAAAGAAGAGTGACTTAAAAAAAAGTTTATTGTGCACTAGGTGTATAGTGGTAGAGTGCTTGGTTAGTGTATGAAAGGTCCTGGGTTCCATGTGTGGCACCACTTTAAAAGAAAAGAAAGAAAGAAAGAAGGAAGGAAGGAAGGAAGGAAGGAAGGAAGGAAGGAAGGAAGGAAAGAAAGAAAGAAAGAAAGAAAGAAAGAAAGAAGGAAAGAAGGAAAGAAAGAAAGACTTACTGACTTCCTGGTCTACACCAAACACTATTAAAACCCAGCTGGGCAGTGGTGGTGTACCTTTAATCCCAGCAGTCAAGAGGCTGCTGACATGAGGCAGGTGTATCTCTGTGAGTTTGAGGCCAGCCTGGTCTACAAAGTGAGTTTCAGGACAGCCAGAGCTATTACACAGAGAAACTCTGTCTTGAAAAACCAAGCCAAAACATAAAAAAAAAAAAAAAAAAAAAAAAATCCTGACCAGGGGCTGGAGAGATGACCCAGCTGTTAAGAATACTTGGTGCTCCTGCAGAGAATCCGGGTTCCATTTTCAGCTCTCACATGATCGCTCACAACCATTCTTAACTCCTATTCCAGGGGCTCTGCTAACCTCTTATAACCTTTGAGGGCACCCGGCATGCAGTTGGTGCACATAAATATATGCAGGCCAAACACTTATACACATAAAATAGAAATAAACAAATCTGAAACAAAACTCTGACCATGGGGGCTGAGGTTATTGGTAGCTTCATTGATAGAGTGCTTGTCTTGAATGCATGATATCCTGGGTTTGATCTTCATTCAATACCAAACCCAAACCAACCCACCCATCAACCAGACCAACAAAATCCCTGAATGCTGAGCTTGCAGTGCTCTCATTGAGCAATGGAGAGAACATTCCTGTCACTTTTTGCTTTTTTAAAATACCTGGACACCTAGCTGTATTAAGTCATTTTTTTAAGGCAAGATTTGTCTATTGCTGTGTAGTCTAGGACCTACATTTTTGAAGCTGACTCAAAATGAATACCAGGGACCTCTAGACTCTAGGGTCATTGCTTTCAGAAACTCAGATGTTTTCTATAGAATGTGTATTGTGTGAAAGACCTCAGGTGAGTCTGGAGTTGTGGCTATCATGATAGGTGGTTTTGAGGGTCTCTAACTGGTTTAGCTGGAATAAGGTCCTGGAGGCTAGGCACTGTGCAGAGTGCAGGCTGTCTTCTCAATCAGCCTCTTTGGAGTGGCAGGTCAGAGCCTAGCCAGCCCACCCAATTAGTTGCTGCTGCCTCCAAGGCTATAAATGGCCTGGCCATCTTGGTAGCTATGCTAATTTTAGCTGAGGGTGGCTCCTGGAACTGGGCTGGAGCCAAGAGCAGGTGGGTGGGGCTTGGTTGAAGCTAATACCCTGGGCTGGCAAGAGGGACTTGCTATCCTGGGGCAGCAGGGACGTATTTACTTCCAGGCCTCAGCTCTGACAATCACCTTTAGCTAGGTTAATTGATTCAGCAAACACTGAACAGTGCCAGCTCATATGGTATTTATTCAACAAGTATTTGAATGACTGCTCTGGGTCAGTTACTGTGTATACTTTCTGTGGGGATTTAAGGATGAATGAAAGAGTTGTCTTCTTTCTTCATGGAATACACTCTTGTTGGGGAGACAGTTAAGCACACAAATAAATACTGTCTTGTGAAAAGTGGAATGTAGGAAAATGCAAATAGGGTGCTCAGGGGAATGAGAAGGAACTAGAGATATAATTAAAGCTGGAACCTAGTGTCTAGCAGGACAGAGTGATACAATAATATGAGCAATAATGATAGCAATCACCGTGCAGCTCTATCTGGCCTAGAACTTGCCATGTAGGCCTGGCTGGCCTTGAATTTAAAGAGATCCACCTGCCTCAATCTTCCAAATGTTAGGATTAAATGTATTTGCCACCACTCCTGGCTCATTATAAACTTTTATTTTATTTAATTATTGCAGCCAGCTTCTGTGATAGATGTTATCCTTGTTTTATAGAGCAGGAAATTAAATGAGAGAGTTTCTGTAGCTTTCCCAGTGTTACAGACAGTAAAGAGAACCAGAGTTTGAATTCAGGATTCTGCCCTTTTTCTTTAGCACTACCTTAGCTAGTACGTTATCTTGTAAAAGTCATAGTAGAGGTTGTGTGTGTGTGTGTGTGTGTGTGTGTGTGTGTGTGTGTGTGTGTGTGTGTGTACATGCATATATTCATACAGAAAGCTGTGGGACGTCCAGGGGACTAAGTGACTAACCTTGCCTGAGATAACTGGGGGAGGCTTTACAGTTTCCCACATAGTTTTTCTTAGATCTTGGGGAGATAAAAAGTGGTTGCTTAATTTAAAAGTTAAGAGATGGAACAAGTTCAACCTACCTGTTTTTATATGTGAGGAAACTGATATCCAGAGAGGCATTAACTATAAGTTTCATAGGAGGTTATTGATTGAGAAACTAGACCAGGACATTTGAGCCAAAGATTCAGAGTTTGTTGTTCATTGTGTAAGTCAGAATAATGACTGTTTACTGGTTGCTTGTACTATAGAAGGAACTACCCAATGAACCTGAGCCTAACTTTTTTTTTTTGAGGCAGAGTCTCATGTAGCCCAGGCTAGCCTTGAGCTTACTGTGTAACTGAGGATAACTTGGAGCTGATTTTCCAGCCTCTATCTCCCAAGTATTTGGGTTGCAACTATGTTTGTGCCACCATACCTGGATTTAATATTAGGTAACATTAAGTACAACATAATGTATAGCCTTAATCAAATTCTAACAGTGTAGACTGTGTAGGCAAAGGGAGAAAGATCTGTATAGGCTATACTAGGCTAAGATGAGCAGAGAGGGCTGAAGGAAAGAGGATATTGTGGATATCTGGGTGACTAGTGTGAACATATGGAATCTCACTGTCGGGTGTTTGGGTAACTAGACAGGTGCTTCATTGCTGGCTAGCTGCTTCATGTGAGCACTGTAGATAGGAAGAATGTAGTCATGTATGACCTATTGCTGGTCCTTATAATTACCATAATTTTAAAGTAATGATGGATATAAATACTGTTTTAAGATATCTATAATATTGTAATATGATGTGAGATTATCTATGATTTTGGTTGGTGACAAAACCATAATATTGTGGTTGATTGCATATATTTTGCATATACAGATATATTTGAAGGAAATACTAACTTGTAGTAAGAGAGTATTGAAAATGATGATGTAGGCTGGGTATGATGATGCATGCCTATAATCCCTGGCATTTAGGAGACAGGGGCAGGATGATCATCAAAAGTTTGAGGCCAAAGGCTTGAGAGATGGCTCAGCAGTTAAGAGTATGTTCTGTTTTTTTTAGAGGACCAGAGTTCACTTCCCAGTACCCATATCTACCTATAATTCCAGGTCGAGGGGATCCGGTGCTTCTGGCTAACTCATACTCATGTCCCATCATCTCTATACACACATGCACACACACACACACACACACACACACACACACACACACACAATTACAAATACAGCTGTTTGTTTGTTTGTTTATTTATTTGGTTTTTCCAGGCAGGGTTCTCTGTGTAACAGCCCTGGCTGTCCTGGAACTCACTTTGAGATTAGGCTGGCCTCAACTTGCAGAAATCCATCTGCCTCTGCCTCCCCAGTGCTGAGATTAAAGACATGCCACCATGTCCAGCAAAAATAAATCTTAAAAAACATTTGAGTTTAGCCTTGTTTTCAAAATGAGTTCTCTGCCAGCCATGACTATGTAGTAAAACCCTGTGTCAAAAACAAAACAAAGTAAAACAGGGCTGGAGAGGTGGCTTAGTAGTTAAGAACGCTTGCTTCAAAATCATGAGGTCTGGAGTTCAGATCCCAGCATACGGGTAATAAGCTGAGTGTCCCAAGCATACCTATAACACCAACTTCAAGGAAGATGGAGACAGGAGAGTTGTTAGGGCTTTCTGCTGTTAGCCTAGCTAAGAACATTCAGGTCCCAGGTTCAGAGAGATCTTGCCTCAAATTTAATAGGAAAGAACGATAAAAGAGGGCACCTGATGTCTTCTCTCTCTCTCTCTGTGTCTCTCTGTGTCTCTCTGTGTCTCTCTCTGTCTGTCTCTCTCTGTCTCTCTCTGTCTCTGTCTCTCTCTCTCTCTGTCTCTCTGTCTCTCTGTCTCTCTGTCTCTCTCTCTCTCTCTCTCTCACACACACACACACACACACACACACACCCCACACATGCTCAGATGTACATACTTACACATATGTACACAAGCAAAATTTTGTAGACACACATACACACAAATAAATAAGCCTTTAAAAAAGAAAATAAACTGGGCATAGTGGTGTTCACCTTTAATCCCAGCATTTGGGAGGCAGAGGCAGGTGGATCTCTGAGTTTGAGGTCATCCTGGTACACAGAGCAAGTTGTAGCACAGCCAGGACTACACAGAGAAACCCTGTCTGGAAAAAACCAAATAAATAAATCAATAAATAAGTAAATAAGAAAGAAACAAAAAGAAAACAGACAAGAAATGAAGATGTAATTTCTTTTCCATCCAAAAAATAAAAGCTCCTCAATTCTACTTATGCGCTGTTGAGATGTTTGGGGCCATCATGCAAAGAATTTCCTCTCTTAGCTGAGCATAATGCTAGCCACCTCTGTTTTCAGTGCTTGAGAGACAGAATGGTAGGATCAGAAGTTCAATGACCATCCTAAGTTACATGGAGAATTGAGGGTCAGCTTCAGGCTGCGTGAGACTGTCTCCAAACCCAAACCAAGCCCAAGCAAAACAAAGCAAAACAGAAATTTTGTTCCTTGCCAGACATGGTGGATCATGTCTCTAATCCCAGAACTTTGGAGGCTGAGGCGAGAGGACAGCTATGAATTCAAGACCAGCCTAAGCTACAGACTGCTACCCCATCTCCAGAACCCCAAAACAAAGAACAAAACTTCCTGACAAATTTCTGCTGTTTGTCCAGAAGGAATGAGGCCTCGTTGAAGGGAGTAGTTTTCTAGGTCTTTACAGAACTTGGGCTCTAAGTCCTCTCTGGTACCTTTGGTTTCCTGATGGGGGGCCTTTGAGTCACACTGCAGAGTGGCTTCATGAGCACGTTGTGGTACATTGCTATCTGTGGGAAATGATTCTCAGAAACCTAGCAGCTCTGCCTGTCAGGCTCTTGGGGAGGAAAAAGATATCAAACTTAGCTTACTATGGGTTTGGGTTTTTGTTACTGTTTGTAAAAAAATGGTGAAATACTAAGATAACAAAACATGAAATGTCCATATGCACATAAGAAATAAACTAGTAACAATACAGAGCTTTCTTTATTAAGTCAAGGACACTTTCTGATATAAATGTAGTACTTTGTACATATGTTTTCTTCCCTGAGATCTTTGTTGAGGAAGACAATAGTAGCTGTACTTTGTTTTTATTGTGTTGAGCCTACCCATTGTTGAAGTTTGTTGGAGAAACTGGTAATCAGGGACTGTTTGAATGAGATCTTACTATTTTTCCTCCTTTCAAATGTCTCATGTTTTGGGCCTTTCCTCAACCTTTGGAGGTAGTACTAAGGGCACTTACTATTAAATTTTATCTCACCTCAGATCCCTCTTTAATCTTTTTGTTTTGCTTTGTTTTGTTTTTCTAGACTGGGTTTCTCTGTGTAACAGTACTGGCCATCCTGGAAATAGCTCTGTAGATCAGGCTGACCTTGAACTCACAGAGATCTGCCTACCTCTGCCTCCTGAGTACTGGGATTAAAGATGTAGACCACTGCCGCCCGGCTCTCTTTAATGTTTTATTTATCCTCATTTTTTGCCATTTTCAAGAAGAATTTGCAGCTGACAGTTTGCCTTCTAGATCATATAGCTAAAAAGGACAGCCTCAGAACAATAACTGGGAATCTGGACCCATGGTGTTTTTAACTCAAACCATTACTCATTGGTGTGCTCCAAAGGGAGCAAATACTTGCTGCTCTGGTCCTCAGAACCTCTGTCTGCCGTAGCCTTGCTACAGTTGTATTGACAAGGTGTTTGAATAGTACATACAGCCACTCATTGCGAAGCTGTGCTGGGGTTGGCTCAGTTGTTAGAATGCTGGCGTGGCCTGCATGAGGCCCTGGGTCTCAGTTTCCAGCACTGCAGACACTGGGCATGGTGGCCCACATCTGTAATCCTCGAACTCAGGAAGTGGAGACAGGAGGATCAGAAATTCAAGGGCACCTTTGGCTATACAAGGAGTTTGAAGCTCGTTTGGGATAAATGAGACAATTACAGTTCTTAGTACGATGCCAGTATATGGCATACCATCCATATTATAAAGTTTGTGGATTTGGATTAGATTTTGTTAAGTGGTTTGGATTCTACTGTAGTTGACTAGGTACTTGAAAAATATTTTCCTTGGGGTGGGTTACTTAAAGAAATAAGCTTCACTCTGGGCGGTGGTGGTGCAAGCCTTTAATCCCAGCATTCAGAGGCAGAGGCGGGTGGATCTCTGTGAGTTTGAGGCCACCCTAGTCTACAGAGTGAGTTCCAGGACAGCCAGGGCTACACAGAGAAACCCTGTCTTGAAAAACAAACAAATAAGAGATAAACTTCACTTATTTGAAAGATCATTCTTCTAGATTTTCATATTCACTACAGATCCTTGATAAATAAGTCTTGTATTAGTTTTGAAAAAGTAAAATAAAAGGCTGATGAGATGGTTCAGTGGGTAAAAGCTCTTGCCACACCAGCCTGATGACCGGAGTTCAATCTCTGAAACTCACAATGGAAGCAGAGAACTGACTCCTGAAAGTTGTCTTCTGACTTGCGTTCACACACACACACACACACACACACACACACACACACACACACACACACGTACACTATTAAAATAAAAAAAATTCAACAGTTTGGGACCAATACACTCATTTTACTTGGATGAAGTATTAATTTATTGTGTGTTGAGCATGATGTATGTGTGTGTTGGAAGGATGGTGCATTTGTAGAGGTTAGAGGACAACTTTGGGTAATAAGTTCTTTCCTTTCACCTTCCATTGGTGTCCTTGTTAGTTTTTTGTGAACTTGACACAAGCTAGAGTCATCTGGGAAGGGGAACCTTAACTGAGAAAATACCTTTACCACATTGCCTATAGATAAATCTGTGCATTTTATTGTTGTGGGAGGGCCCAGATCACTGCAGGAGATGTTATCTCTGGGTTAGTGGTCCTGGATTATAGAAGAAAGCAGGCTGAGCAACCCATGTAGAACAAGCCAGTAAGCCTCCTCCTTCTATGGTCTTTGTTTCAGTTCCTGCCTTGGCTTTTCCATGATGAACTCTAACCTGTAAGCTAAATAAATGCTTTCCTCCCCAAGTTGCTTTTGGTCATGGTATTTTGTCTAGCAATAGAATGCAAACTAAGACATGTGGGTTCCAGGGGTTGAACTTAGGTTGCCAGGCATGTCTTAACACATACTTTTCCTGGCTGAGCCATTTAAATAGTCCATGTGTGTATGATTTAAAAATTTTTTTTTATTATTAAGAAATTTCCTGTTTATTTTACCAACCAACCACAGGTGCTCCTCTCCTCCCTCTTCCCACCCCCTAGCCTTTCCCCCCAACCCACTCCCCATTTCCACTTCCTCAAAGGGAAGGACTTCCATGGGGAGTCATCAGAGCCTGGTACATTCAGTTGAGGCATGTCTAAGCCCCTCCCCGCAACCAAGACTGTGTAAGGTGTTGCACCATAGGCACTGGGCTCCAAAAAGCCCGCTCATGCAGCAGGGATGGATCCTGATCCCACTGCCAGGTGCCCCTTAAGCAGGTCAAGCTACACAAACTGTCTCACCTATGCAGAGGGCCTAGTCCAGTCCCATGCAGGCTCCACAGCTATTGGTCCACAGTTCATGAGTTCCCACTAGTTTGGTTTGGTTGTCTGTCTGTACATTTCCCCATCATAATCTTCATGCCCCTTGCTCATAGAATCCCTCTTCTCTCTCTTCGACTGGACTCCTGGAGCTCGGCCTGGTGCTTGGCTGTGGATCTCTGCATCTGCTTCCATCAGTTACTGGATGGAGGCTCTATGATGACAGTTAGGGTATTCACCAATCTGATTACTGGAGTAGGCCAATTCAGGCACCTTCTCCACTATTGCTAGTAGTTTAAGGTGGGGTCGTTCTTGTAGATTCCTGGGAACTTCCCTAGCACCCTGTTTCTCCCTGTTCCCTTGATATCTCCCTCTGTCATGGTATCTCTTTCCTTGCTCTCCCAGTGTGTAAGATTTTAAAGAAACCAGGCTCTTATTATAATTCCCCAGAAGAAAACAGTAGAGTAGCTGGGATATCTAGAATATCCGAGGCCCTGGTTTGATTCCCAGCATTGGGAGGAGGAGAAGAAATGAGGGAAGAGTGGTAGGGAAAACTAATTCCACAGAGGACTGCTGAGATGAGGGAGAGTTGGGAAATGAGAGCTGGTTAGATCCCCAAAGTGGGATGATTGGTTTTGTCTTCAAAGATGCCAGATTTGGCCACACCATGAAATTAAGGGTTTTAGAGTTTTAGTCCCTTTCTTTACCAGCAGTGATGACCTAGTGAAGAGGCAGTCATTTATTTCTCTCTGTCTTAGTTCCTTTATTTGTCCTAAAAATTGAGAATTTTGGAGCTTTACAACACGAAGTATTTGGGTCCTCTCTGCCTTTGGTTTCTTGTGGGCCCCACAAACTTCATTGAGACTCCGAGGGTCTTCACCTCTAAGGTAGTTGCGTCTGCTGTCTTTCTTCAGATGTAGAGTCTAGGAGCAATGAAATCAAACTTTTATTTCAGGCTTACTTTTGGCCTTGAGAAAATGGTTAAAAAATCTGGTTGCCAGTATTTGACCTTATATCTGGCTTGAACTTTTTCCTCTTTTCTGGATATAACTACTTTCTTAGGCCCACCTGCAGTCTTGAAATAGTTGAGCAGATGGGCTTGGTCCTCAATTGTGTTGACTACTTATTGGTGCATAGCAATAAAGTGCTGGGTGCTGCTTGCTCATTGGGGTCTTTCATGAGGTTATAGTCAAGCTGTTGGCTAAGGCTGAAGGCGCAAATAGGACAAAAGTATGTGCTTTCAAACGAATTTACATTGCTGTTGTCAGGCTTGGGTCCCTGTCACATGGGCTTCTCTATTGAGCAGTCTTATGAAATGAGAATTGGCTTCCTTCTCCCAGAATAAGTGAGGACGGGGAGAAGGATACTCTGGATAAATGGCTCAATCTTTTTGTTGTCTAGCTTTAGAGTTATTGTGCTATCGATATGTCTTCCATAGTTGTTAGGAGAAAGTCATTAAGCTCAGCCCATAGTCACTGATGGATCACACACAATATGAAGACCAGAAGGGCAGCATGCCTCTGGTATCACTCAAGGGCCATGCTCTTGGGAACAATGGTTTCTAGGTGCTATAGCCTTTTAGATTTTCCTTCATTTCTCTTGTTTACTTCCTAGAGTCTGTCCATTTGTTTGATTTTTTTTTTTTTGACACAAGGTCTGGTATAGCTCAGGCTGGCTTAGAATTCCCTATTTTCCTGATTCTACCTCCAAAATTCTTTGCCACCTTGCCCTGAACTTCTTAGATTTTTTTTTTTTTTAAGGTAGGGTTTCACTATATAGCTATAGCTGGACTGGAACTAGCTTTGTAGATCAGGCTGGCCTTGAACTCAGAGATCTGCCTATCTATGTCCTCTGAGTGCTAGGATTAAAGGTGGGCACTACCACTGCCCAGCTGAAGTTATTTGTTTATATGATGTGTGTGTGCATATGCCACAGTGTGCTTGTGGAGATCAGAGGACAACTTTCGGAAGCTGTTTGCACTAGGGTTTTGGAGATGAAAATTGGGTCATTAGGCTTACATGGCAAGTGCTTTTAATCTGCTGAGCCATCTCACTGGCCTTTCCTCCTAGAAATTTAGAATCTTTTGTATTTCTTTTGATACCACGCCTGTTGGTTCACACATGACTTCTTTGTTTTGGCATATCTCTCCCTCTCTCCTTGTTCTCCTTAGGCTCAGTCCTAACTAGATTTTATCCTAGGCTCTGGTCCTGCCTCCCAACAACTTCTTGACAACAGCATTGTCTTCACTGCTACAACTTGGTTTCTGTATATAAATTTCTATACATAAATTGAAGTGACTTTTACACATTGACAGATGAAAAACTTACTCTGGATTGGGTGTGGTGGCACATGCTTTTAATTTCAACACTTGGGAGGCAGAGGTAAACAGATTTCTTGGAGTTTGAGTCCAGCCTGGTCTACAAAGAGAGTTCAGGCAAACTAGGACTACATTGTGTGAGTCTGTCTCAAAAAGAAAAGAAAAAAAAGTTGCTTTGTCTTTTTGGCCATTGGCATTAGGTGCTGAGATTTAACATCCTAGTATGTCATAAGTAGAAGGGGTTTTAAGTAGCATCTCTTAGAAATGTCTTATTTTACATATGAGGAGAACAATTTGCTCAATGTATTGCTAAGCCAGTGACAGTATCTAATAGTCTTTGATTCTCACTAATGTTGTTCTTACTCTGTGGGGGAGCCTCTCTACTATATCACAGATAGTTTGCACAGTGAAGTCTCCAGGACCCAAACAGAAGAGAGGTCCAACTTCTGCTTCTTGGGCCCTATCCAACTGGAAAGCATTTATATAAAGTTCAGAAAAGTCCAGCAGTGTACATCGCACGTGGTGGCTAATATCTGTGCTCTGTATTACCCTCTTGGCAATATCTGTATAGACTTACAGAAGGAGTCTTATAGACTTCTGGAGGAGGGGGGCCTTATGCCACATGTCTTCCCACTGTTTAATTCAGAGGATTGTACTTTGAAGCTTCCATAGACAGGAGTGATGTATAACATCTTATGCCTTGTAGAGTTACTTGTAGCCACCCGAAAAGTCACCCAAGGAGAAGCTTTGTAGGCACCGAGAAGCTAACAAACTCTTTCCTGTTATTACAACTTGCTAGGCAGGTGGGACATCATTAGGACAGACTATAGCTCTGTCACGGTTTCCAGAGTGGAGAGGGTTGTTTTGTGTGAGAGAATATGAAAGGAGCCAACAGCAGTGTAACTTTGTTTTCTGCTGGGGAGCTTAGACTAGAGAAGGCGCAGGTGCTGCAGTCTCTGTTGCTCTCTGAACTCAGGGTTCCAGCTACAGAGCCCTTTATTCACTTTCTCTCTCTGGTCTCAACATTGCATCCTTGGCACATTTCTTTGTCTTGGTCTACCAAACATGCTATTATTATTACTATTATTAATTTGATTGTTTGAGAAAGGGTCTCACTATGTAACTCTTGCTGCCCTGGAACTTAATCTGTAGGCCAGGCTGGCCTTGAGCTCACAGAAACCCACCTGCCTCTGCCTCCTGAGTCCTGGGATCAAAGGTGTGTGCCACTACTGCCCATCTTTTTTAATAATTTATTTGTATTTTATGTGCATTGGTGTTTTGCCTGCATGTGTGTCTGTGTGAGGGTGTTGGATAGCCTGAAACTGGAGTTACAGACAGTTCTGAGCAGCCATGTGGGTGCTGGGAAGTGAACCCAGGTCCTCTGGAAAAACATCCAGTGCTCTTAACCACTGAGCCATCTCTCCAGCCCCCTCTTTTGTTTTTTATTATGTCAATTTTGTTAACTTCCAGCATGTTTTCCTCCATCTCATTTATTCTTATCTAATCTCCCAGTCCTCATTGCTGGCCTCGACACAGCTCTCATCTCCGGTCAGTCTTATAGCACTTAGTGTCTCTATACTGACTGTGCACTTCACACTTTGCTTAGGTTTCTTCACTGAGAGGCAACCTTATGTGTTGTCAGGAGCACTGGAGTCAGCCACAGTATTGCAAGACTGCAAGGCTTGGCAGGTAGAAGAAGACCAGCCTAGCACTTGTTAAAACGAAACAAATACTCGTGACATTGCCTTGTTACCTTTCTGACAATGTGTCTTCAGTTATAGCACCTTCGTATTGAAAAATGGACTTAAAAGAAAGTTATTGTATATGATGGTTTTAAAACAAATTTTAAAGTCCTTGTGTTTGTGTATTTCCATGTCTTTTGAGGGTAAGGGTTTGATTTGTTGACCATCGTGTAAAAAAGTATCTAGCTTATTCCTGTGTGTGTCACATGCTTGTCAGAGAGCATGTGTTTAATAGATATTTGTTGAATAAACAGATGAATACATAGTAATGAATTAATCCTTGGATTAGGTAAGAGGGTAGTGAGAGCACCAATAAATCAACATTGGAACATTGGTTCCTACAAAGGTTTAGGTAAGTATGCCTTGGGGTTAGAGGTTGAATTTACATGGTTGGGGTCCTGATGGTTTTGTGGGCACCGTTTTTCTGCCTGGCTGAGTGCTTCATCTTTATTTCTTGAGTGCTATGCTTAATGGCAGTTTCAGTCACACTCTGTGGGAACGTTTTGCCAGTGTCTCTGGTTGGCAGTTTTTGTTTGAAACAGTCATGGCTACCTTGATCAAGTGGCTGCAGTAGGAATGGAGGAAGGCTAGGCCCCGGAAGGATGTGACCCCTGTGGACAAGGCTTCCTTGGTTCCTACTGCTCTGTCTTTGGTTCTGTGGTCTACAAGGGTTTATTTCAGGTCACGCATGAGACAGCCAGATAAACAAAATGAACTTTTAACTGCTTTTCTTATCCTGGCTTGTGAGATGGAGGAGGGAGCCTTCTTTTATGGTCCCTGCTGCTGAGCTGGTTGTGTAGAAGGGAGATGGAATAGTCCTGTGCTGATTGCTTCTAAAACGTTATCAGTGATGCTGGGAACTCCTTGGGCCTTTCCTTCAAGGCATTCAGGAGGGGCCTCTCTGGACTTGATGCAAGGTTTCAAAAGAAGACAGCCCATTGTGTTGTTAGCATGGCCCAACCCGAACAAACCTTCCCCCTTCCTCTGTTAGCCATATTTCCAGAGTTCCTGGCCGCCTTATGTTGAGCTCTGGGCTAGGTAATGACCAGAAGTCTCTCTGGCAGGCAGGCAGGCAGGCTTCCAAATCTCACGTGTCTCTGATTTTCAAAGTGTGATTCAGTAGTTCTGAACTTGTTTGGCCTCTCTGGGTTATCTTAGGCCTCTCAAGAAGCTCTCAGAACTCTCATCACTACAGGGTATGTTAAAACAAATGTGCCTATGTTTGCCAAGTTCTCAGCGCCAGATTCTAAAATATACCAGCCAGGGAAGATGGATGCCCTTCATGTTTATATCATCCTAGGTTAGAAAGAAATCTGTGCTTTGTGTTTGTATGTTGTTGGAAGGTCAAATTTTCAGTGATCTTATTTTGAGAAACTTGCTGACAGGGGCAAAGGTCACTGGAACTCATATGTCATATCTCTAAAGAGATAAATATGTAATTTACACAACTCAAATAACTCACCCAGGCAGTGGTGGCACACTCCTTTAATCCCAGCACTCAGGAGGCAGAGGCAGATGGGTCTCTGAGTTCGAGGTCAGCCTGGTTTGAGTTCCAGGACAGCCAAGGCTACACAGAGAAACCCTGTCTCAAAAACGAAGTGATAAGAATGATGATGATAACTAGGATTTATTGAGCTTCTGGGTAGATGTTTTACAACTGTATAACAATCCTTACTGGTGTATATTGCTCACTGTGTTTCTGAGAACTGAAGGTAATTTTCTCAGGATGACTAAACCGGGATTTGAATTGAGCTTTATCTGATCTCAAGACCAAAAGGAATTCTGTTTTTGTTTAATAACTCCTGTGGAGGGAAAGAACTACTATTTGGATTTAAGATAAGCATTTTTTTTTTTTTTTTGGTTTTTCGAGACAGGGTTTCTCTGTGTAGCTTTGCGCCTTTTCCTGGAACTCACTTGATAGTCCAGGCTGGCCTCGAACTCACAGAGATCCGCCTGGCTCTGCCTCCCAAGTGCTGGGATTAAAGGCGTGCGCCACCACCGCCCGGCTAAGATAAGCATTTTGACTAGAAACAATATGACTGTTAGTGGCATTAGTTTATTCTACCACAGAAGTATCCTGAAAGAAGCTAAAATTAGGAGTTTGGGGGTTGTAAAGAGAGAAAGATGACTGTTTTACTTATGAATTTTGAGTGGGTAGTATTACTTGGTGAAGTGTTTAGCTGCTGAGTGTTTTATATTCAGTTTGTACATTCAAAAAGTAGTACTCTGGTTGGATTGTTCTAGATATAAGACTTAGGATAGTGACTGGATACACCATATAGTGTCTTTACTTCAGTTAACATTTAACATGGTATTATATGTGACGATCTCTGTTCAATGGGAGTACTCAGTATAATAGCAGGAACCAGCCTATTATTTTATTTTTTAGTAAAGGTTCTTATATAGCCCAGTCTGGCTTCAGACTCAATATGTAGCTCTCCTGATCTTGCTTCTGCCTCTCAAGTCCTGGGATTACAGGTGTGTGCCATCACTTCTGTTTATTTGGTATGAGGATGGAACCCAGGGCTTCGTGCAAACTGAACAAGCACTTTACTAACTGATACCATTCTTATTTTATATCTATATAGGTGCAGGTGTGTGTGTGTGTGTGTGTGTGTGTGTGTGTGTGTGTGTGTGTGTGTGTGAGAGAGAAAGAGAGAGAGAGAGAGAGAGAGAGAGAGAGAGAGAGAGAGAGACACCGTGGCCAAAGTACAGTCTTGGGAGTGCTGTCCTCAGATGCTATTCACCGTGTTTTGAGACAGGATTTCTTCTTGCTCTTGAACTCACCAAATACAATAAGCTTGTTAGTCAGCAAGCCCCAGGATCTGTCTGCCTTTAACACCCCAGTGTATTACAAATGTGTGCTACCAGGCCTCACCTTACATTTTTTAAAATTACATTTTATTTGTTTATTTTGTGTACATGTATGTATGCATGTGGGCACATGTATGTGTTGTGGTCAGAGGACAACTTGCAGGAAAAGATTCTTTCTACTCTGTGGATCCTGGGGACAGAACTAAGGTTGTCAGGTTCAGAGGCAGATGTCTTTGCTGAGCTGTCTTTTTGGCTGATGCCTGGCTTATTTTTATTTAAATTTTATTCTCCTTTTTTGTTTTGATTTTTTGAGACAGGGTTTCTCGGGAGACAGAAGCAGGCAGATCTCTGTGAATTTGAGGCCAACCTGGTCTACAGAAGGAGATCCAGGACAGACTCCAAAGCTACACAGAGAAACACTGTCTCAAAAAACCAAAAAAGAAAAAAAAAAAAAAAAAAAAAAAAAGAAAATAAAAAGAGAGACAGAGTTTCTCTGTGTAGCCCAAGGCCATCTCTGTAAACCAGGCTGGCCTCAAAAACTCAGAGATCCGCCTGCCTCTGCCTTTGTGTACTGGGATTAAAGGTGTGAATTACTACCTGGCTTTATTTTGATTTAAATTTTAGAAGATTTATTTATTTTATTATTTTATGTGTATGAGTGTTTTGCTCGCACTATGTATGTATGTACATCATGTGTAGGCCTCGTGCCCACTGAGGTCAGAAGAGGGCATTGGGTCCCCTGGGACTGAAGTCACAGAAGTTTGTAAGCCACCATGTGGGTGCTGGAAATTGAACCTGGGTCCTCTGCAACAATAACAAGCGCTCTTAACCCTTGAGCCAACCCTTCAGCTCTTTATTTTTTTGTGGCAGTGTCTCACTCTGTAGTCTAGTAGACTAGGCTGGCCTAAAACTAGAGATGTGTCTGCCTTTGTCTTCTGGGGTTAGGGGCATGCACCAACATGCCTGGCTCTTGCTTTTCCTCTTTTTAAATTATGTGTCTGTGTGTGTCTGGATGTGAGTATGTGCACATAAGTGGAGATGTCTCTGGAAAAGAAAGCGTCAGATACCATGGAGCTGGAGTTACAGGTGGTGGTAGTGAACCTCCTGCTGTATGTGGTAGGAAATGAACTTGAATCTTCTGGAGGAGCAGCAAGCACTCTTAAGCTCTGAGCTATCTCTTCAGTAGCTTTAAAAAACCCCAAAAATATAAACAAGCAAACAAACACAAACAAACAAACACAAGGCTTCTGGGTATCAAACTCAGGTCCTTGTGCTTTCAATTCAAGTTCTTTAGTGACTGATTTATCTCCAGTCCACATGATCTTATTTAATTTTTACAACAGGCCTCTTATTGTGCAAGGCACCATCTAGGCTCAATGACTTGTGAATATATATATATATATATATATATATATATATATATATATATATATGTGTGTGTGTGTGTGTGTGTGTGTGTGTGTGTGTGTGTGTGTGTATTGTTTGTTTGGTTGTTTTGTTTTCAAGACAGGATTTCCCCTGGCTGTCCTAGAACTCACTTTGTAGACCAGGCTGGCCTCGAACTTACAGAGATTCACCTACTTCTGCCTCCTGAGTGCTGGGGTTCAAGGCATGCACCCCTAACACCTGGCATGATATGTATTATTAGTCTGTTGGAAGGAAGAAGAGATTACCTCCACCTGGAGAGGTTAGAGAAGCTTCATGGAGGAGGTAGCAGCTAGTGGGTCTTTTGGTACTAAAGGCAGAAATATAAGGAAGGTTGAGGGAAGTATTCCAGTTAGAGACAATGTCATGAGTAACATATATATATATATATATATATATATATATATATATATATATATACATATATATATATATAAACTGGAGTTTTTAGGCTCAAGAATTTAAACTAGTGGTTCTCAACCTGTGGGTCATGACCTCTGGGGTTGAATGACCGTTTTACAGGGGCCTCATATCAGATGTCCTGCATATTTTATATACATGATATTTACATTATGATTCATAACAGTAGCAAAATTACAGTTATGAAGTAGCAATAAATAATTTTGTGGTTGGGGTCACCACAACATGAGGAACTTTATTAAAGGGTCACAGCATTGGGAAGGTTGAGAACCACTGGTTTAGAATTTTTTTCTAGGCAGTGAGAAGTCCTTGTAGATTTTGAGCAGTCAAGTCATAAGACCCAAGTTGTGCTTTAGGAAAATTGAATTTCATAGAATATTTATAAAACATTGGTAGGAGTAAGACTGAAGGCAGAAAGTTTAGAGAGGGGACCTGGAAATTGTTCATAAGCAGAGGAGATAAGAGTCTGCTGTGGAGGTAGAATAGGTAGCCATAAGTATAGTCAGAGAAAGAAAGAAGAGGTGAAGCCACACCAGTGTTTTGAATGTAGTAAGGATCCTGATGGTGCCATTAACAGAAAACATGGCAGCCAGGAGTGCCAAGTGGTAGGGCAGTTGACCTTATATGAAGTGCTGGGCAAGGGTCCATACTCCACAGTATTCCTGGAATCACTTTTTAGCTATTAAGTTTGCTAACAAAGCTGAGCCTTTGCTCTGGGAACATCAGAAAGGGTCATAGAGGTAGATGGTCCTGAATTCAGCCTCATGCTTTGTCATTTTCTATTTTTTTTTTTTTTTTTAGATAGGGTCTCATTAGCCCAGGCTGGCCTCAAACTCGTGTAGCAGAGGCTAACTTTGGACTCTCTTGCCTCTACCTCCCAAGTACTTGAATTTTAAGAGCATACTACCTTGCTTAAAAAAAGGTTGAAAGAACATGGATCCCTCCCCTCCACTCCCCTGCGCTCCCCTCCTTTCTTTTCTCATTATGTAACACTGTCTGTCCTGGAGCTTAATATGTAGATCAGGCTGGCTTTGAATTCACTGAGATCTACCTGCCTCCTAAGTGTGGAGATTAAAGGCATGCACCACCATACCTGGCCTTGCTTTCTTCCTTTTCCTGTCTGAGAATGTCTCATTATACAGCCCAAGGCTGTCCTCAAACCCCTGACCTTCCTGCCTCAGCTTCCTGGTGCTAGAACTATACACCGCCATACCTGGCTTTTTCTTTTCTTTCCATTCTCTTTCTTTTGATCTTTCATTCATTTGTTAGTTTGATATTTTTGTTTCAGCCTCTCACTCTGTAGCTAAACTGGCCTGGTACTCTTAGCAGTCCTTCAGTCTTAGTCTTTCAAGTGCTGGGATTATAGCCACGAGCCAACATACTCTTTAAAACAATTTTTTTTTCAAGATATGGTTTCTTTGTGTAGCCTTGCTGTCCTAGAACTAGCTCTGTAGATCAGGCTGGCTCTAGTTCACAGAGATCCTCCTGCCTCTGCCTCCCAAGTGCCACCACCACCTGGCTTTTTAAAACAATGCTAATTGACAGCAGGAGAGTGACTGTATCCACTGACGTTACACCTGGTTCGCTTGCCAAGAAGAGGACTTCAGCTCCTGAGGAAATGTAAAGTTCATTGGCTTTGGAGTATTATATCTTTATTTATTTGTTTATTTTTAAGGACTTCATTTTTATTTTTCAATTATCCCCCCTCCATGTGTGTGCATTTGCAGGTGAGCATGTTTGAATACTGGTGGTAGCTGGGTGTCAGATGCCCTGGATCTCGAGTTAAAAGCTGTGTAGCCACCCAATGTGAGTAAGGTGGACTGAACACAGGCCTCTTTGAGAGCAGTATGCAATCTAACCACCATCTTCTTAGCCACATACAATATTTTAATTAACTTGACAAATACAGGGGCTTATATCCCAGGCTGTCTTCAACTCACTCTGTAGCTGAGGACGACCTTGAATTTGTGAGCTTCCTGCCTCTACTTGAGTGCTGGGATTATAGGCATGTACCACCACACTTGGTTTTGTTTTGTCTGTTTTTTGTTGTTTTCTTTTGGTGTTGGGGATTGAACCCAGGGCCTTATGCACGCTAGGCAGGCACTCTATCACTGCTTTATCCCTAGCCCTCTTTTGAGTTTTGAAATCACTTCTATTTCTGAGGACCTCCTCTCCCTCCTTTAAGATATAAGCATTGGGGCCAATGAGATAGCTCAGAAGGAGAAACATTTGCTGTACAAGCCTGAGGACCTTAGTTCCAATTCCTGGAACCCATATAAAAGTGGAAGGAGACAACCAACTCCCCAAATACACCACACACACACACACACACACACACAATTTAAAAAGCAAGTACAGCCAGGCATGGTGGTTCATATCTTGAATCCCAGCATAATCACAGCAGCACCTGGGAGGCAGAGGCAGTGGATCACTGTAAATTCAAGGCCAGCCTGGTCTACAGAGTGAGTTCTAGGTTAACCAGGGCTATACAGAGAGACCTGTCTCAAACAAACAAACAAACAAACAAACAAAAAGCAAGTACAAGTATTTTTAAAATAGTAAAATCCATAAGTTAATATAAATATTTAAAATAATATAAAAATGCAAGTATTATTTTGATGAGGTTACTCTTGAACTGAGGGATCAAAACTTGCCTTTGGTCCCTAGAATTCTAGCATGAATTAGGTTGGGACAGTTACTATGAGAATGGGCTCCAGTAGGACTCTGGGTTGGAGGAGAGCAGTTCTGTTAGTTAAGTTCTCCTGTACATGAAGGGTGTCAGAATCTCAAGACATACTAGATGCTACCTGTCTTGTAGCTCCTCCTCAGCTGTTCTTCTGAGCCGAACATGTGCCTCTACTATCTTCTCACCTAGAACTTGGAACTTGGTGAGTCTGATTCCCTAAAGAATTCAGTGATGAAAATTAGGGCATTTGAATAGATCTAATTGGCTGAACTGTGTGAAGGGCAGAGGCTTTCCCTGGGGGACCTTTTTAATCTCCTATGGTTATAGCCTTTTAAGGTTGAACTAATTAAAATATGCTGGCAGCTGGACTCAATACTTTTCCTTGCACTAGGTTTTGTTTCAGCGTCCTGGAGTTCTAGTTGCCATAAGACTGCCTTCCTTGAGGAACAGAGGAGTGGGTTTCTATTTCCTCATGTACTAAACACACTATGATGTGACATTTATCCAGTATAGGCTGCCAGGCATCTGGTGGTGGAGTGAAATGTGTGCTGAGATCTGGATGTGTCCTGGATTTGCTATTTTCAGACTCCTAAGATGCCCCTGAGGTTGATTTCCTTTTTTGTTGTGTCTCCTCCCCACCACCCATGGGTTTATTCTGTTAGCTGGGAAGTAATTTCTCTTTCCTTGGAGTATTCTTCCCTGGTGTGTGCTCCTGCTTTAACCCGAAAAAGGGATAAGGGAAGGATATTTGTTTAGTCCCACCATGTGTCAGGCCAGGCTAGTGTCTTACACAACTATTCTTTGAGGTATGCTTCACAATGCCTGTGTTATAGGTGAGGAAATGAATTCAGAGAAGGAAAAGAACATGCTTGATGGTCATTACAGCGTGTTACCAATCAGCTCAGAATTCAGATATTCTTAAGCTTCTGGTTACTTTCCCCAAGGTAGCATAAATGACACCATGCTTTTGTTGTTGTTTTGCAGTCAATTGCCCCAGACTGATCATGAACTTGTAGGGTCAATGATCCTCCTGTGTCAGCCTTGCAAGTTGCTAGGACTGCTTACTCACCACTGTGTGTGTCCTCATATCCTTTCATCCTTCTAAACCTAGAAGTTCTCACTTTCAGGAAGTCTTCTCTAATTTCTAAAGTCCAAAACCGATTCCTCTGCTTGCTCCTGCTCCTTCACGGAGAACTGAATGAAGTTGTAAGGTTGGATTTCAGCTGTCATGACAGACAGGAAAGTCAGGGTTTGGGCAGAGTCTTGGCTAGCTCTCTGGGTAAAGGCCAGCCTGTGGTTTGCTCAGTGTGTTGTTTATTCCCGATGCAATGGATCTCTATCCAAGGGCATTGTGGTTCTCCAGAGGCAGGTATCACTTCCTTCGGGTTATTTTTCTTGGTGTTTGGCTTTCAAGTTGCCCTTGCAGACAGTAGAGCTAGGTTCAGTGCTATCTGGGTAGAGAAGTATAATGAAGCTTTAGTTGCTGGACTATGTCTGTTGACTGTGGTGTTTGCTGGTTTTATTTACTTATTTATTTTTTTGCAAAGACATATTGAGTTATTAACTTAGCATTTGAGACAGTACTTTCTGTAACACTTGCTCTCTGAAATGCATCACTTCACAGTATAAATGGGCTTTCCTGGAAGAAGCAAGCATGTGGAAAGTCATTTTTAAAATAAGTTGAATTTTCTTTCTCAATGACTGGAAAATAATTATAAAAGTATTTTTTTAAACCAGGCGGTAGTGGTATACACCTTTAATCTCAGCACTCAGGAGGCAGAGGCAGGCAGATCTCTGTGAGTTCGAGGCCAGCCTGGTCTACAAAGCAAGTTCCAGAGTTGTTACACAGAGAAAATCTGTCTAAAAAAACAAAACAAAAAACAAAAACAAAAAAGTATTTTTGGCGCACTTTTCTATGCAAATAGGATATATACTTAAAAAAAAGTTTTTATTATTTTTAATTGTGTGTAGGTTGTTCGTATCTGTGTGTTGGTATATACATGTGAGTGCAGATGTCCTTGGGGCCAGTGTTGTCAAAACCTTTGGAGTTGGAGTTACAGATGGTTGTGAGCTGCCTGAAGGAGTGCTGGGAATTGAACCGTGGCACTTTGGAAGAGCAATAAGTGCTCTTAATTGCTGGCCTATGTCTGCAGCCCCTTCCCACCCTATGTTTTGAGACAGGGTCTCTCTATTCCCTAGCTGGACTGGAACTCACTGTATAGTTGAGATCTGCCTGCCCCTGCCATGTGCTGAGATTAAAGGTATGTGCCACTACTCCCCAAATAGATGCTTTATTTTTTACAATAAAAAGTTTGTTCTTTTGGGAACAGGTTTCAGATTGGACTATAATTAAATATAATAAAAACATATGTTATAGGAAAAGTGGCAGGATATAATATTAATAATAAAAGTAAATTCTACAATTGGATGATATATAGCAGATTTTTTTAAATTTTTTTTTTTTTTTTTTTTGAGATGGGGTTTTGCTGTGTAGCCTTGGCTGTCCTAGAACTGGCTCCATAGGCCAGGTTGACCTCAAACTCAAATAGATCTGCCTGCCTCTGTCTCTGAGTGCTGGGATTAAAGACATGAGCCATCACTGCCTAGGCACATAGCAGATTAAATATCAAAACAAAATAATTCCAGCCTGGTCTACAAAGTGTGTTCTAGGACTGCCAGAGCTGAAAACATCATTATCATTATCATCATCAACAACAACAATTGGGACAGTTTCTCATGTAGTTCTAGGTTGTCCTGAAGCTTTCCATGTAGCTGAAGCTAGACTTGAATTCCTTCTGCTTGCCCCTCCCCAGTGCTGGGATTATAGATGTATGCCACTGTGGTCTGGTCTTAGCAAGAATGTTTTTGTTGCTGTTTGTTTATTTATTTTGATATTAAGGGAAATCTGAACTAGCTTGGTGACACAACACTATTGTGGTTTCTCTTCACTGAGAATATGAAGCACTCTTAGGAGGGGAGAGGAACGTATCTCTGAGGTTAGAGAGCTGTGTGGTAGCTGAGTTCCTCTCTTTAGTGCATCCGTAGGCTAGTAACTAAACATTCTAGATGTCAGTTTGCCTGTTAAATGGGGATAATAGCAATCTTGTTTAATTTTAGAGAGCTAAATAAAATTATTTATGTGAAAGTGTTTTGAAACCTTTGAGTGCTTTTATTTTCATACTTACTAGGTAGCTGGAACGGATTTGCTAACATTTCAAGGAAGCTTTTGATTTAAGATATGGCTTGACGTAGGTGGGAGGAAGATGCAGAATTAATGGAGACACAGTGCATGCTGTTTGGGCAGCAGCTCTGGTGAAAGAAAGACATGCATTCCTTCCTGTAGTATCTATCTCCTTCTGCCATGTGAAGGAGAAAGAGAACTGGTAAAATATGGAATCTGCTTGATTTAGAAGGAAAACTCCATAAAGAGGGAGTCTTGCCTGACTCAGATGTTGCTGTATATTCACTCAGGAATAGTGCCTAGTATGTAATAAACTGTCAGTAAATATTTGCTGAAAAAAGAATTAAGCTTTGGAGTCAGAAAGACTGGGTTAGTATTTGGGTTCTGCACTTTCCTAGCTCATTTTCTGGGAAGGTCACTCAGATTTTTCATTTATAAAATGAGACTAGGATTAGCTATCACACAAGGTCATTAGGAGGCTCAACCAAAGAAACCAAACATTTAGGAACCTTTGTCTAGGGTCTGGAGAGACTTAAGTTCAGTTGTAGTAGTTTTTATCCCATCTTCTAGCCTCTGAGGGTACCAGGCATTCAAGTGCACAGACATAGATAGATGCAGGCAAAACAGCCATACATGTAAAATGTAAAAATAAAAAAAAAATCTTTGTATAAAGCCTAGCAGATAGTTCTTAATAGTTCTTTTTATCTTCCCTTTCTGGTTCATAAAGTATAATGGATGCACCAAGGAAGAGGCAGAACTGCTTGTGAGGTTAGACATTAGCCTCAAAGATTTGATCTGACAATGTCTTTCCAATATATGAGCTCAAACTATTGATGTGATTTCCAGGGAACCTCCTGAGATTAAACATGGTCTTAGAATTGATATCTCTGCTTTTCTGGATCTCCCAGGATCTTGATAGTAGGGTTTGAACCTTGTCTGTGTAGAGGTTACATTTATACAGTAGGTTTATACAGAGGTTGTTCCACTGAAGACTGAACTTGGCTGATGTGGTTCAGGCTCTTGTAGCTGGCCACCAGCTCCTTCACCCATTAGACTCCATACCTTCCAATAATTAACTGGCTTTGAGAAGGTGTATTCAACTTGACTTCTGTTACGGATCAGTTGTAAATTCTCGGAGGGGTTGGGGCAGAGCATGTTCACTTGGGTTAATCACGTATTTATGAGTTGACCTTTCCTGGTGAAAACCTCATTTTGCTGTCATGCCTGAGTAACTCTAGCAAGCTTAACCTAGCATTCCTGAAACTGCTGGAAGTTGTGATAGGTTTGCCTACCATTGACAGATATACACAAAGGCTAGTGAGATTTATCTGCTGCTCAGAAAGTAGCCAGAACCTCTTTCTTTTGTCTTGTGGCTTTAAGGCACCAGGACAATCATTCTCCTCTTTCTGATTAGCATTTTAGATCTTAGAGCTTTTTCTTCTGGTTTGTTTTCTGAGAAGACAAATGAGCAGAGAGGAATTATTTGGCCATTAAGCAGAAGGGCTTCTATTTATTTATTTTTAAAGATTTATTTATTTATTTATGTTTTATGTGTGTGAGTCTTTTGCCTGTATGTATGTAAGTGCACAGTGTACAGGCCGGGTGCTTATGGAATCAGGAAGAAGGCACTGGATTTCCTGGCACTGACATTATGGATGATTGTAAGCCACCATGTGGTTGCTAGGAACCAAACCTGGGTCCTCTACAAGAGCATTCAGGTGCCCAAGGAAGCTAGAGGGTGTCTCTTCAGCCCCAGGGTTTCTTTGAAAATATTTATCTTATTATTATTTCAGAAATTATGTGTATGGGCTGGAAAGGTACCTCAGTAGTTAAAGAGCACTGGCTGCTACATGTGTGGCTCACAACTGTCTGAAACTCCAATTCCATCAGGGAATCTGATACCTTCTGGCTGCTGTGAGCACCAGGCATGCGTGTGGTGCACATACAGACAGGTAGGCAAAGCATCCATATACATACAATTAAAAAATTATGTGTGTGTATGACTGTGGAGATCGGAGGTGTCTGATCCCTATGGGTGCTGGGAACTGAACTCAGGTCATCTGGAAGAGCAGGGTTTGCACCATCTCTTCAGCTCCAGAAAGGGCTTCTTACCTGTGAATTGAAGACTCTTGGCAAGAAGCATGTGAAGAATATGTTTCTGGATGGCAGAATCAAGTTTTGGGTAAGTTAGTTAGTCTGAGTGCTAAGTGGACTTTCTGAGTGTTCTGGATCTGCCTTTAGTGCCCTCCTTTGGGAATTAGCATTGCCACAGGGGAGATCTCAATGTGGGTCGAGGAGAAGGGGAAGTAGGGTTAAGGAAATAAGAGATAATGGGAAGAAAAGAGAAATTTCATGAGCTTTTACTCTTCTGGATGTTTTACATCGTTTTCCTCTCCTCTTGAGACAACCTTGATGAGGCAGCTGTCATTAGTCTTGTTTTAAACGTGCTGAACAGAGAGCTAAACAACTTTCCCAAGGCCACAACTCTAGTGAATGATAATAGTACCAAATGTCATTTATGGATGCTCATTGAAAGCTACATACAGATTTCTTTTTTAAACAACTTGTCATTTTAATTAATGTGTATATGAGTGCCTGTAACACGAATTCCTAAATGGTCTTAATAAAAAACTCAGAGCCAGATATTGAGGTAAATGCTGTAAGATCAGAGAGACAAAGGAACACACCACTGCCATGTCTCACCTCACCAACTCCTCAGCCTGAAAAGGCCTCAGCTGATAGACCTCTAGCCAAATGAGCTCCCTCAGCCAAAAAGGCTTCAGCTGGAAAAGTGTCTGGCTGAAAGGGATGCTTCTGCAGAAAAGCCTTTTGTTCCTGCCTTATATACCTTTCTCCGCCCAGCCATCACTTCCTGGGATTAAAGGCTTGTGTGCTTCCCAGCACTGGGATTAAAGGTGTGTGTGCTACCACTGCCTGGCTCTGTTTTTTTCTTCTAGACTGAGTCAATCTCATGTAGTCCAGGGTGGCTTTAAATTCACAGAGATCCAGATGGATCTCTGCCTCCTGAGTGCTAGGATTAAAGGTGTGTGCCACCACTGCCTGGCCTCCATGTTTAATATAGTGGCTTGTTCTGTCCTCTGATCTTCAGGCAAATTTTATTAAGGTACACAGTATATTACCACATGTGCCTATGTGAGTTTTATGTGCACCACATGCATGCAGGTGCCTGAGGGAGCCAGAGGGTAACAGAACCTCTGGAAGTAGATTTCCTGATGGTCGTGTGTCCCCACATGTAGGTGCTGGGAATTGGACTTAGGTCCTCTGCAAGAGCAGAGAGCATTCTTAACTGCTGAGCTATCTCACTAGCCTCCAAATTTCTGTTTTAATCCTACAAAGGAATATTATTATTTCAGCACTAGAATTAGAGAGCTTTGGTTACTTGAGGGATGTCAGTCATCTTACAGTGGTGGTATAGGGATTTAAAACTAGGTATATCTGATTCTAGAGCTTGTCTTTGGCCACACCACCCTAAATGCACCTGATCTTGTCTGATTACAAAGCTTGTTCTCTTAATGTCTGTATTAGTTACTGTTTTCATTGCTATGACAAACATTTTAAAGAAGGAAAGACTTATTTTGGTTCACACTTATTTGAGTGGATATAGTCCATTATGGCAGGGGTATGTATAGTGGGAAGATGTAGTGGTTGGTGGCTTGCTCACAACTTGGTGGACCAGGATACAGAGAGATTGGTACAGAAGTAGAGTTGTGCTGTATGAGGCCTGCCTCATAATTGCCTGCTTCCTCCAGCCTTCTGAAGGTTCCAGAGTCTCCTGAAACAGTGCCATCAGCTGAGGACCAAGTCTTCAAGAATATGAGCCTGTGGGGCCATTTTATGATCAATGTCCATATCATTGTTCAAGAAGGAAAGTTGGGCGTCATAAGAGTCAGGCACGTCTTATTTTTTCCTTTGCCCCCATACTGTATGATAGTGTCTACTGTATTTATTATTGGAAATAATAAATATTTCCAATGAGACCTGGATCTGCTGTCCACTTTAGCTCATGTTATGTGTATTGACTCCCTGTTGTCATTTGCATCCTCTTAAAGGATTTATTGTATGTGTATGAATGTTTTGCCTGTATGTTTGTATGTGCAGCATGTGTACCTTGTACTTTTAACCACAGAGCCATCCTCCAGCCCCTGCTGTTGGCATCTTGTGCCAGTTTCTCAGCATCTATCTTCCTTCCATCTTGACTTTACCCTACTCATCAGTCTAGTTACTTTTCCATTACTATGAAGAGACACCATGACCAAAGCAACTTACAAAAAGAAACATTTAATTGGGGCTTGCTTATGTGACCATCATGGTGGGGAGAAGGGTGGCAGGTAGGCATAGTGCTGTAGTGATAGCTGAGAGCTTACATTTGAGCCATCAAACAGGTGGCAGAGAGGGAGTGGTGGGGGGAGGAGGAGAGAGAGAGAGAGAGAGAGGGAGGGGGGAGAGAGAGAGAGAGAAGTGGGCCTGACATGGGCTTTTGAAATATCAAAACCTACTGCTAGTAACCTATCTCCTTCAACAAGGCCACACCTTCTAATCCTTTTCAAACAGTTCCACCAAATAGGGACCAAGCATTCAAATATATATGAGCCTACAGGGGCCATTCTCATTCAAACCACCATGCCATCTTTATGACTTCCCTGATCCCCCAACACATAGAATCTATGCATCACTATTGATCTCTTGCATCTTCATCCTTCTTACCTTTGGTTACCTTTGCTCCTGCTGTTGCTCTCCAACACCCTCCAGGAGTATTTATTTATTTTTCTGTAGTTTTACTGATCAATCCCAGATACTTCTCTTTCCACACTGTAACTTTCTTAGTTTGTTCCTACTTATTTACTGTTTTATTTTATTGTATTTTTTACATTTGTTTTAATTACTTTAGATGTATTGGTGTTTTGCCCGCATATATGTCTATGCAACATGTGCATGCCTGGTGCCTGCAGAGGGCAAAAGAGGGTGTCAGATCCCCTGGAACTGGAGTTACAGCAGTTGTGAACCAACATGTGGGTGCTAGGAACTGAACCCAGGTCCTCTGGAAGATCACTCAGTGCTCTTAAGGCTAAGGCATCTCTCCAGCTCCCTACTGTTTCATTTTTCTTCCTTTCTTCTTCTTTTTTTTTCTTTCAATTTTTATTTTTCTGAGACAGGGTTTCTCTGTGTAGCCCTGGCTGTCCTGGAACTCAATTTGTAGAGCAGGCTGTACTCGAACTTAGAAATCCACCTGCCTCTGCCTCCTAAGCTCTGGGAGTAAAGGTGTGAACCTTTTCGTTTTCATTTGGTTACAGGGGCATTAATCTCCCCAGCTAGCCACTGGTGACCATATCATCATAATGTCCCTTCAGGCTGATTTGTGCTCTGCAGTTTACAAAGCACTCTTCTACTCCAGACCTGTCTTTCTGCTCACCACACTCAGAGAAACTGAGGTATGACAACAGGGGATTACTATCTCCATATTATACAGAGAAAACAAAGGTAAGAGGCAGGTGGCTTCCTGAGGTTACATATTTAATTATGGTAAACTGAGACAAAACTTAGATCTACTGATTTTTGGTTTAGTGTTTGTCTCTGCTAGAGCTGTACTTTTTCTTTCTTTTCTCCTGCTGCCATCCAAAGGCTATTCCAGGTAGAACATCAGCCTCGTGGTTTTCAGAAGGCTTGGGTGCTGGGAATGCTAGAGTAACCTTGAGAGCAATTCCAGGTATCTCTTGGTGGCATCAGTATTCTGTGTTGCTGTTAGCTGAGAGTTCTGACCACGTGGCTATGGCTGCTAGGATTAAGCAACACTGGATTACTCTCAGAGTAGTCTTTCATGAAGATCCAGGAAACAGAACGTGATGTGTGGCTCTGGGTAGTTATACAGCAGTGGAAGCAGTCAAACCAGAGTTTGAAATCTGGCTTTCTGTTATTAGTTTTGTGACCCTGGCTTAATCATTAATCTCTCCAGGACTATTGTGAGAATTTATTCAAGGGCCACAAATTGGCCCTTAAAAGCATTTGTTGATGGGGCTGGGGAGATGGCTCAGTGGTTAAAATCCCTTGTTGCTCTCCCAGAGGAATCTGGGTTTGATTCCCAGCACCCACGTGGTATTTCACAACTGTCTGTAGTTGCAGTTCCAGTGGGATCCAATGCTCTTTTCTGGCCTCTGTGGACACCAGGCATACACATGGTTTATAGACATACCTGCAGGCAAAATACTCAAACACATCAAACCAAACCAAACCAAACCAAACCAAACCAAACCAAACCAAACCAAAATAATTTGTTGATGATTTTTATTGTCAATATTACTTGAAGTATAGCTTTACTGAAGGGCACAAGGAACCAGTTGTGTTTCTTACCTTTATGAGTTACTCCTGGAGTCTTGATTCTCAAGCATCAGTGATAACAACATGTAACCTTGAAGCCTGCTGGCTAACAGGGGCTGAGCTTAAATACAGTACCTGAATACTCAAATCTCTTGGTTTTCAGAGCCTCTTGAAGGCAAGGAAAACAGCTTATAAACAGTGGGGCATAGTTTTAGTGTCAAACATTGGGAGTAAAATTTTTGTTTTTGTGAAGGAGTTTGGCATTAGTATTGTTGTTTCTGTAAAGTCAAGAACCTAGTTGTTATTGAGAAATTTTAGTTATTTCTGAAACTAGATACAGCTGCCAAGCTATTTGTTAAGTACTTCTGTATTTTATCTCAATTCTCACCTTTCTCCCTGAAGGAAAATTAGATCCAGATCATTGTACAATGGTTGTTATCTTTCACTCTAGACAGCTGTTTTAGGAGAAGTCAGCTAGAATGTGTCTCATACTCCCCAGGCATGACCTGCTCTGTGCTGTAGGGGAAACAGGATGAGACACATGGACAACTTGGATTCTATTTAAAAAGGAGCTTCCTTTTTCTTGGGACTTTTAGAATGCCTAACATACAGGAAATGACTAGAAAATATGACCAAGGGAACATTGCTCATTGTTAAGATGCCAGGTTTGGATGGCTTCCTGAAGAGACATAAAGTCACAGTTAGAAAACTTGAGTTTTTCAATGGTACCATTGGGCATTTTTTCCTTTTCAATTGAATTGATAGGTAGGTGACAGCCAGATGTGGTAGCTTGTGCCTGTAATCTAGCAATTGGGAGGTAGAGGCAGTATTGCTGCAAGGTCAAAGTTAGCTTGGTCTACAAAGTGAGTTCCAGGCAAACAAGAGCTATAGAGAGAGACCTTGTCTCTAAAACCAGTCAAACAAAAATGTCTCATACTATATAGTTACCCTCCTTAAAGTATACAGTTCAGTGGCATGTAGTATGTTCACAATGTTGGGTAGCCACCACCTCTAACTAGTTCAAGACAATTTTCATCATCTCAAAGGAAACCCACACCCATTGAACAGCTGCTTTTCATTTGGGCCTTTTCCTTTCTTTAGCCACCAGTGCACCAAAGTACAGTCTGTCTGTGGAGTTATCTATTCTGGATATTCTTATTCTCTCTCCCTCTGTTTCTGTTGACTGAGCCCAGGGCCATATGCATGCTAGGTAAGCGCTCACAATTGAGCTTCAGCCCCAGCTCTGGATGTTTCATGTAAATGGAATTTTATAACCTGTGACCATTTGTTCTTGGCTTCTTTCACTTAGCATACAGTTTTGAAGGTTTATCTGAATTATAGCCTCTATCAATATGCCATACTCATACTCCTCCCGTGTGTGTGTGTGTGTGTGTGTGTGTGTGTGTGTGTGTAGGTATGCACCTATGCATGTACATATGGAAGCCAAAAGAGTACGTTGGGTATCCTGGTCTATAATTTTCTACCTTATTTCCGTGAGACAGGGTCTTCACTGAACCTGGGGCTTGGCTAGCATCCAGCACATCCTGATGATCTTCTTATCTTCACCATATCCCCAACCCCCATCATTGGGGTTACAGCTGTGTGTGCAGCCATGCCTGCTGATTTACATGGGTGCTGAAGATTCAAACTCAGCTAGCGCCTCATGTCTGTGCAGCAAGTGTTCTTACCCACTGAGCTATCTCCTGAGGTGCTGAGAATTGAACCTATGGCTTCCTGAATGCCAGATAGGTGCTCTACCACTAAACTTCACCCTTAGTGTCAGTAATTTATTTTTTAATTGACATAATGTACTAGTACAGGTATATATATATATTCAAGTCAGAGTAGCATTCTATTTCTCAAATATTTATTGCTTCCTTGTAGTGAAACATTAAAACAATCATTTCTTCTTGTCTTTTGGAATATACAAGTACATTATTGTTGGTAGTTACCCTACTATGTAACAGAATGCTGGAATTTATTTCTCCTGACTAGTGGTGATCTAATTGTCCATCCTTTTTCAGTCTCTCCCTGTTTTCAATAATGACTGTCTTAATCTACATTCCTATCAACAGTGTGTAAGATTTTCCTTTCTACACATCTTCCCAGTAATGGTTATTATCTTTTTTGGATATCCAATAATAACCATTCCTGCTGGAATAGTTGATAATCTTTGTAGCTTCAATTTGCATTTTCCTAATGATTTTTCATATACTTGTTGGCCATTTCTATTTCTTCTGAAAATTTTCTGTTTATTGCATCTATTACTTTTTAAAGTTACACTTATTATTTGTGTGTGTGTGTGTGTGTGTGTGTGTGTGTGTGTAGTTGGTTCTTGCCTACTATCTGGGTCCTATGGATGGAATTCAGATCCTCAAGCTTGGTGGAAAGGGCCCTTCCCTGCTGAGCTATCTCACTGGCTCCAGCTTTTTTTTTTTTTTTTTTAATGACAGGACCTTGTTAAGTAGCCTGGGCTGGGCTGGAATTATATAGCCTAAACTGGCCTTGAACTCGTGATCCTTCAACATCAGCCTCTAGAGTAGTGGGATTTCAGATATGTCTTGCCATGGTTTTGTTGCACTTTATTAATTGTTTTGGGTTTTACCATTCATTTGAATTCCTTAGTGTGTTTATTAATTCCTTGTCAGATACTTTTCTCCCATATTTCAAGTTGTATCTTCAGTTTGCTAGGTGGAAGCTTTTTTAGTTTTATATAATCACATTTTCCCATTTTTGCTTTTTTTCCTTGTGGTTTTGATATGCCTTTCCCTGATGACTAGTAATGTTAACATCTTTTCATGTGCTTGGTGCCCATTTGTATATCTTCTTTGGGGAAATGTCTGTTCAAGCTCTTGGTCATTTTTATCTGAGTTGTTTGTTTTTATTGTTGAATTATAAGAGTTATTTATATAGTCTAGACAATGGACATTCATGCTTTAAAAATTATTATTTATTACTGGGCAGTGGTGGTGCACGCCTTTAATCCCAGCACTCGGGAGGCAGAGGCAGGCAGAGCTCTGTGAGTTCCAGGCCAGCCTGGTCTACAGAGTGAGTTCCAGGACATCCAGAGCTGTTACACAGAGAAACTCTGTTTTGAAAAACCAACTGCCCCCTAAATATTTATTTATTTATGTATTTATTTACCTATTTATATTTTTGTGTGTGTTTGCTTGTGTATATGTAAGTGCACCAAATGTGTGCCTGGGTGTTGTGGAGGTCAGAAGAGAGCACTGGATTCTCTGGAACTAGAGTTATAGATGGTTGTGAGCTACCTTGAGGGTGGTAGGAACTGAACCTTGGTCCTTTATGAGTTCAGTAAGTGCTTTTAACTACCGAGCCATCTCTCTAGCTCAACATTCATGTATTTTAAAAAGATTTATTATTATTATTATTATTATTATTATTATTATTATTATTATTGTTTTAATTGTGTGTGTGTCTGTGTGGGGGAGTATGTGTATATGAGTGCAGTTGTTGGTGGGGCCTAGGAGTCAGATCCCTCAGAGGTGGAGTTACAGGCAGCTCTGAGGTACCTGATGTGGGTTCTGAGAGCCAAACTCAGGTCCTCTGGAAGGGCAGCAAGAGCTGTGAACCACAGAGCCATCTCTCCAGCCCTAATATTCATGTTTTTTAAAACATAAGTTTGGAGCCAGATTTTCTTAACTCAAACATCACTCACTAGGTGGGTATGGTGGCACATTCCTGTAATCCCGTGTTGGCCAGAAGCACAAGGGTTTAAGGCTAGCCTTGGCTACATAAAGTCCTGTCTCAGAACAACAAAACAACAACAAAAAAATTACTCACTAATTTAAATATACCTAATTATGTCTTTTAATCTGTGTCTTTCCCTTTTCTTCCTTCCTTCCTTCCTTCCTTCCTTCCTTCCTTCCTTCCTTCCTTCCTTCCTTCCTTCCTTTCTTTTTTTGTTTTTCGAGACAGGGTTTCTCTGTGTAGTTTTGGTGCCTGTCCTGGATCTTTCTCTGTTGACCAGGCTGGCCTTGCTGGGATTAAAGGTGTGTGCCACCACTGCCCAGCTGTCTTTCCCCTTTTCTGTGGTGGTGAAATTATAATTGTTTGTCCAGGCTCAGGTCAAATGTAACCCCCTATTGGAAACTCTTAGTCACTTTCTGTTCCTTCTTCCACTGGTTATGTATGTTCTTCTGTAAATGTTTTTATAATGGAGCACCTTTTTATTGTCTTCTTTAAACTTGTAGATTATGTTTCTAATGTCATGTATTATATTGGATTTGTCTCTGTTCTTAGCATATAGCACATGACCTAGCATTTAGTGGATGTTAGTAAATGCTAATGAAACTTAAACATAGACTAGAATTTTGAGTATAGACAGAGGCTTACTTGGCAGTAATAGTGTAAAGGGATCAGTGGGGACTGTACTAAATTCATTCATACAGTAAATATTTGATGCATACTATATGCCAAGAACACTGCTAGTTGCTTAGTATGCAAGAGAGATAATGCTTCTTATTTTCTTGTATTTAAGTAGGACAGAAAATAAATAACGATGCAGTATAATAGCATAATTATAAGCCCTAGAAAACAAGGTAAAGAGTTAGAGAGTAATGGAAAGGCTTGGGAATATAGCTCAGTTGGTAAAGTGCTTGTTTAGCAGGTACTAAGTACTGAATTCATAAAACTGGGCTTGTTGGCACATGCCTGTAATCCCAGTACTTTGGAGGCAGAGACAGAAGGATCAGAAGTTCAAGTTTATTATTGGGTAACATGGTCTAGACCAGCCTGGATTGCATGAGAACTTGTCTCAGAGAGAGAGAGAGAGAAAGAGAGAGAGAGAGAGAGAGAGAGAGAGAGAGAGAGAGAGAGAGAGAGAGAGAGAGAGAGAGAGAGGTGGGGCAGAGGAGGAGGGAAAAGAGGAGAGGGGAGTGGAAAGAGATGAGATACCAACACAAGCTTAGCAGAGTAGTTGGAATGGGCCTCTTATTGGATGGCCCTTCAAGTCAGCTCATGGGGGTCCCAACCAAGAATAACACCAGGAAGTGTAATGGAGCTAAGTCCATTATGTGAAGCTATAAAGGTAAAGCTTGGATTGTGTTGGAGATCCCAAGATGTTGGAAATGCCAGAGTTGTGGGATACCTGCCAAGGAAAGCTGCAGACTGGGTATGGAATCTGTCCAAGAGAGAGAAGTATGTTGCAGTCAACAAAGCTGAAAGCAATTGGAGATCTGAAGAGTGCTTTGATATCAGACATGGAGATGCAGAATTTAGAGTTTGCCCTGCTGGTTTTCCATCTTGCTTTGGTCCATTTTTCTTTATTATGCTTCCTTTTCTCCCTTTAGAATGGAAATATATATTCTGTGTCATTGTGTGTTGGAAATATGTGATCTACTTTTTGATTTTGATTTTATAGTGATTTACTGTGAAGAGATTACCATATGTCTCAAAAGAGACAGTGTTGAGACTGAGATAGACTATGGGAACTTTTGAAGTTGAACTGAATGCATTTTTTTCATAATGTTATGACTGTAAGTCTATGAGGGCCATGGAGTGGTATGTGGAAGTTTGAATAAGAATGGCCCCCATAGGCTTATATATTTGAATGCTTGGTTACCAGGGAGTGGCACTATTTGAAGGGATTAAAAGGATTAGGAGGTGTGACTCTGTTGGAGGATGTGTGTCACTGGGGGTGGGCATTGAGCTTTCAAAAGCCCATACTAAGTCCAGTGTCTCTATTTCAGTCTACTGATTAGGATGTAGCTCTCAGCTACTGCTCCAGTGCCATGTGTGCTGCCATGCTCCCCACCATGTTGACAGTGGACTAAACCTCTGAAACTGTGAGCCAGCCCCGATTAGATACCTTCTTTTATAGGGGTTGCTATGGTCATGGTGTCTCTTCACAGCAGTAGAACAGTCACTAGGACAGGAGTGTTCCCTGGGAACCCGTTGGGAACTTGGAGAAAGCAAAATACTGAAGCCTGTGGGAGCAATTGGGCAAGGAATACAAGTGATAGGCTTTTTTGTTTTTTTTAGACAGGGTCTTTCTATGTTGCCCAGGCTGGTTTCGAACTCCTGGACCCCAGTGGTCCTTGTGCTTTAGCCCAAGAGTAGTAGCTAGGACCTACTATTACACCTGGCTGACAGTAATGTTTTCATTTCACAGTAAGAAATTATGATGTTCAGGGAAATTGTTTTTTTTTTTTTTTTTTTCCTAGCCTGTAAACAGATACTGGTGTACTTCCTTATGGTTGGTATTGTGTTTTGTACCATATAAAGAGAGATAGCTATATAATCAAGGAATCTCCAAACACACCAACATGATGAAGCAAACACTTAGGATGACAGGTAGTTCAGAGGCCAGTTTCTGATCATCCAGTCAGAGGAGGGAGAGATGCCTATGAGGTTGGTAATAAGAAAAGAATCTTGGGAAATCCACCCTCGGTCCAAGGCTTGCACTGGGTGAAGGCCTCCAGGGGGAGAAGGCAGGAAACACTCTTGAACTTTTGCTCCTGTCTTGTTATTATATCTTCTAAGTTCTACAAACCAGTCCTTAAGCATCTTTTCTGAGCCTGGCCCTGCCCTTGCAGAACTGTAAACATGCATAATGAAATATAGAACCTGCTTCTGTGTTTACTGTAATCCAGGAGGTAGGTCTAGGAAGAGTTGACTATCATACATGGCTTAAGGCATATAACAAACAAGAGGTGGACTTGGTATGTGAGACTGCAGACTGACTCTGCCTTGAGATTAGGTAACCTACTCTAGACTGTATTAGGAAAGGATGTAAATGAGGCACCTGTTAAGGTCGTCGTGAGATGCAGCAGAGGTACAGATATTCTTGAGGTGTGGACTGTTCTTTAGCCTTTCATTCCACCTTCAGATTTAATGGCCTGTGTCCTGGAATATTTTCCTTCCTGTTACCTCTCCAAGCACTGGTAGAGTGACTGGAGAAGGTGTCCCATTGCTGTTTTGGAAAGATGAATCCTGGTTGGTGCCAGAGTTATACTAGTTGCTATGGGACTGGAAACAGGTGAGGCTTAGCTCTGCTTAAGTTGCTGAGCTAGGTGTTTGTCCTCTAGGCTTGCCTTTGCTGTAAAGCTGGATGTAGTCTGCAGAGCTTGTTTTTCATTGGTGCTGTTGTTAGTTTTGAAACCCCGTAAGGTGTAATGAGAGAGATGCTTTTGTGGGATTCAAGCTTTTGCTAGATCCCTTTGTCAGGATATGTTCCCAGCCCTTTCCCAGGAGATCAGCTTTTCCAAACAAACAGTACTAAAAGGAAGGAACACTTCCCTTCTCTCAGTGTGTAGTATAGGAAATGTAAGTGTGGCTATTCAGTTTAAGATTACCACCCATGTCTTAAATAGAGATGTGTATAGTTAGAAACACTTCCATATGGTCCTTTTCTGTTTGTTTGTTTTTTTGAGACAGGGTTTCTCTGTGTAGCCCTGGCTGTTCTGGAGCTCACTCTATAGACCAGTCTGGCCTTGAACTCCAAGATCCACCTACCTCTGTCCTCCCAATCTTGGGAATAAGGGTGTGTGCCACACCTGGCCCATATTGTCCTTAAAGCAGCTTTGAGGAATTATCTGAATCCTTCTTGTCATTTCAATGGCCAGGCTTAACTGTGAGAGATGGGAGGCTCTGTAAATGTATAGACTTCTTGCTGGCCAAGGACTTGGTCACTTTCTATACATGTTTACTTCCAGGGCTAACAAAGCAGCCCTGCAATACTGGGAAGTAACTCGTCAATGGTCCATGTTCAGGATTTGTCCTGGACTTCTCTATTTAGCAGGTACTTACTGTGTACAAGGTAGTTATGGGCTATGGAAGGTATCATGCTAAGTGCTGAATCTTTATAAATTTTTTTTTTGGGGGGGAAGCTGAAGATGGAACCCAGGACCTTGCACTTGCTAGGCAAGCGCTCTACCACTGGCTGATCTTCCAGAGGACCTGGGTTTGATTCCCAGCACCCATGTGGTGGCTCACAACTGTCTGTTAACTCCAGCCCCAGGGGATCTAATGCCCTCTTTTGGCCTCTGTGGGCATTGCATGTACATGGTGCACAGACAAATACAGGAAAAACAGCAATATACATAAAAATAAATAAAAATTAAAAAGTAAGTATTGATAGTAGGAAAAGCTATTTTTAAAATGTTTTATTATTGTGTGTGTGCATGTATGCGTGTGTGTGAATGTGTGTGTGTCAAGGTACACATGTTGAAATCAGAGAACAGCTCTTAGGAGTCAGTTTTTCCTTCCTTATGGCTTTCAGGTATCCAGCTCAGGTTTTCAGGCTTATATGGCAAGCACTTTTAGTTGCTGAGCATCTTGCTGGCATAACAACCTGTTCCCCTTCTTTTAAACAGGAATCAAGACAAGGCTTGTGAGAAGGGAGCGTGCATTGTTACATACCTACCATGTGCCAAATATGTGTTTACTGATTTCATGTCCTTTTTAAGGCAGGGAGGGCATTGTGTCATGTAGTCCAGGCTGCCCTCAAACTTGTTATGTATCTGAGACTGGCCTCGAAGTCCCGATCCTCCTGCCTCAGTGCTGGGATTAGAGACATGTACCACCACATCTGGCTTTTCAGAGACATTTAATTTTTGTGTGCATGTTTTTGCTTTCTTTGAGACAGTGTCTCACTATGTAGACAGGCCTCAAAACTCATAGTCCAGGCTGACCACAACTAATCATGTAGCTCAGATTGGCCTCAGACTTGCATGGATGCTTCAGCCTCATGCTTTTGAATGCTCAGATTACAGGTGTGCACCACCATGCCCAGTTAACATTTAATTTTAATTCAGTGTTCTGAAAAGGTTAATGGTAGTATCAATATCTTATAGACAGATGAGCAAAATAAGATGCTAAATTAATTGACCAAAGCCATTTTCTGCTAACTGCACTGAGGCTCTTTCTTGAGGATCTGTCCTGTGTCCTGACAGACACATAAAAGGATGCTTATGCCTTGCTTTTAGTATGGTGGGGGTTAATAGGCCAGTCTAAATCATTTCAAAGTTAGCAGGTATTTCTCAGCAGAGAAGTATAATATAAGGTACATAACTTTGAAGAGCTATTGTTGAGTGGAGAGATATGTAACTAGGTATTACTGGCTAGTAAATATTAAATATTTAATATTAAATATTAAAGGAGGTATAAAAGCAAGGAGGGGCCCTTTTAATTAATTTATGAGAGCTGTGTTGCTCAGGGAATGCTATGTATAGCTCTCAACTCTTGTTCTTTTCTCCTTTACCTGTAGCTCCTTACTAGAACCTCCCTTACCATCTGGTCCAGGCCGTCTATTGTTTTTAAGATTTACTTATTTTTATTTTATGTGTTTTGGCTGTGTGTCTGTCTGTACACCACATATGTGCATGCAGTACCCATTGAGGCCAGAAAAGGATGTTAGATCCCCTGGGACTGGAGTTACATACAATAGTGAGCTGCCATGTGGGTGCTGAGAATCAAACCCAGGTCCTCTGGAAGAGCAGCCAGTGCTCTTAACCATTGAGCCATCTCTTCATCTTATATATAAATTTTTTTTTCTTGCTACCTTGTAGATAACTGGGCTATATTATCATTTTTGGAATCAGCTGTCTCATCTATAAAATGAAGCTAATAATATATAGGTGTTTTATATTCTGGAAGCAGTCAGTCTAGGTAGTGATCTCTGGAGGAATTTCTGGTTTTCCCAAATATATGATTTTTGTGATCATCCTCTTCTGCTTCTAATATAGGGAAGGACACCAGAAGCTTTAAATTTGTCATGGAGATCACTGAGAGTATCTTACGGCCCTTGATTGTTTAGAAATGTCTTCATTACTCTGTTGGATTACACACTCAGCATCCCTAGCAGAGGATGGAGAACATTCTCAGATGCTATTTCTCAGGCACTATCTGTTTGTTTTCTTCAGACAGGATCTCATACTGGCCTGGAACTTGCCAGGTAGGCTAGGCTGTCTGTCCAGGGGGCACCAGGGATGCACCTTTGGTAGCCTTCCCAGTACTAGAATCACAAGTACATCCCATATTATTATTAATTATTATTATTATTTAATATGGATTCTGGCTGTCCAGCTGGTCCCGTACTTGAAAGGCAAGCATGCTACTATCTCCTCAGCCCTCTGAGTTTCTCTTGAAAGTGAGGATCATGGACTAAATCAGTCATCTCAGACTGATAGTGAGGGGAGGATTTGACAAAAGGATTATTTTTATTTGCTTTTGCTTTTGTTTTTGAGTAAAGGCTTCACATAGTCCAGGGTAACCATGAATTCTCTATGTTGCTAAGGATGATATTGAACTCTGTGTCCTCCTTCCTTCACCTCCCAAGTGCTGGAATTCCAGGTATGCATTATCATGCCTGGCAAAGGTGTTGATGAATTTTAACCAGTGTGTGTTCCTATCCAACTGTCTAGATCAAATACAGATACAGAACTAGGAAGTGTTGCTTAGTGATAATTGCTTACATAGCATATACAAGGCCCTGAGTCAGACTCCCTGTCCCCCGGAAATCCAAACTCACACATACAAATACCTAAACAAGCAAGCAAACAAATAAAGCCAATTGTGGATATATTTTTGTATCTCTAGAGTCTAGCAGAGAGGTCAGCAGACATTTCCTGTGAAGGGCCAGATAGTAAATGTTTCAGACTTTATGGAGCCACATAGCAAGTTGTTGGAGGGAAGCAGCTGCAGACAGAAAAGAAATGAGTGTGCATGGTTATGGTCTAATAAAACTTACAGAAATAGGTGTTGGGCAGTATTTGGCTGAGGGCTACAGTTTGCTTAATCTTTGTCAAGTCAATATCCAAAGATAAAAGAGAAATTCAGCCTCCCCACAAGCCAAGACAAGGTTTTTCTGTGTAGCTCTGGCTATCCTGGAACTCATTTTGTAAACCAGGCTGGTCTTGAACTCAGAGATCTGCCTATGTCTGCCTCCCAAGAGCTGGGATTATAGGCATGTACCACCACACCAGGCAAGAAACTTTAAAAAATTTCATCAGGTGCAGCTTGTATCCTAGGGTAGCTTTGTGCTTTGTAGGGTGCATTCTAGAGCGGGATGCCTTTTAACAAAATTACTGTGTTCATAAAGGAATAAGACTGTCATTTTCTACAGAGTGAGTTCCAGGATAGCCAAGGCTACACACAGAGAATCCCTTTCTTGGAAAACCAGAAAAAAAAATCATATTTTCCAAAACTCTCATAATCTTGGTGGCCGATGGTCTCTGGAACCTTAGGAATTCATAAAAGCAGTAAAAATGATGTGTTTGTGTGGAAGCCATGAGACCATAGACTGTGTTTTGTTCATTTCGCCACTAGTGCCTAGCTAGTATGGATGGATAAGGATGCTTAATAAATATTTGTTCTTGAATGAATAAATGAATTTAAATTGCTTTTAATATCTTAATAAGCCTAGTAGAAATTGTGTATTTATATCTAAGTAGTCTTTGTTTTTTTACTTAAATTATGCCAGTTCTGAGATTCCAATAGTTTGCTTATGCTGATAGGTTCTTTGGTAATTGACAGCATTGTAGGACATAAACCTGTCCAGTGAGGGATTACCTTGGTCGTAAGAATAGAGCCTAAACAGGCAGTTGTCAGCAGGGCCTAGTGCTTGAATGCTAGTGCATTTACTTTATTTTCTTGCTCATTAGAAACATTAGTTCAAAGCAATATTGTTATGAAACGTTGTTTTGTTTTGAGACAGTGTCTCTCTATGTAGCCCTAGCCATTCTGGAACTCATTATATAAACTAGGCTGGCCTGGAACTCACAGAGATCTGCCTGCCTCTGTCTCCTAAGTGCTAGGTTTAAAGGCATGCACCACTACACCCAGCATGAAGTTTTGATAATTGTATATAGTTGGTTAAAATCTAGATCAACATTTTGAAAATTGTAAATAGTTGGTTAAAATCTAGATCAACATTTTGAAAAGAAAAAGTAGTGATAATAAACACAGCTGGAAAAGTTGAATTCTTTCTCAATGAGTGTACTTTGTATATAGACAATTCCTTCATATCATGAGGAGCTGTGAAGGAAGATCATCTTAAGTGTTGGCAAAAGGTAAATTTCAGTACTTTCTAGTCAGTAATAAGCAGTTAAACTGTCACTAATACAAAGCGTTTCCTCCCAATAGTTGACTTTTATCACAAGTACTTTTACTTAAAGAAAATTATTTTTATCCGCGCGTGTATGCTACGTGTGTGCCAATGCCCAGGGAGGCCAGAGTGCATCATCCTATGGATCTGGAGTTACAGGCAGTTTTGAGTCACCCATGGGTGCTAGAACTGAGTTTGGGTCCTCGGGAAGAACAGTAATCACTCTTAACTGTTGAGCCATCTCTCCCTAGTGATCTCCCATGTCTTCGTGGGAGCCCTCCATTCTTAGTGAACCTGGCATGGTGGCAAATGCCTGTAATCCCAGCACTTGGGAGCCAGAGACAGAAGCATCAGGAGTTAAAAAGCCAGCATGGGCTATGTAAGACTGTCTTAAAAGAAACAGACACCGGGTGGTGGTGGCTTACACACGCCTTTAATCCCAGCACTCGGGAGGCAGAGCCAGGTGGATCTCTGTGAGTTCGAGGCCAGCCTGGTCTACAGAGAGAGATCCAGGAAAGGCACCAAAACCACACAGAGAAACCCTGTCTCGAAAAGAAAAAAAAAAAAAGAAAGAAAAAAGAAAAAAGAAAAAGAAAGAAAAGAAAAGAAAAAGAAACAGACAAGAAAAACAACAAAAACTGCCCAGATATGATGGTACATAGAAATAATTCTAGCACTCAGAAGACTGAGACAGGAAGATGCTAAGTGTGAAGCCCGCCTGGGCTACAGAGTGATACTTTGTTTCAAAAAACAACTTCAGGGGTTGGAGATTTCGCTCAGTGGTAGAGCGCTTGAGCTTGGGTTTGGTCCTCAGTTCTGGAAAAAAAAAAAAAAAAAAAAAACAAAAACAAAAAAAAAAAACAAAAACTTCCAAGAAACTTATGGGAAACTTTAAACATTTAAAACTAGGGAGGTATAATACATTACACAATGTGTATGATGAGCTTCACATACCGGTTACTCATCTTCTAACAGGTGTACACTTAGGACTAATTTTTTTTCAAGCTTTCTTCATTTTTACTCTACTACCTCTTTGGGGTATTTAAAAGAATTTATTATTATTGTGTATGTGCAAGATGTGTATGTGTAAGTCAGAGGACAACTTTTGGGAGTCAGTTTTCTCTTTTCTTTATGGGTTCTGAGTATCAAACTTAGGTCAGCATACTTAGCTGGTAGTGCTTGCACTTGCTGAGGGAGTATTTTTGGAGAAATGTAGTGTAGGCCTAGTATAGATCGTTCTCTTGCCTTGGCCTCCTGTATACTGGGATTAGAGGCATGTACTTCTGTGCCTGGCTTTCTTTTCTCTTGTTTTGTTTTGTTTTTAGACAGCGTCTCACTAGATAGCTATGGCTGTCCTGGATCTCGCTCTGTAGCCCAGGCTGGCCTCGTACTTACAGAGATCTGCCTGCCTCTACCTCCCGAGTGCTGGGATTAAAGGTGTGCGCCACTACGTCCAGCTTGCACCTGACTTTTTACAAGCTTTTTGCCTAATAATTTTAGGAGCCATTTATATTTACTACCTATACCTGTTATTTCATTAGAGACTAAATTAGATACTGAGGCACCTCGTTGATTTAACTAAACTGTATATGAAAAACGTTTCTATTGTTTAAAAAGTAAGCTTTGAAAACTGTTGGATTGTAGCTGTATAACAGGAACCAGGGACTATGGAATGGGGACAGTGAATGTAACTAACTTGTCAGACTTCTTAAACATTAAAAAAAAACAAAACTTCCTCATGCTTGTTTTTGGCCTGCATTCTTTTCTAACCCAACAGTTAAACCCTTGCAACAGAAAGGGCCCATATATTTTAACTTTTGAAAGGGTAGGTGGATGGACTATTTTTTTTCCCTAGAGCCAGTCATGAGGAAGGGAGCCCTAAGGGGTGGCAGTTCTGCTTTAATGAGCAAAGGAAGTGGTTAAGTCCCTGGGGCCCACTCTGTAGCCTGAAGAAGAGGCTAAAATATGGCCCCAGGAGCATCTAAGATGAAATACTGTTAGCTGGCCGTGGGGGTGGGTGGTGAGTGGGTGGTGATGGAGGATGGATCAGTCCCTTTTCTTTGCCCCATATTTCACATCCTAACAGGGCTCCCTCTGGTCTAAATGGCCTGGATGGTCTGGCTTTAGTTGTGTCATATTTGATACGTTCCAGACCCAGATTCTTGGTATCTGTATTTAGGGTGGATTCCCAGGAATCCTGATCTGATAATCTCAGGAAAAGGAGAGAAGAGCTCCTTGTTTTCACTATGTATAAGGAAAACCAAGTACAGGGACCTCTTAGCAGTAGCTTTGGCTGCTCAGCGCCCAGCAATACTTATGTCACTCTGGCCAAGGGAAGAGCTGCTGTGGAGAACTTGGTGTTCTCCAGCCTTTACAGAGGTCACAGGCAGACAGGGCAAAGGGGCAGGACCTTAATTAGCTAGAGACTTCTGGAGGAGAGCCACTTGGCAGTGTTTCACCTCAGCTCCTTAGTGGGACACGCACTGTCTCCTAGTGACAGTGCAAATCCTCCCTCTCTTTATAGCTTTTAGGCCCCTGAGAGGGTAGTGTTCTTGAGCTGCAGGACACTTTTATGCATTGTGGTTCAGGGGTGATTTTATAAGCTAGTGAGGTAATATGACAGCAATTTATTTAGACACTCAAGCATGTAATTTAATTTCTCTGAACCAAGCATTCTGAGTTGTAGATGAAGAGATCAAAGCCCCAAAGAAGTACTTAGCTGATTTGTTATAAGTAATTAGACTGGCTTTCTAGACTAATGCCTTCTGCCCATGTGTATAGGACAGTGAAGCTGAATAGTTCCATAAGTTGAATAATTTCATGCACTCAGTACTGTATTAAGTGCTTAGCTTAGTTTGATTACAAAAACATTATATGGACTGGAGAGATGACTCATTAGTTCAGAGCACTTGCTGCTCTTGCAGAGGACTTGAATTTAGTTCCCAGCACCCATGTAAGGCAGCTCACAACTGCCTGTAACTCCAGTGCCAGGGGATCCAAAGCTTTTCTCTGGACTTTGAGGGCAATTGAATTTTCACGTGCACATACATAATTGAAAATAAAATAAATATTTTAAGAAAAGGTTTATTTATTTTTATTTTATGTTTGTGAGTGTTTTGCCTGCAAGTATGTTTGTGTACCACATGCATGCATCACCCATAGAGGCCAGAAGAGGACATTGTATCTCCTGGGACTGGAGTTACAGATGGTTGTGAGTTGTCATGTGAGTGCTGTGAACCAAACCCTGGTCCTATGCAAGAGTAACAAGTGTGCTTAATTGCAGAGTCATCTCTCTGCCTCCTAATAAAAGACATATTTTTTTGTTTTTGCTTTTTTGTTTTTTGAGACAGGGTTTCTCTGTGTAGCTTTGGAGCCTGTCCTGGAACTCACTCTGTAGCCCAGGCTGGCCTCGAACTCACAGAGATCCGCCTGCCTCTGCCTCCCGAGTGCTGGGATCAAAGGTGTGCACTGCCACCGCCCTGCCAAAATAAATCCTAAATGAATATATATAATCGAAATTTTAATCATGGGCTACAGAGATGGCCCATTGGTAAAGCTCTTGCTGCCAAGCCTGATGACCTGAGCTTCATCCTCAGAACCAACATGGTGGAAGGAGAGAACTGACTTCTCCAAGTTTTCCCTTGACTTCTGCACATGTATCACAGACAAACATAGGCATATACAATGAATACATAAAAATGCAAAAAATTAAATTCTCTTTTAATGATAGGGAAACTTAGTCTTCAGTGGTTAAATGACTTTTTTTTGAGCAGAGCTATGAAATGTTTTTGTTCGTATCTAAGTCCATTTGATTTTTTTTTTTTTCCGGTTTTTCGAGACAGGGTTTCTCTGTGTAGCTTTGCGCCTTTCCTAGAACTCACTTGGTAGCCCAGGCTGGCCTTGAACTCACAGAGATCCGCCTGGCTCTGCCTCCCGAGTGCTGGGATTAAAGGCGTGCGCCACCACCGTCCGGCTAGTCCATTTGATTTTAAAGACTTTTTTTAAAGACGGTCTCACTATGTAGCCCTAACTGGCCTGGAACTCTATGTAGGCCAAGCTTGCCTTCAACTCGCCAGCCTGCCTGCTGCCACCTGAGTGCTAGGATTAAAGGTATAAACTACCACATCTTGCTAGGCTATATTCCTTAATAGTTGTTTATTCTAAAAGGTCTTGATGAGCTCAAAATCAGCTTGGGCTACATAGCAAGTTCCTGGCCAGCAAAGACTACATAGTGGACACAGTCTCTAAGGGTATAAATTACTAAATCTTATACTGTGTCCTTGTACCTAGTGCTGCATCTGTGGCTTAATCAAGACCTCTTAGAATGAAGTCTGAAATAAAACAGGCTTAGAGTTAAAGATACTAAGAGGGCCAGCAAGATGGCTAAGTGGGTAATGTCACTTGCCACCAAGCCTATTTAATACTTATTATTTAATTATCAAATATTATTTTATTTAATCCTTATACTAACCTGTGAGGTAGGTATTTTTATTTTCTTGTTTTATAAACAAAGCCCAGTGAACTGAAATAACTTAAACTCATTAGGCTAATAAGTAGTGGAATTGGGATTTAAGCTTAGGTGATATGCTTTCAGAATCTTTGCTCTTAACCACTGTGCTTTATACTTTTTGGCAGTGAGAAGCCATCATAGAGTTCTGCTTAGTATGTCAACTTTTTGTAAATAGTGTGGTTCAGGGAAGTTTTCCAAGGCAAGAAGGTTAGCCACTGGCTGTTGTAGTAATCAACCCAGTTGCTTTTGAAGGTGTATAAAGGTCATGAGTTACTTCACAAATTCCTTCCTGAGATGGACCTGGCAGCTGCCATTCTTCCCTGTGGTCTCAGCCCATTTTGGAAGCCATTTTCCAAAGAACTTTAATCTTTAAAAATTTTTATTATATTTATATATTTGTATGTGCATGTGCTCTCATGTGCATGTGCTCTCTCCTGCATGACCATGTGGAGGTCAAAAGACAACTTGCTGGAGTTGCTTCTCTCTTTCTTCTACCCTATGGCAAGTGCCCTATTCTGCTGAGCCATCTCTCTGGCCCCTCTTTTTCTCTTTTTCTTTCCTTTTCTCTCCCTCCTTCTCTACTTCCCTCCCTCCCTTCTTTTTTTTGAGGCAAGGTTTCACTGTAGCTCAGGCTGCCCTTGAACTTTCTACCTGAGCCTTTAAATGGTAAGCTACCAGCCCAACAATAGTTTTGATCCTAAGGACACTCTTCTCTCTACTGCCCAGGTCATTCCAGGCAGAGGGAAGCTGGAGTCAAGTTAGGAATAGCTCCTTTATCGTCAGTGGCTAAGCAGCATCTGGAAGCATTAGCAAGAGGGGAAGTTGAGCCTATTAAGACTTCCTGTTGCTTAGAGTTTGGGGTCTTGTTATGGGGGTGGAGGGTATCTTTAGTATTGTTAGTTGGCCTGCTCATCTTCAGATCCTCAGCGAGAGGCTGGGGCACAGAGCTGAGAATGACCTACTCCCTATCTGTCTGTGATCAAGCACAGATTGCCCAGAAAGTAAGTAGGTAAGCAAGTCCACTCAGTGTGGTCACTCAGTGCTGTAATTGAGGAACATAGAAAATGTACTGGGAGAGGAAGGAAGAAGGGTCTAAATGCTCATAGCAAAAGAGATTCAGCTGTTGAAGCTGGATCATACCAGAAAGGCATTCTGAACAGTGCCAGTATAGAAAAGCAGGGAATCTTTAGGAACGGTGGGTTGTTCTTTGAGCTAGAGAGTTGGGGTGTTGGAGGGAAGTGATACTAGATGAAGCTGGATGTGTGGGGAGGCCCAGATCCTGCATACCTTGTATTTCATGCAAAACTTAAATACATACTATTGGAGTTGAACCTTCTGTGGATATCTAAGATAGAGAGTAACATCAAAAGCTCAGCATGGAAAAATTAGAGCTGGAGCTGGGCTTGGTGACTCATACCCATAATTCCTGTACTTGGGAGGTGGAAGCAGAAAGATCAGGATTTCAAGGCCAACTTTGGCTACATAGTGATTTCCAGGCAAGCCCTGGCTACATTAGATTACCTCTTAAAAAATAAAATAAATTATTATTATTATTATTATTATTATTATTATTATTATTATTAATAAAAAGCCCTAGTACAGGGAAACTAGCCAGAAGATTGTTACTGTAGCAGATAATGAAGCTGGCACAAATGTAGTGGTCATGATGGTTGACTTAAATTGTGTGACAAAATGGTAAAGCAAGTGGTGTTGGGTGGCTGGACATTGTTATGTTTTCAACACATGAAATATGAGAGAGAGGGAGGGAGGAGTGTTTTACTGAGATACCTGCCGGGGAACAACTGCAACTTTAGAGAGCTGAGTTTTGAAAGGGGGGGGGGGAGGAGAATGATGGCATATAAGTGATAGTGGAAACCATAAAGTAGAATGAGATCTACTGAGTAAGTTTATAAAATAGGGGCAGAGTTGAGGAGGAGTTCTAGAATTCTGATGCATACAGACAGAAGTTGGGTAGCCTGAGAAAGAACAGTTACAGAGATAAAATTCATTCTGGGAATCCAGGAATGTAGAGTTTCTAACACAGGGGGAAAGTGTCAGTTGTGGCAGAGAACAAGTAGGGTGAGCCCTGAAATGAAGCTACTGAGTCATTGGTGACCTTAGTGATAACAGCTTCCGTGCAGGGGTGGGGACGGAAGCCAGACTGCTGTGGCTGAGGATACAGAGGCAACAAAAGACTTCTCATTTGAGAAATATAGTGGTATGGGGAGGGAAGGAACAGCGTAATGTTCTTAAGAGGATGCAGGGTTTAACGATTTTATTTCTTCAAAGTTGGAGGGAGTATGAGAACTGAGCTGATAAATGGATGAAGGGAGGAGAAATTAGTAATTGTAACCAGTGAAGGTGCTGCAGCTCTCAGAATGGGCCATTTATTGTGGAAGCTCTAGACTCTACCGCCCTGGAAGCCTGCAGCCACTAGGAGTGGAATAGATAGGGAGACCTTGGCTTTAATAATAAGTACTTAGAACACCATTTATTAGGTAACTTCTGCATGACCGACATTTTTTGTAGGTTCTAATGTTCACCACAGCTCCCCAAAATGTTTTTTTTTTTTTTTTTTTTTTTTTTTTTTTTTTTTTTTACTGTTTGTGAGATAGAGAAGTAAGTTTAGAAAACACACTGGTGTGTTTGGTGGAGCCAAACTTTCAGTTGGGTCTTTGGATCTCCAAGATGGGCTCCTGTTTCACACTGCTATTTCTTCCATTAGAGGCTTAATGTTTTGACTCTAGAGTACCCTTGCAGGGGGCAGAGATGGATGGTTCAGAGGGTCAAAGATAGAACTTGGGAACTGGTACCTGTCTAGAGGATATGAACTCATTTCTGGGACTAGAAAGGAAGGTATTTACCTGCTTTTGTTTTGTCTTTTTACTTAGCTATAGGTCCTAGTGACTACAGGCTTTAATTTTATTTTTCATTATAATCCAGTAACTTAATTTTTTATCTTACTTTTATGTGCATGTGCATCCCTATGGGGGTGTGTGCAAGTGACTGCAGTTGTCTGAAGAGATGAGAAGAACATGTTGGATACCCTGGGGCTGGAGTTATAGGCAGTGTGAGCTGCCTGACATAGGTGCTGGGAACTGAACTTAGGTCCTCTACAAGAGCAGTGCAAGTTCCTAACTCCTGGGCCATCTCTCTAGCCACTCTCTGAAACCTTTTACCAGGGCCTTAGAGGTAATGAAAGTTCCGTTTGTAGACTGTTTCCAGAGGAAAAAACAAGAGGATAAACCACTGCTTTAGTGGGAGTGGTTCATTTTACTGTTCTATTTTTGTATGGTGTTGGAGAGTTTTCCTTAGTAGGGCTTAATCTTTTTGATAAACTACTTGTGAAGAGTTACCAAGCTGTAGAATGATATTCTCTTGGCAAAGGGTGTATGGTATGTGCCCTGATAAGTATTTTTATGTGAATTGGGCAATTAGATCAGCAGAAAGGACAAAGCACTAAGAATCAGAAGACATTTTATTCCATCTATGTGATAGCTAGTTTACCTTAGGGAAATGCCTTCTGCAGGCCTTCTCTATTAGTTACTGAGTTGTTGCTGTGATAAAATGTCATGACCCAAAGCAGCTTAGAGAAGAGTTTATTTTGGCTTATTGTCTGGAGGGCTAGATGTCTGTAATGGTGGGGAAGGGATAGTGGCAAGAGCAGGAAGCTGAGAGATCACAGATTAACCACACAGGAAACAGAAAGTGTAACCAGGAAGTAGGTGAGGGACAGTGCGTCTAAAATGTATACCCTCCACACTATGGAGTTCTAAAATATTTCCTTTGGGCTGAGGGTGTAGCTCAGTGCTAGAGCGCTTGCCTAGCATGTGCAAGGCTGTGGGTTCGATGCAGCATTGAAAAGAAAAGCAAAAAGCAAAATCAAACAATAACAAAACCCAGTAAAAACTAAAGTACTTCCATTACTCCAAAGGAATACTTTTTGTTTTTAAAGCATTTTTTCCTATTTTCCCCTCCAGGTGATAGCTATCAATAGGGGGTTTACCTATTCAGAATATTTCAAACTAGTGGAATTTTACTGTCTGTAACCCAGTGTGATTACCTTCTTTAGTTTAGTAGAATAATTTGGAAGTTCATTGTCCTGGTTAGTTTTTATTGTCAACTTGACACCACCCAAGTCACCTAGGAATAGGGAACCTTTAGTTGAAGCATTTCCTCTATTAGATTAGTCTGTGGGGGCATTTTCTCCCTTGCTAATTGTTATAGGGGGCCCAGCCTACTGTGGGCAGTACCATACCTAGGCTGTATACAAAAAACTAGCTGAGCATACAACAGGGAATGAGCCAGTACTGGGATTAAAGGCATGTACCACCATTTGATTCCACACTTATAAATGATTCAAGTGGCAAACTTTATTTTAACACACACACATGCATATACACACACACACACACACACACACACACCTTTAAAAAACTAAAAAAAAAAAATATTGTGTGTGCTGTGTGTAAGATGTGTGTGGAGACCAGAGGACAACCTTGAGGTGTTTCTCTCCTGCCACTGTGGGATCTGGGGATAGAAGTCAGGCTGTCAGGTTTGCATAGCAAGTGCTTTCAGGTGGCCGTGAGTGTGGATGTGGATGTCCTGTAGCACAATGTGGAGGCCAGATGATAACTTTTGGGAGTTGGTTTCTGCCGTCTACCTGTTGAGGCTGCTGTGCTTTGTAACCTAGGCTCATTGGTCTATGAACTTGAGGCCAAATCTCCTATCTCACTGCCCATCTCACCCTGGGAGTGTTGGGAGACTCGATGAGCTCCACTGCACACTCTGTCCGGCTTTTATAGGGATTTTGAGGATCAGTTTCAGTTTGTCAGGCTTGTTGGCAAGTACTTTTACTGGTTGAGCTATCTTTTTTTAAGACAGGGTCTCATGTAGACCAGACTGGCCTTAGATTCTGTGTAACAACAACAACAAAGGTGACTTTGAACTTTTCTCCTTTCTTTACCTTCCAAGTTCTGGGATTACAGATGTATGTTACCATGCTTGCTTTGATCCAATTAAAAAAGTTGCCCCGGGCGGTGGTGGCACACCCCTTTAATCCCAGCACTCAGGAGGCAGAGCCAGGCAGATTTCTGTGAGTTCAAGGCCAGCCTGGTCTTCAGAGCAAGATCCAGGACAGGCACCAAAACAACACAGAGAAACCTTGTCTCGAAAAAACAAAAAAGTTGTGAGGGTGTTTTTGTTTCCCCTAATTTTGGTAAAATATGTAAAACATAAAGTTTGCCACCTTAATAATTTGTAATTGTGCAATCAAACCAGGTATTGTGGCATACCTCTTTAATCCCAGTATTTGGTGAGGTGGAGGTAAGACCAGCAGTTCAAAACAAAACTGCTTAGTAGCTCAGGCCTGTAATCCTAGTACTCAGGGAGGCAGAGGCAAGAAGATTGCCACAAATTTGAGGCAAGTCTTGTCTGTGCAGTTAGTTCCAGGCCAGCCCAAATTGAGAGACCTTGTATTAAAACCAAACCAAACAAACAAATAAAAAAAGTATACAATTCAGTGGTAATAATTAGTACATCTATGATCCTAGCACTAACTCTAACCCTAACCAGTGCTACGGTGCTTTTATTTTATTTGTTTTTTTGTCTGTCTATCTATCTATCTATCTATCTATCTATCTATCTATCTATCTATCTATCTATCTATCTATCTATCTATCCATCTATCTATCTATCGATAGATCTATGTAATCTATCTGTCTGTTTGTCTGTCCGTCTAACTCCAGTGCTGGAGAGTGAACTAAAGGCCTTGCACATATAGGCAAATGCTCTACCACTGAACTATATCCCAGATCGTAGGTTTTATGGATTTTAAATTATTCTATAGCTCATGGTTTTTGGTGTCATATTGTCAAAACCAAGGTCATGAAGATTTATTATTTTAGCTTTTATGTTTAGGTTATTGATCCATTTTAAGTTAAAATTTTTTGTTTTTTGAGATAGAGTCTCACTATGTAGTTTTGGTGGGCCCAGAACTAAATATATAGGCTCATCTGGAACTCACAAAATCTGTATGCCTCCACCTCCTAAGTGCCAGAATTAAAGACATGTACCTGGGTCTGAATTAATTTTTGAAAATAGTGTTGAGTCTTATGTACCTTTAAATGTAAACCCTTGAAAGTTTGCTGTTGGGGTTTCTGCAGTCAGTAGTGATTATGAGGTTTAATATCCCAGCAGATATCAAAGGGTAGTTTGGTTGCTCTTGGCTGCTCTGCAGCTCTTTACCATCAAATGCATCTCAGAAGACATTTCTGCTTCCTTAGATCTTACCCACTGATGTGTATTTGATACGTTTGGGGCTCCTGTGAGAATAAGGTCACTGACTGAGAGCTGCCAGTCAGTTGAGTGATGACACATCTTTTGTATATGTAGTGGGAGCTGTGTCATAGGCTTGTCAGCATCTCTGCCTGTGAAGAAAAGGAGCAGGGTGAGGCCTGATTGAAACAAAGCAGAGCTGCAAGGAGTCAGGGGAACAGGGTGGTTAGGTAGCAAATCTGTGTTAAGCCCAGCCAGTTCCCAGCTCTGCATTTAGTTTGTTGAGAACTGTGCAAAGTAGTAGTAAGTAGTAAAAGGATAGAATTTGTAGACTGAAACCTTGATTTCAAATTGATGACTAAAATCTAGTCCCTTATCTGAATCTGAATGTCTTCATTTATAAGACGATGCTGAGCTGGGCATGGTGGCTTACACATGTGACTCCAGGAGCTGACATGTCTCTCTCATAAAAAGCTTTTTATATTAAATGCCATATTCTCAGGTCTCTAAAGGTGTTTGAGGACCGGGAGAGCAAAATCTGTTAGGTATATCTAAATTAACTCCAAGAGCATATATAAGTTAAATCTGGACATACTGTTTTCCCAATCAGTTACAGCTTCCCAATGGTAGTAAAAAAATAGAAATAATAATTTCTTAAGGTCATATAATACCTCTTTTGTTTTGTATAAAGAAGGTCAAGTTCTTTATTTTATTTTATCTTTATCAAGTTCTTTATCTTATTGCAGAACCATTTTAGTTAATAAATCTATTAATTGGCAACTCTGAGACCATTTTTTTAGGGTATCAATGGGCATTATAGGTAGACATTTTGTCCCCTATACGACGCTCTTCTATAGATGCTTCAAGCTGAAACGGGTGCAGGTGATCAGAGCCTGGAGGAAGCCTGTCATTGGGGAAGGGCTTTGTAAGTTATTCCTTGTTCTGCATCCCGTTTGCTCTCTCTGCTTAGGGTTTGCAGGTAAGATGTGATCTGTCAGCTTCTTTCCACCATGTCTGCTGCTGCTTGCTGCTGTGCCTCCTCACCATGATGGACTCTAATCCCCCTGGGATCATAAGCCCCCAAAACCCTTCTTTCTATAAATTGCCTTGGTCGTAGAGATGTATCACAGCAATAGAAAGCAAGCTAGGACAAGAGTGCAAGATTGCATGTTGAAAATTACATCAGCTTACCCCAGAATTTTGTTTAAAAACACTAACCATTATCTCACACATATTTTGTGACTCAAAGTAGCTTAACCAAATGGTTGTGGTTCATATTTCTGATGTTTTTTTTTAATTTGTTTGTGTGTTTATTTTAAGGCTAAAGCTGTCTGTGGGTTGACTAGGGCTGAAGGTCTTGCTCTCATGGTACTCACTCAAACCAAAGTAGCTGGGCGTGATGGCACGCCCCTTTGATCCTAGCACTGGAAAGGCAGAGACAGGTGGGTCTATATGAGTTCGAGGCCAGCTTGGTCTACAGAGCGAGTTCCAGGACAGCCAGGGCTACACAGAGAAACCCTGTCTCAAAACGCAAACAAATAAACAAAAGGGTACGCACCTCCAAGCCCAGCAAAACTTAACTTTCTTAATTTACAGTTACATGGCCAGATGTGTATACATTTTATTGTTTCCCCTTGACAACCCTACTTGATCTTCAAAAACAAAACAACTCTTTGAGGTTAGCATTTGTTTTATTTTTGAGTCAGTGTCTGACACTATAGCCCAGGCTGACCTGTAACTCACCAAGATCCTCTTGCTTCAGCCTCCTGAGTGTTGCCATTCTGGCCTGCCCCTTAGGGACCAGCCCTGTGTCTTGACGTAAAGTCCCCTTTAAAAGAAAACTCTTCTTCCCTCCTCACTCTCTCTTTCTCTTTATTCCCACAAGGTGTGTACCTCCTCCTTTCACCCTTCCCTCCATTCTCTCTCCCCTCCCCCCAAAATAAACTCTCCACATGGACGTGTGTCTGCATGGTGAGTGACTTTCCACCACTCCATGCACCAGCCTGCTGCCCTGTGTGCATGACATGTCTCCCCTCACCCACTGGGGCACCTTGGTCCAACCCACCGAGGCCTTCCATGAGCCGTATTGGTACTGTGTGACTCAGCAGGCTCCCCCTGGTGTTTTCTCCTACTGGCCAGCAGTCCGAGAAATGCTGGAACCCTGTACTGTCTAACACCATCACTTTTCTGACTGGAGGACCTCTGGGACTCTGCACCCTATCGATGAAATTTTAAAATCGTAATATATAGAAGGGGAAAGTAACCTGAAGCATTTAAATAACCATAATCTAGCTACAATGGTGTAAACAACCAACAGTGCTACCAACTGGCAGCCAAGTGTTCAAATTCCTGAGCCTATGGGGGATGTTTCTCATTCAAACTACCACACTCTTTGTTGTGAAATAGAATAATTGTTTAACTATGTAAAGATGTGTTGCATTTATTTGTGTTTTAGAATAATTGTTTAACTATGTAAAGATGTGTTACCTTGCTTGCCTAAGGCACCTGATTGGTCTAATAAAAAGTTGAACAGCCAATAACTAGGTAGAGGAAGGATGGGTGGGGCTGGCAGGCAGAAACAAAAAGGGGTCCAGCCAGCCAGCCTGGGCCAGCCAGTTGGGGGGCTAGCCAGCTAGACACAGAGAAAGCAGGAAAGCAGTATGGACAGTGTGTAGATGAGGTAAATGAGCCTCAGGGCAGCATATAAATAAATAGAAATGGATTAATTTAAGTTAAAAAAAAAGCTAGCTAGAAACAAACCTAAGATCAAGCATTCATAATTAATAATAAGTCTCTGTCATGATTTGGGGGCTGGCAGTCCAAGAAAGCCTGCTACATTTGACTCCCAGTGTGGGGGCCAAACGTTGTTTTAACTTTGGCCCTGTGACTGCCCCTTAATTACTGCCATCTCAGCCAGCAGTCGCAACTCCGCAGTTACCGGCCTGTTTCCTTAGCAGTGGCCTGGCTGCTCAGGCTCAGCCACTGCTGCTAAAGTAGCTTTAACTGAACCTCTATGGTTCTAATTGTGAGTAAGACTGCAGACTCAAGGCTAGAGTGAAAACCTGCAAGCTCACACAGGCTGAGGAGCAGCTACCTAACCCTTTCTCTTGTTGCTGTCCACAGGACTGTGCTTCCATTTCGCCAAACCAGAAAAAGCTGCGCCACCCCAAAACCCACCCTACTACTTCCTGTGACTGTCTCTCCGGGATGTCCTCTGAGGCTCTATGACTACTTTCTGACAACTAGCTGCTAACTCAGCCTCTTGACCCAAGATTAATTTTACTTAATTAATGCAAATGCAAACTCGGGGTTCACATTTGATCCAATATCTCCCAACACCTCTTTCTTTTATTCTTTTCTCTGTCTTTCTCCCTCCCTCCTCTTTTTCTTTTTGAGACGTGGTCTTTCTATGTCAGTGACTTTCAACTTGTGGGTCGTGACCTCTTTGGAGGTCGAATGACGCTTTCATGGGGTCTCCTAAGACCATCAGAAAACACAGATATTTACATCATGATTGATAGCAGTAACAAAATCACAATTATAAAGAAGCAATGAAAATAATTTTATGGTTAGGGGTCACCACAACGTGAGAAACTGTATTAAAGGGTTGCAGCATTAGGAAGGTTGAGAACCACTGCTCTATGTAGTTCTGGCTGTCCTGGAGCTTACTTTGTAGACCAGGCTGGTTTCGAACTCACAGAGATCCCCCTGCCTCTGCCTCCCGAGTGCTGGGATTAAGGCATGTGCCACCACACCAGGCCTTTCTTTTTCTTTTTAGTCATGTGTTAAGTATGTGGTACTGACAAATTATGCTTTTTAAATTTTTTTGTATGTCGTGGTGTACACCCCTCCCCCCCCACCCCCCCCCACCCCCCACCCCCCCACCCCCACCCCCCCACCCCACCCCCACCCCGCCTCCAGACAAGGTTTTTCTGTATAACAGTCCTGGCTGTCTTGGAACTCACTCTGTAGACCAGGCTGGCCTGGAACTCACAGAGATCCAATTGCCTCTGCTTCCTAAGTGCTGGGATTAAAGGTGTGCACCACTACCACTTAGCTTTTTGGCATATCTTTAATGAGTAATAGTAGAGCAGTGTGTACACATACATGAAAATACATATAGGAATGAAGTATATATATTAATGTCTGAAATTTTTTGCGTATGTGGCACTGTGAGATTGTAATTAGGGCCTTGTACATGTTAAGCAAACAGCTTACTATTGACTTATATCCTTTTTTTTTGTTGTTGTAGTTTTAGTTCTTGTTTAATTCTTTGGTGTTTTCCATGGGATTATTTATCTTTTATTGATTTGTAGTTCCTTATGTATTCTGGATATAAGTGCGTTTTTTGTGGATATAAGTGCTGAGGTATTGGGGCCTCACATATGCTAGGCAAATGCTCTCCTTCTGAGGTGTATGCCCTTAGCCCTTGGATATAAGTTATTTTTTTTTTTTCCGGTTTTTCGAGACAGGGTTTCTCTGCGTAGCTTTGCACCTTTCCTGGAGCTCACTTGGTAGCCCAGGCTGGCATCGAACTCACAGAGATCCGCCTGGCTCTGCCTCCCGAGTGCTGGGATTAAAGGCGTGCGCCACCACCGCCCGGCGGATATAAGTTATTTTGTTTTGAGTCTCATGACTTCCAGGTAGGCATTGATGTAGCTGAGGGTAATGTGGCACTGGGTATTGAACCCAGGGCTTCATGCATGCTAGGCAAATACTCTGCCACCTGAGCTAAATTCCCAACCATATTTCTGTGGAGACAATCTCATTAGTAGCCCTGGTGGTTTTGAACTAGTGATCCTCTTGCCTCTGCTCCCTAAATACAGATATCTGCTGATAATGTCTAGCAAGTCCTTTGTTTTACATGTATATTGTGAATATTTCTCATTTTATCAACTTTCCCTTTATATTTGGCCCTTCTGCATCTTGTTAAAAAACAAAACAAGATTTTGCATGCTCTAAGATCATAAAAATATTCTCCAAATCTTTTATTTAAAAGCTTTATTAGAACTAGAGGTTGGGAAGTGCACACATTTAATCCTAGCACTCAGGAGGCAGAGGCAGATGGAGAAGCATCTCTGTGAGTTCAAGGCCAGCCTGGTTTGTATCAAGCTCTAGGCCAATCAGGGCTATATAGTGAGACCCTGTCTAAAAAACAAACAAACACACAAATTTTTATTAGTGCTGAATCTGGCAGTGCAGGTCTGTAATTCCAAGTACTCTGAAAGATCATTAATTTAAGGCCATCCTGGACTGCTTAGTGAGTCTGTGTCCAGTGCTTTTTGCCTAGCATGTGTGAGGTCCCAGTGTGAACCTCTAGTCACAAAACAAAAACCCAAACTCCCCAAGTTCATTGAGGTCTTGCAGCACTTAGCATTTCTAGCTTCAGTTTCTTTCTTTGCTGTAGTAGCTCGCTTATATGAATGATTTAGGAAAGAATTTTGTGTTTATGGCTATTTTTAAAATATTACTCAGGACTCTTTTTAAAAAGTATTCATTTTTATTTTATGTGCATTGGTGTTTTGCCTGCATGCATGTCTGTGTGAGGGTGCTGGATGCGCAGGAGGTGGAGTTACAGACACTTGTGAGCTGCCCTGTGGGTAATGGGAATTGAATCTGGGTCCTCTTGAAAAACAGCCAGTGCTCTTAACCACTGAGCCATCTATCCAGTCCAGGACTCTTTTTTTTTTTTTTTTTTTTGGTTTTTCGAGACAGGGTTTCTCTGGGTAGTTTTGGTGCCAGCCTGGATCTCGCTCTGTAGACCAGGTTGGCCTCGGACTCACAGAGATCCTCCTGGCTCTGCCTCCAGAGCACTGGGACTAAAGGCGTTGTGCCACTACTGCCAGTGGACTTTTCTTTTTCTTTTTTTTTTTAATTGTAGTTCTAGTAGTTGCTCTAAAGTGGCTGCAAATAAGTAGTTGCTCTATAAAATTTTACTTTTTATTATTTAAAAATATAGTCTTATTTTAATAAAAGAAGTCTTGTTTCATAGAGATTATTATTTTCTTTTTTGTTTGCTATTATAGAGAAAGGGGATTCTTTTTTCTCCTTCTTCTCCCTCTTCTCCCTTTCCTCCCTCCCTCCCTCCCTTCCTTTCTCTCTTTCTCTCTTTTGAGACAGGCTGACCTTGAATTTGCAGTGGTTCTCTTGCCTCCCTGCCTGAGTGCTGGCATGGCAGATGTTGCATGCTGAGCCCATAGAATAGGGTATTTCTTGTGTGTTTTTCACTTAGCAATCTTTAAAAGACAGTTCTCTTTACTAGTGCAATGTAGCAAATGCCCTTAAAAATTAAAAAAAAAAAAAAAATTCTCATTGTGTAGCTTTGGCTGGCCTGGAACTTACTATGTAGAAAACCCTGGCCTGAGACTCACAAGGATCTTCCTGCCTCTGCGGGGGTTAAAAGCCTGTACTATTCCACAGGGTAGAAAATAAATCCTTGTAGAAAATCTTTTATGCTTCATAATTTTTAATACTGTTTTTTAAAATGATATTACTTATATTTTAACAATAGTTGTTGATTATAATTTTTGAAGGAATTGTTTTTTATTTACTAATTCCATTCCCTTTTAAACTGTGACAAGAAAGAGTAAATATTTCACTAATGGTAATTGCCTTTGCTTTTTACTGTTAAACAAGAAATATATGTCCTTTTAAGGCTGTTTGAAATAATTCTAGGATTTAGATATCACAGAAAAATTAGGAATGTTTATATTAACATATAACTTTTATTCGTTTTATTTTTGGCTTTTTGAGATAGGGTCTCATTATGCAACATAGGCTGGCCTTGAACTCATAATCTTTCTGCCTTAGCCTCCCAAATGCTAAGATTACAGATGTGTGCCACTACACTTGATTTATTTTCATGTATGAAGTTTAGGTTTTAAAACTTTATTTTTATTTAGGGCACTGGAGATGGGTCAGTGGTTAAGAGCACTTATTTCTCTTTCAGAGGGCCTGAGTTCAGTTCCCAGCACCCACATCAGGCAGCTGTAACTCCATCTCCAGGCCAATACCCTTCTCTGGCCTCCAAGGGCATCAGTTTATACACACACACACACACACACACACACACACACACTTCTAAAATTTATTTTTATTTCCAATATTGGGTTTGATTGTTTTGTTTAGGCTGGCCTTGAATTTCTAGGCTTAAGTGAATTTCCTTCCTCATCCTCTCCAGTGGCCTGGGCTACACTTGTGTATTGCTGTTCTGGTTTTTAGATGTATTTTTAATCATGATAGATTAATTTCACCATTATGTAATAAAAGAATCAGCGAGTTACACCGTTTTTTAGGTAAACTTGTATTAGAATACAGTGACACTCATTTGTTTACATGTTCTCTGTGGCTGCTTTTGCAGTGTAGGAATAATTAATGACAATACAGACTGTACGGCATGCAAGCCTACATTTTTCTGTTTTATTTTTGTTTTTCTAGATAGGGTTTCTTTGTGTTGCCCAGTCTGTCCTGGAGCTCGCTCTGTAGATCAGGCTGGCCTTGAACTCACAGAGATCCATCTGCCTTTGCCTCCCAAATGCTGGGATTAAAGGCGTGTGCTACTACTGTCCAGCAAAAGCTTAAAATATTAATTATCTGACCCTTTATACAAAATACTTACTGACTTCTGATTTAATATATCTAAGTTGAGTAAAGATTTTATTTATCATTAAGTAATATTTTGATGAATTTGATTTTTTTTTTGTTTAACTTACTGTTTGGAACAATTAGGTTGCTTTTGCCATGTAATTTTGCTTATATTGGGAATAAAAGTATTACCTCTGTCATTTTCTTTTTTATTTTTGTTTTTAATTTTAATATTGTCTTTAATTTTTGTTGGACTGTCTCTTTTATTACTTATTTGTAAGTATCTTCTAATAGCAGTTATATAATAAGGATTAGTTTAGTTGAGTAAGAATTGAAACAGTAATTCATAGTTCATCATTCAGGTATGTATTACCCACGGTATGTTTTAGTACCCTGAAAGCAATGAGTAGTTACAGGCACTGGTACTTTGCTTCTGCCTTCCACACCGTGGAGTTCTCATTCTAATCTAACTTGTTTGTGATACACAATGTGGAAATGGCATACAGACCCATAGAGGACACCACTGTCAGCCTGTGCATTTAATGTTGGCATAAAATCATTTTCTATTTTAAGATTTTAAAGCTTAAAAATAAGAGTTAATTTCCCCCCTAATAGTGAGGCATTGTGGTGAATACCTATAATCATGGTGTTTGGCAGGCTGGGCAAAAGGATTGTGAGTTTCAGGCCAGTCTGGATTACATAATGAGACCTGTCTATCTCTCCAAAGCAAAAGAAAACCACATTTTTTTCTATGCATTATTAGGAAGTCCTGTGGCGTCTTACTGGAGGAGCAGATGCAAAGACAAAATGATGTTCTAAACTGGCTAAGGATAGTGGAGGTTGGCAGTGGAAACACAGGTGCCCTGATCAGACTAGTTTTACCTGGTTTTAGGCGTTGTTCTTGGCATCTATCTTTCATTTTCCACTTCTCCAGGTGAGTCTGAGTAACTCTTTTGAGAAATATTAATTAATTAATTAATTTTGCTTGAACTAGTCAGAATCAGTTTGGATGCAAAACTTGCAAGCCAAATTGTTAATGTAAGAACCTGCTGATAGAGTACCCTGATGCATTTGTCTTGAAGAAGGAACGGTCTTGGGAATGCAACTAGAATGTTTGAACTTTGTTGTCTACCCCTTCCCGTTTTATCTTTTTCATTTCTTTCTAATCCTTTAAGACTGAGTCTTAGTAGCCCATGTTTACCTGTAACTCAGTATGACGTTGAACCATCATCCTGCCTCAGCTTCTTAATAACTGGGATTACAGGCATGCATCACTACACCCTGCTCCATATCGCTAATATGGATAGCTTCTTTATTTCCTAAGGCTTAACAGTTATGCCTGGCCTATAATAGATACTCAGTAAATATTTGTAGAATGAATAAATCATGGGTACTAATAAATGTTCGATTCTGCTTTTTATCAGCTTTATATTAACCAATCTCCCCAGTGGACACTGTTTATCATTAGATATGTTAATATAGACATAATCCATTTAACAGTCAAATTTTAATGTCTCAGAAGCAATTTCTTTAAAACTTACATGGCTTATCTGTACTCTGGATATTTTAGTTGAGCTCTGAGAACAAGAATTCTGATCTCTCTAACATCATTCCTGACATTTTAGAAGTAGTCACTCTTGAACTCTTCCTTGGGGCTTGTTGGTAGAGTATAGAAAAGACTATACACCCACAGAAAATTGTATGTATGTGTGTGTGCATACATGTGCTCACAGAACTATAATCAAATTCTTATCTTCATCAAAGACTTTATAATTCTTGGAGAATTTCCTATGGATGTCTTGCTTTGTTTTTCCTAATAGTAGTATTAAAATTGGGAAAGGCAGGAAACAGGTACATTTCCCCCTCCTCCTGTCTATTTTCATTTTAAGCAGTCAGACTTTTTTAAGGAACTATATGGGAGCTTGCAGTTAGCACCCCACATTCTGGTCCCATGAAATCATTTGCTTGCATTTCCAAGCCTTTTGCTGGGTGCTATGAGATAAAAGTATTTTGAGGCTGGAGTGGTTGAGAATTGGAGAGGGTGAGATGACTTGCTCCCAGTTTAGTTCATGCTTCCCTCCCTCTCATCCCTCTTTTTTGGGGTATGGTCTCAGTGTGAGACCTAGGCCCACTAAAACTCTTGATCCTGTCACCACAGCCTCCTAAATCTGAAAGTTATAGGTATAGGCCAGTATTCTGCTCCTCACTTCTTCCTGGAGGAATGAATTTTAGATTGGTGGCAGACTGACATTCTTGTCTCATTGTCTCTAAAACATAGTATTTTAGACTTTGACTTCTCTTAAGTTAGGACTGAAAATTTGAGATAAAGGCCTATGAGCAACTTCATCCAAATCCAAGGCAGTTTCCCTGGGAAGGGGAAATAGAAGAGATCTGGGTGGACGGGGGGCTGGTGAGATTGGGAACTTGAGGGATCTGGTTGGAGGGTGGGTGGAGGGGGAGAGTACTGAAAGAGATGACTGAAAAAGGGGGACATTTCAGGGTCAGGTAGAAACGATGCAAGGGAAACTCCCAGGAATCTACAAGGATGATCCCAGCTAATATTCCTAGCAATAATGGATACATAGCCTGAACTGGCCATCTCCTGTGATCAGATGGGTGACTGTCCCAATTGTCATCAGAGAGCCTTCATCCAATAACTGATGGAAACAGATGCAGACCCACAGCCAAACATTAGGCCGAGCTCAGGGAATCCTGCTGAAGAGAGGGAGGAAGGATTGTAGGAGCCAGATGGGTCAAGGACATCACAAGAAAACCCACAGAAACAACTAGCCCGACTCATAGGAACTCCTAGTCTGAACCAACAATCTGGAGCTCACCCATCAGGCAAAACTAACTGGCCAGTGAACTCCAGTGATCCCCGCCACTGCTTCCTCCTCCGGGGATACAGGCATTCAGCAGTATCCCTGGCTTTTTATGTAGACCTTAGGGATCCGAACCCAGGTCCTCATGCTTGTACTGCAGGCACTTCACTGACTGAGTTCCTGCAGGTATTTACAAGGGCCACGTAAAACATCTAAACGGTTAAGGCCTACCTTATTAGGCTTACTGTATCTTAAAGTTTAGCAGGGTTGGGAAGGGTGAGGGATTTATCCTTTTGCTTTCTCCCTCAGCTGTTGGGAAGAGCCAACACCTCTGATACTTATTTTCTAAATCTCTGGTTACTTTGATTTGTTTCCACATTTCATTATTCAAGTGGACACTGGACTGCACTTTTGTTCTGAAACACCCAGCTTTACTTGTTTGTCTTGAGCTGCAGGTTACCAAATTTTGCAGATAATAGTCCTCTGCCTCTCAGGACAGGTGGCCAACCAGGCTAATAATAGATCTGAGGTTCTGGGAGAGCCTCAGGCCCCCACCCTGCCTTTGCTTGTAATTTCTGAAGTGCTCAGACAGCTGGATGGAGAATGGAAAGAGGGCAGCCTGCCTGCCCATCCTCTTCCGGGAGGCAGTACAGCCTCAAGTCTGTGTGAGTAGGTCTGGCCTCTTGGATCTCTGCATTGCTTTAGGTCAAGTGGAAGAACTTAGTATTTAGGAGGAACACATACCCTTGTGTTCTAGGAATTATTTTCTTTTTTCTTTAAAGTAGATGTGTTGGTCCTCATTTACATGTAATGTGCTTTGTTAGGTGGGTTGCTTGTGTTACCACAGTCTTTCCTATAACCCTTTGAGACAGATTCTGTCAGTTTTCACAAATTAGTAAAACTTAAAAAAAGATTATCTATGTAACTAAAGTCATATAGCCAGCAAGACTTTATCCAGACCTTTTGATTTTATTCTTCCTAAATTAAGATAGCTCTCATGTTTACAACTCTGTAGTAAAATTGGGCTAGTATTGTTTGGACAAGTATCCTTGGAGACACTTGTATATTGTATTGAATTATCTGTTTAGCTCAAGAAAATGAGCTACAGAAGTTGCTCACTGAAGGGATGTAACAGGATGATACCTACAGTAGGGACATAAGACCTTAATGAATCAATGTTAAATAGTGTCCTGCCTTGTAAACTATGTTTTGGGTTGGGGATGAGCTCAGTTGGTACAGTGCTTGCCTAGAATTCAAGCCCTGGGTTTGATCTCTACCACTGAATAAACTGGGCATAGTGCTGTGCATCTGTAATCTCAGCACTGTAGGAGGTTCAGAAGTTCAAGGTCATCCTCAGCTATATATGGAATTCACAACCTTTTCTAAATAGGTAGATGAATAGATAGGTAGATATGTAAATGAATAAGCCAATCATATTCCTTACCTTGGCATGCATAGCACTCAGAGGTGAGTGCTTGTTTTGTAAAACCTATTTTATTTCTCCTCCCTGTCAAACTGTACTGTCTGCTAAATATACTGTTATCTTTCATGAATGTGTATTTACAGACTCTTAAGATTGTTAGCCAATGAGCTATTACTAGCTTAGGACTCACTTGACAATCTTGAATTTCAATTATCCCAGAATCATTTCAGATTGGAGCTTGCTCATTTATTCACTTGCTCATTTAACATACTGGATATTACCTTTGTGCCCACTACTATCTTAGGTCTTGGCAACCAGTATAATAAAAATGATAAACAGATATGGCTCCTGCTCTCCTAGAGTTTAGTGTTGTAGGGAAGCCAGAAAATAAAACAATCACAAAAGTATAATGACTGTTATCCAGTGGAAATAAGGGATTCAATGGGATGATACACAGAACAGGAAACTTAATGTTGTTAGGGTGACCTACCTGAGGAGGTGGCACTTAAAACTTGGTAAGAATTATTTGTGTAAGTGGAATTAAGGAAGATAATTCTAGATGATAGGAAAAGTATATTCTAAAGAGTAGATCTTAAGGACTAGACATGCCTATGCCAGCTTTTGTGTGTGTGTGTGTGTGTGTGTGTGTGTGTGTTTACAGATATTAAAAATCTGTTTACAGCTGCTTTATATATCAGATTTTGGGATGGTAAAAAACAATCAGATGTGGTCCCTACCCGTCCTGGAGAAACTCTGTCAGGAGTAATGATGTCATTTCTTGGTAGCCATAGTGCTAAGGTCACCCTAGATCTTGGGCTCAGATTCCTGGGTCCCATGTGACAGGACTTAACACCTTTAGAGACACTGCCTGCCCTTGAGTGTTTACCCTATCTGTCAATCACAGAAGACATGTCTCAGCTGAAAACTTGCAGCATTTGTCTGTATCCCTGAATTCTTAACCACCAGATCCTTGATTGCTAGGACTCTGCTAGAGAATGCTTATGATCCTGCCCTTGCTCCAAATTAGTGTTTTGAAATCTTAACCCTAGTTTGATGGTATTAAGAGGTGGGGCCTTTGGTAGTTGTGAGGATTGGTCACTTATGAATGTGATTGTTGCCCTTATAAATGAGACCTCAGAGAGCATCCTTGCCCCTTGCTATGGGAGGGGTACAGTGAAGAAGACACTCATCCCCTAACCTGGAAGTGGACCCCCACTGGGGAAATGCCAGCTCCTTGGTTTTGGACTTCTAGCTTCTAGAACTATGAGAAGTAAATATTTTTTAAACCATGGAGTCTATGTTATTTTTATTACCACAATGTAAATAAGACTAAGACAAATTATAACCAAGAAGTAGGTAATAAATACCTAAAAATGTGAAGGTGACTTTGTAACTGAGTCAATTAAGACAGCATGGGATAATTTAGAGGTACATACCAGAAAAACTTTTATTTTCATCAATAGACATTTAAAGTTTATCCTGATGAGAGAAAAAAAAACTGTAGAGAAAGTCTCAGTCTTAGAGGATTTTGAAACAGTCCTCAACAGGATGCTGGTAGAAATCTGGTTGGTAAAGATGATTCTGATGAGGTCTTAGAAATCAGAAAAGTGTTGGAAACTGGAGGAAAGGTGATGCTTCTAAAATAGTAAAGAACTTGGTTAAATTTGTTCATGTTGTACTACTGTTCTGTGCAAAGTAGAACTTACGTGCAAAGAAATGGAGCAGTTAGCTAAAGTAATTTCGTAACAATTTTTAATTACCTATATTGATTGATTGCTGTGGCTGTGTTCATATGTCGTGTGTGCACCCACACCATGGTAAGTATATGGAGGTGAGAGGACAGCTTTCGGGAGTTGGTTCTCTCTTTCCGATATATAGGTTCTGGGCATTGAATTTAGGTTGTTAGACTTAGCAGCAAGTAGTTTTCGCTACTGAAACATTTCACTAGTTTTACCTAAGCAAAGTTATTGACGGTGTAGCTTGGTTCCTCCTTCCTGAGGATAGTAAAATGTAGAGGAAATAAATGACTTAAGGGATTTTTAAGTGAAACACACAATGACAAAGGAAAAGCAATAAACTTAGAACTTAAAGATTTGAAAAACTCTCAGGAATACTCTCTCTCTCTCTCTCTCTCTCTCTCTCTCTCTCTCTCTCTCTCTCTAGTACATATTTGGAAGAGCATCCTAAGGGTGTGTTCTCATGATGATAAGGAGGTTAGTATGGGTGAGCCACAACCTTGTCAGCTATTTCAGCAGAAAAGAAAGATTCTGAAGGTGATTCATAGATCATTAGGGCTGGATCCTTGTTTTCAAAAGGGAGGGCAATTATTTTGCTTTCAACAGCCATATGATATCTGTCCAAAGCCATAGGGACAGTGTCACCTAATTTTAAGAGGGCAAGTCTTGGGTGTGCTTTCACATAGACTGTTGTAATTGAGGTCATCCTTCCTTAGTATATTTTGCTATTGCCTCTTTTTAAGTTTAGTTTTATGATGCTAGGTATTGTGCTTAGGATCTTGAATGTGCTACATAGGTGCTCTGCTACTGAGCCAGAGTTCTAGTCCCCACCATTGTATTTCTCTTTAAGATTTGTTATTTTTAATTACGTGTATGTGTGTGAATATATGTGTGTGTGGTGTGGTGTGGTGTGGGTATGTGCATGTGTGTACAGGGTACCTGTGAAGGCATTATATCCTCTGGAGTTTGAGTTACAGGTGGCTCTGAGCCACCCTATGTGGGTTCTCTCCAAGAGCAGCACAATCTTTTCAGACTTTGTTTTTCTTTTTCAAACAGTGTAACACTGGCTGCTTATAACTCATTTTGTAGACCAGGCTGGCCTTGAACTCAGAGATCTGCCAGTTTCTTCTTTCCCAGAGCTGGGATTAAAGGCATATAACACCATGCCTGGCCTTTTAACTGAAATTTTTCCAACCCTGACCCCATTGTATTTTGAAACTCATGATTTGTTTAGTTTTCCAGGTTTGTAGCTGAAAAGCACATTGCCTCAGGATGAATTGCACTTTGAGTTTAATGTATATCTGATGGTCAAGACTTATGTGATACTTAGTTTTAAGACTTTCAAATTGGTGGAGCAAGTTAATATAAGGAATGAATATAAAAAAAAACTTTACTTCTTTTGGGATGTTATGAATTTATTTTGCATCCAGGAAGTACATGATTTGAATAGGGGGATGGAGGCAGAATGTTATGACTGAATGTTTGTGTCCCACCCAAACATGAAACCCTAACTCCCCATGTGATGATGTTAGAGGTGAATCATTTGCTAGGTTATAAGTACTGGGTCCTTATAGATGGGATTAGTGTCCTTAAAAAACAAAAAAACAAACAAAAACCCCAACTTCATTGAGCTTGCCCCTTCTGCCAGGGTAGGACACAGTGAGAAGACTCTCTGAACTAGGAAGTGAAACAAGATGCCAAATCTGCTGGTGCCTTGATGCTGGCCCTTACCAACCTCCAGAACTATGAGAAATGGATGGTTATCGTTTAAGTCATTCTACCTATGATATGTTGTTTTAATAGACTGAATGGACAAAAAGACAGGCTCGTCTTTGTACAGACTTGAGCTTGGCAGAGATCCGGAAATGGATTGCACTCAGATGGTCAGGCTAGTATGGCTGTGGCAAGCACTTTATCTGTTGAGCCATCTCCATGGCCCAGAAGAAGTTTTTGCTTCCGTGTTTGGAGCTCAGTATCTTGTACTTGTTGGCATACATAGTTGAGTATATGGTCTTGACCCATTCATTGTCTTGAGTGCATCTCTAGTTTTTTTTTTTTCAGAGCTGAGGACCGAACCCAGGGCCTGGCGTTTGCTAGGCAAGCACTCTACCACTGAGCTAAATCCCCAACCCCATCTCTAGTTTTATTTAGGTCTTTTAAAAGGTTTCTGAAATTTTTTAGATAGGGTCTCGTGTAATAGAGACTGGCCTTAAACTGCATTTGAGAATGTCCTTGAACTTCTTGTCCTCCTGCCTCTACCTCATGAGTGTTGGGGTTACAGGTGTGTGTTACCACTCCCAGCCATTCAATGTTTAGTTTATGTGTATGTGTGTGTGTGTGTGTGTGTGTGTGTGTGTGTGTGTGTGTGTGTGTGCATGTGTGCATGTCTGTGCATGAACCTGGAGGTTAGAAGTTGAGGACTGATGTCTTCCTTTTTTCTCCACTTTATTTTTTGAGACAGTTTCACTGAACCTGAAACTCACCAACTTGGCTAGACTGGCTGGCTGTTGAGCCTGTAAATCTTCCTGTCTCTCCCAGCCCAGCACTGAGATTATAGGTGCAACTGCTATGCCTGGCTTTTTCATGTAGATTTTGGGGGGTTGAACTCCAGTCCTTATATTTACATGGCAAGCACTTTGCCATCTGAGCCAGCTTCCCAGCCCTGCCTAATGCAGTGCTGAGAACTAAATGCAGGGCTCTGTGTAAGCTAGAGCAAGCACTTTACTAACTGAGCTACATCCCTGGCTTCTTTAAGTCTGTTTTTCTGAGTTCTGTTATAGTTTTTGAGTTGTGCTTATAGATAGAATTCTTAATGCCTTACTATCTTAAACTGTGGTGTCTTGGTGTGCTGCTCATAATAGTCTGTGTTGTTGTGATTGGGACCACCCTTCCTTAATTGTGCAAAAGTACAACATTGTGATCCTGGAAAGAAAGAGAAATTATTTAAATATTGTATCTAATAGACTAAGTGATTTTTTTTTTTGTTTTGCTTTTTTTTGTTTGTTTTTTTTGAGACAGAGTCTCTCTGTGTATCCCTGGCTGTCCTAGAGCTTCCTATGTAGATCAGGCTTATCTAGAACTCATGGAGATCCTTCTGCCTCTGCCTCCTGAGTGCTGGGATTAATGATATGTGCCACCATACCCAGCAGTTTATGTTCTTTGTTCAATATTTTTAGTAGTATTCTAAGGTAAATAGAATTTCTTATTTACAAGAAAGGAGATGAAGTTCAGTGAGCTAAGTCAGCTATCAGTAGCTTGAGATGAGAGCTCAGAGCTCACTCTCCAGAGATCATGCTTTCTCCACTCTCAGCTGTTCCTTAGTGTAGTTACACATTTCAGGTCTTGTATGTCAGTGGGTTTCCATGGCTTCTTGGCTCTGTCTACCTTGATTTAATCTACCTGGCTTCTCTTTGTGAGTAATTCAAGGATTCTCAGAATGACTGATGCTTAAGAATATATCCTGCTTGAGGAAGAAAATCTAGTCTTTCCTCCCCACATCTAAAATTTATTTATTTAAAATACTTAAAATTTTAAAAATTTTATTTAATGTGTGTAAGTGTTTTGCTTGCATGTATGTATGCATATTGTGTGTGTGTGTGTGTGTGTGTGTGTGTGTGTGTGTGTGTGTGTGTGTGTCTGCTGCCTGCGGAAGTTAGAAGAGGATTTCAGATCCCCTGGAAATGGAGTTAGAGATAATTGTGAACTGCCATGTGGGTACTGGGAATTGAACTGAGGTCCTCTGGAAGAGCAGCCAGTGCTTCTAACTGCTGAGCCATCTCTCCAGCCCCCTACATTTTGTGTGTGTGTGTGTGTTTAAAATGAAGCAACTATAACTGTTATAAAGAGTAAGTTAGCTCTGGATTTGTTGGACCATCTTTCTCACTCAAGCTTTCACTATGTTCTTGGAGGATGGACCCTAGGAATGACTGGCTAGAAATGAATGAGTGAAGAAGGCATTCAAACTGCATTTCAGTGGTAAGAAGAGGCTCTTTTAGCCTTTATAATCTGCATGGCTGCTCTGACTAGTTGGCTGGTTGTAAACTAGTACTTAATGTTTCTCTCTCAGGGACTTAAGGTTCTTTCTCTTTCAGTAGAATACTAGCCTATTCATCTAGTGGTTCTGAAAGCTAATGACATTATAATGGGGGAGGATTTTTTTCTTTCTCAGAGTTGTTAGGGTTGTGGGAGACAGATGTGTATGTAAGGCAGGGTCAAAGAAAGGTAGGAAAGGTGTTGTGGAATATTAGTTGAAGATGTGTTACATTCGTTTATGCTGTGGAATATTTGTTTAATGATGCAAAGATGTGTTGCCTTCTTTTATGTTGCATTTGTTTAACTCTGTGAAGCTGTGTTACTTTGCCTGCTTAAAACACCTGATGGTCTAATAAAGAGCTGAACAGTCAATAGCTAGGCAGGAGAGAGAAATAATAGAAATTTATAACAGTTATAGCCAGACAGAGAGAATAAATAGGAGAAAAAGAAAAGGAGGAGTGAGAAAAGGAGAAGGAGAGGAGGGTTGTTTAGGGTCCTAAATAACACAGAGCTGCTACACTTAATGTTCTTTGTTCTAACTCTACCAGCTGCTTGCTGTTCTCAAAGCATAGCAGGTCGTGTGTGTGTGTGTGTGTGTGTGTGTGTGTGTGTGTGTGTGTGTGTGGTGTTTGTGCATGTGTTTGCTTGCACATGTGGAGACCAGAGGAAGGTGTAGAGTGTCTTCCTTTCTCACTCCCTCCTTATTTCTTTGAGGCAAAGTCTCTCCCTAAACATAGAGCTCCTAGCTAGGCTGATGGTAAACCCCAGTAATCCTTCTGTCTCTGCCTTCATAGTGCTGGGGTTACAGGCTTGTGTGAGACACTCCTTTTACTGGGTGCTGATACTGAATTCAGGCCCTCAAAGTTACAGAGCAAGTGCCCTTGACCACTGAGCTAACTTTCTAGCCCATAGGACTTACTATATCTCAAATCTCTGTACTTTCTCTTCCCTCAGTGATATCTTTCTTGTTTTTCCAGCCCTGTGTGTTCATAAACTTCCTTCAAGACCAAGTTGCACATCACCTTTTAGTATTACTATCTTTGGTCTCCTTTTTGAATATAGGAGGTCATATTCACTTTTGTGCCTTCATATCATTCTATATGGCCCTTTGTTATACTGTGATTATTTATGTAGCTGTCTGTCTTCCTCCTTACATCTTATACATCTTTTATTTTTTAATTTTTAATTGGCAGTGTCACTATGTAGCTCAAGATGGCTTCACTTTTGGGGTCCACTCAGCCTCCTAAATTCTGGTGTACTAGTCAGGGTTCTCTAGAGGAATAGAACTGATAGGATGTGTGTGTGTGTGTGTGTGTGTGTGTGTGTGTGTGTGTGTGTTTGTGTTTGTATGTAAATATGGATTTATTATAGTAGCTTACAGGCAGTGGTCCAGTTAGTCCAACAATGGCTGTCTCCTGACAGAAGTTCAAGAATCCAATAGTTGTTTAGTTCATGAAGCTGGATATCTCAGCTGGTCCTCAATATACATTGGAATCCTGAAGAAGTAACTTCTAATACCAGTGAGGGAATGCCTCAGCTGTAGGGTGATGAACATGCCAATGAGAATGAAGGCAGGCAGGCAAAAAGCCAAAGCTTTCTTCCGTATCCTTTATACAGGCTGCCACAAGAAGGTGTGGTCCAGATTTAGAGTGGATCTTCTGACCCTACGTGATCCAGTCAAGAAAAATTTCTCACTAGTGTGCCGTGCTGCTTGCATTTTAGTTAATTCTAGATGGAGTCAAGTTGACAACCAAGAATAACCATCAAATCTGGGATTTCACATGTGTACCATGCCCATTTTGAACTTCTTAAGATCAAGAAGCTGAATTTTCTCTATTTTGTGCAAGCTAAGGGTCTTAGGGAGACCATTATTAGTTTGAATAATTAAATTCACCACACAGTAATGTAATCATGTCCAAACTAGAAGTAGACTGTTGTATATCTTATGCATTTCCATAAGCTGACAAGATTCTTCTTCTGTAATTCATTGTAGTGCCTGTCACCATTGTAGCGTGTGGCCCCACAGCCCTTCCACACATCTGGTAGTTGCTGCTGTCATTTTTGCCTGCTTTGCTTTCCCTTGCCTTTCACCCTGTGCTGGTCTTCCGAGCTCTTGGGCCCGACCCAGGGAATGTGTTGGGAGGAAATGCCAGGGATGAGCCTGTCCTGGCAGCTGGACCTTGTGGTTCACAGGTTTGGCCCTTGGGGGCTGTGCAAGGTGAGAAAATGGAAAGGAACAAATTCCCTGTAACAGCAGACAGAAGTCCTCCAGAGCACTGCTGCCTTCATGTTTGCAGCCGCAGCCATGAGGCACTCTCCTCCTGGTTTGCTCTGAGATTTCTCAGAGGGCTGACAGTCCGAAACAGTCTGACACCTTTGTTGTTGTTGTTGTTGTTGTCGTTGTTTTGTTTTTCAAACAAGGTCTCACTCTGACCGAGGCTGGCTTGAAACTTGGAGTCCTCTTGCCTCTCCTTCCCAGAGTGCTGGGATTAGAGACATGTGCCGTCCGCCGTAACACTTACTATAACACTTGTTTTTCTAGCATTGTCAGGCAATAAACTATGAGATTGTTTCACAGTGAACACAGGTTCACAGTGGGCAGCAGGAAACTAACTCAGGGTCATTTGATTTGTGAGCCTGAGGATAGACACTGGCCTTCTAGCTTTGTGCAAATTGTCCTTGTCACTACACCTTGTTGCCTCTACACTAGTTTCTTTTCTTTTTTGCTTCTAATTCCTCTGTATGGTATAGTTGGGCTAGAAAGTGCTTAATAAGAAGGCCATTTTAGAGATGATAAGAGCTCCACACCCAGATGTTAAATAATTTAACTGTTCAAATTACATATTAGATTGATTAGTATCATCAGTGCTATCAATAGTTACTGAATAAATGAATGACACAGAACCAGAGACTAGATTCTATGTTTCCTCGATCATACTATACCAAGACCCCTGGAGCCTTTCTTTGAGTAATGCTCTGATTAGCTGGTCTTTGTTGATCTTTTCTTTGGGATTCCCTCATTCTGTAGCTGAAGCTGTGTGCACTCTTAGAGACCATCATCTTCCTGAGTGGGCAGGGAAAAAACACTCCACCTACTGAGATTCTTTTTTGGTTACTTGTTTTCTGGAATCTTCATATAATTGTTGATGAGGGTGACTCATAGATTTCACTATGTGATTTTCTCCATTAAGAGAGCCTTTTATTTAGCCCTAAAAGAAATTAGTTGTTATATATGCTTAAGACACAGCTGCTGGCAGCTTTACCCAGAACAAAATAGTTCTTTCTTGGTCAGTCCAGATCATTCAGTTTGGAGTTGGTAAATCTCTGTAGTCACTGTTAAGTGCTTTAGGAGAAGCCTTCAGGTGAGGGTAGAGGTGATCAGAGTTCAGGTGGGAGAGATAAGACATATACATAAATGGTAAATGATTTTAGGCAATTTTTAATAAAATACAAACTTAAATTGTACAATATAAATATTTATACATGTAAAATCGATAATTAGGGACTTAGAAGGTACAGTGGAACAATCATGTGCCTTTAGTATTGTGTGCCATTGGCAAGCTAACACTATAAACTTAATTTTTTTCTTTTTAAAACTTTTATTTATTATATTGTACATGCACATATATGTGTGTGCACGCATACTTGTGGAAGTCAGAGAACAGCTTTTGGCAGTCCATTCTCCTTCCACCTTATAGAGGCAGGTTTTCTTCTGTTGTTTCTACTGTGTTGTATTGTGTAGTCCAGGCTGGCTGGCCCGTTAGCTTCTGGGAAATTCTCTTGTCTCTGCTGTCTATCTTCCCATATGAGTGCTGGAATGCAGATGTTTGCCACACCATCCAACTTTTTTCTTCAAGTTTTATTAGTTCTTTGAGAGTTTTGTACATGTTTTGATATTTACCTCCTCTCTCCCAACTCTTCCCAGATCCACTGCCATTTTCTACCCACCCAACTTTGTTTCTATTTTAAAAAAACCCTTCAAGACCAGGATTAAATATTCTTGGATGTGTGGTCTTCCAATTGACCATGGTTGACTTACCAAGGGCTACACTCTTAGAAAAAATTGTTCCTCCCTTTCCCAGTCGTTAGCAATTGCCAGTAGGTCTCTGAATAGGAGTAGGATTGTCCAACTTCCATCTCCGTACTGGCATATGGTATGGCTTGGGCTTTCATAGGTTTTGTGTATGCTGACACAACTATTGTGAGTTCATATGAGCAGCCATCCTGCTGTGTCCAGAAGAGTCACCCACTGCCTCTGGCTCTTACACCCTTTTGACTTCTCTTTTGCAGTGATTCCCACACCTTTGTAAGAGAGGGTACAGAACACACATTCCACTGAGGGCTGACCATCCTGAAGTCTCTTATTTCCTTATTAACCTTGGCTAGTTTTAGGTCTCTGTGTTAATCATCGTCTACTGCAAATGGAAACTTCTCAGATGAGGGTTGAGAGATGCTTTCATCTATCGGGGTATAATGTGGGTTCTGAGGATTGAACTCAGGTTATTAGGTTTTCATAACAAGCAAGGAGCTGTGTTACTGCCCACCTCCTGATTTTTTCTTTGTCTGTAAAAATAGGGACAATGATAGTGATACCATAAGGCTGTGAAGATTAAATGAGATCATGTGCAAAAGGTACAGCTATAGTGACTGAGATGTGGTTGGCAGAAAACCACTGGAAGATCTGTTTACCTCATTCCATTTTCAAGGAAGACCTGCATCTATCTGAAAGGCTGATTAATGTTTTAGGGGGAGAAGAAAGAGAAGAGCAAGCTGTGAATCAAAGTCAGGTCTTACATTGATTGTGTCAACCTGTAGAGAGCAAGTAGGCACATGAAAGATGCAGTGGAAATGAAGCTAAAGAGATAGAAGTTTGGAATGTATTTAAAAGAAGTGTCTTTGGGCAAGGGTTTCTTTTCTTTCTTTTTCTTTTCTCCCGAGAAGGTTTTCTCAGTGTAGCCCTGGCTGTCTTGGAACTTGCTCTGTTGACCAGACTAGCCTTGAACTCAGAGATATGATTGCTTCTGCTGCCAGAGTTCTGGGATTAAATGCATGTGCCACCAATACCTGGGTTGGGCAAGGATTTCTTTTTCTTTCTTTTTCCTTTTTAAGAGATGAAGTCTCAAGGCTGTTGATGTAGCTCAATGGTAGAATATATTTGCCTAGCATGCCTGAGGGCTTGGGTTCAAATTCCCAATAATGTCAAAAAAGGAAAGACAAAAACTGGTTACACCTTTTATTCTAGCACACAAGAAGTAGAGGCAGACAGACCAAGAGTTAGAAAACAGCCTAGACTACATAAAATACTGTCTCAAAAAACCCAAAAGTCTAAGTCAAAAGTATTAAAACAGAGAGACATTTTAGATGAGCATAGTGACCAATGCTTATGATCCCAGAATTTAGGAGGAAGTTTGAGAGTTCAGAGCTATCCTGGGGCTCATCATGAATTCAAGACCAGCCTGAACTGGGAAATCCTGTCTCCAAAACCCAAGGATTATTGTAGAATACTTCCCTAGAATACGCAGGGTCCAGGGTTTGATTCCTAGAATGTGAATCCTCATATAATAGGTCTCACTATGTTGTCCAGGCTTGTCTTAAACCTTTGGGCTCAGTAGTTCTATAGCCTAGTCTCCAGTGTAGCTGTGTAGATGCAATTCTAAATAGTCTTATTAAATAAGAAACACAGAGCCAAATAAAGAGGTAAAAGCCCAAGAGGTCAGAGCACTAGCAAATAGCCTTTAGCTTACCGCTGCCATCTTTCCCCTCAGAAAGAGACTTCCTGTGTGTTTGTATTTTTTATTGACTTTCTGTTCTGCCTTCTCATTGGTTCTAAACCCAACCACATGACTTCTTCGTCACTGCCTGTCTATACAGACCTTTAGGTCTCTATGGTTGGTACTTGGATTAAAGGTGTGGGTCACCAAGCTGGCTGTGTCCTTGAATACACAGACTCTACCTGCCATGTGATCGGGATTAAGGGTGTGTGCTACCACTGCCAGACTTCTGCTAAATGGCTTGCTATTAGCTCTGACCCCCAGGCATCTTTATTTATTAACATACAAATAAAATCACATTTCAGCACAAATGAAATATCACCATACAGCTGAGACTACAGGTATATCCCTCTGTGCTCAGCTATGACAACTGTTTTAAAATCATGCCTACACAGTACAAAGCCTTTCTGGCAGTCCTTAGTGTAGTGTAGTATTGTGACTAAGAACTGAACTCTAGAGAGCAAGGCTGTCCATCTCTGACTGTTTCCTACATTTAAGACTTTCTGGCTCTGCAGAGTCCAGGGAAAACTGGATTACTACAGGGAAAACCTTGAACTACTCCAGGCCCTGTGAGTCTCCTCTCATGAGATTAGAACTCGGAGCCTAGGCTGGCACAGGTACTATTTCACAAAGGTTTTTGTAGCCATAACCAAATTCTCTCCCTGTAAGACTTGTTCGTGCCCCAGGACAGCCAGACTTCAGCATCATTTTACTTACTTCAGAACAGAATTAAGTACATTTTTACTGTATGTAAGAGAGAAAGGAAAGGGTAAGGAGATGACCCAGTGGGTGAGAACACTTGCTAAGCAAGCAAGAGTATCTGAGTTTGAATACATAGCATCCATGTAAAAGCTGAGCATGGGTGAATGTGCCTGTAACCCCTCTGCACTAAGAGGAAGAACAGAGACAAGTGTGTTCTGAGAGCTCCTTGACTGGACAGTCTAGTTGAAACAGCAAGTGTCAAGTTGGGTGAAAGACCCTGTTTTCAAAAATAAGGTGGAGAACAATAGAGGAAGATATCAGAGATCCTCCTTTGGCACTCACACACTTGCGCATGCGTGTACACACACACACACACACACACAGAGAGAGAGAGAGAGAGAGAGAGAGAGAGAGAGAGAGAGAGAGAGAGAGAGAAACTGATTGGCACAGGCACAGGCATGCATTGCAAAAATGAGAAAAGGAAGAAAGGAAGACAATCAGGAACGATGTTGAGCATTTCTACATTATCTTCTCCTTGAGACCCAATCTACTAAATTATTGACCACATAGATGTTGGAAGCAGGAATGGAACTGGTATATTGGTCTGTCTCCAGAGTATTTTTCATTTTCCTTTTTTATTTTGATACAGGGTCTCTTTATGTAACCCTTGATATCCTAGAACTCACTATGTAGACCAGGCTGGTCTTGAACCCAGTGAGATCTGCCTGTCTCTGTCCTGCAAGTGCTGGGATTAGAGACCTTGTTTTCAGAGTCTTGACAAGAATGACTGTATACTGGTGTCTGTCTACCTGGTTCCAATCACAGAGTTAATTTGCAGAGAAATTCTGTGTCAATAGCTTCCCACTTTAATTCTTCTCTGCTGCCATTCTGGGCCTTAGAAAGCTGTTTGGTATGGCAGCACCTGCTGATGCTTCTTTCTTCTTTTTATATGAATAGAGTCTCAGTATGTAGCTCTGGTTAGCCTGGAACTCCCTATGTAGCCCTGGCTGGCCTGGAATTCAAAGAAGTCTACCTGCCTCTGCTTCCCGAGTGCTGGGGTTAGAGTTTTAGATTGTTTGGTTCATTTTCTTCCTTTTGCATTGTCCAATACACAAAATACAAATGGAGCCTCCTCAATTCTTTCCAAGATAGAAAATGGAAGAAGCAGGCTAAATAGAGGGTTGTTTCAAGAGGATCGAAAGACAGGTTCTCTTATCTTCCAATATCAGGGCCAAAGAATTGCACTAGTTAACTTTCCATCTTTGCAGATAAGGAAGTTGAAGTGTGACAGAGCAGGCCACACAGTTGAAGCTGAAACCCTCCTGAGTCCTAAATTGGCACTCGTTTCCTTCTACCTTGTATCAAGTTGTGGAGACGGCAGTGAAGTATGACCGGCCAGGCCTGTCACTAAGTACAAAACCCAACGTCTGTAAACACAGGAAATGGGCTGGGATGAGGTTCAGAGGGAGCAGCAAACTTTGCCAAGTTAGAAGTGTTCAAGGGTTTCCTGTCCATGCTGTTAACTGTCAGAAATCTCCAGAAAGGAAAAACAAAGCAAAAAAACCAAACCACTAAGAAGGAGAGTATAGTCAGGCTAGATTTGGCTTCTACACAGGCCAACCTGCTTGTTTTACTGATGAGGAAACCAAGAGTCCCCCAAAAGAAGTAATTTGCCTAACTCAAACACAGAATTTAAGAACACTTAGAAACCACTGATTTGGTTTATTTCATTTCAAAGATTAGAAACCTGAGACTCAGAGAGGGCAAGCACCTTACCCAAGGCTACATATTAAACAGTGGCAGAGCCAACACTGTCACTCCAGGCTTCCACTTCAGAGCAGGGTGCTTCCCACTGCTCAGGACAAATAAATAACTTGGAATGATCACCAGAATCGCTATTTTATCCCTGGAAAAGGTACACCAGGTCAGGAAACTGAGTTACAAGCAGGATATGTTAACAGCTAATGAAGAAAGCCAAACAAAGCCCATCTAAAGGAGTCAAATGAACGTGCTCTTGCTTAGGACACTTGGAAAAGCAAGAGGCAATAAATAAACAAAGAAATAAAAATTGTGGCTATTTTAGGAACTCAGAATCCAAGCAAGAACAAGCAAGGCAGGCGGATAGAAAAGCCTAACACATTGCCAGGCATTGGTAGTGCAGGCTTGTAATCCCAGTATTCAGGAGTGGAGGGAGAGGATGAAGAAGTCAGGGCCATCCTTAGCTACATAGCAAGTTTGAAGCCAGCCTGCGCTACATGAAACTGTTGAAAGTGAGAAGAAGAGAGGAGAACAGGACAAGAGAGGGGAGAAGAGAGGAGAGAGGAGAGGAGGAAGTAGAAAGAGAGAAAGGCACGACAGAAATGTTAAAGATAATCCTGGTTTGCTGTCTCCTTCCTCTGTCATAGGCTACATATTCAGAAAATATCATCTCGCATACATCTCTCGGTTCAGCAGCCCACTGTGTTGGTAATTCAGTGACTGTAGACTACTGGGTCCCATTGTCACCCATCTGGCTGGTGTGCAGAGGAGTGACATTAACATACTGCCTGACATATCATATACATTTATTTCTCACATGGCTCCCCAAGGCAAAGATTATGACTTCATTTAACAGATAAACTAAGACTTAGACAAGTCTCTTGCTCATGGTCCTAAACTTATTACTACATATATATGGCAAATCTAGTATTCAAATGCATATACTCTTATCCAAGAAATTTTTACCAAAATTTTGCCAATGGTGTAATGAATGGATGTGGTCCCTGAACTAAAGGAGTCGAATTATAAAAATACAATTATCTAATAAGTGTTATTTATTAATTGTTTCTGCTTTTTTAGATAGTATCTTATGTAGCCCAAACTAGCCTTGAAACTCTTGAACTTCCTGCCTCAACTTCCCAAATTCTGAAATTCCAGGTACATGTCACCATGCCTAGCTTAATAATTTTCTGATATGGGAATATATAGCACTTTTTCCTAGCTAGGGTCTCATGTAGGCCAGCAAGTCTTATATTCATTATGTAGCTGAAGATGATCTTGAAGTTCTGACCTTCTTGCCTCTGCCTCCTAGGGCTGGGATTATAGACCTATGACACCACTCAGGGACTAACGCATGCTAGGCAAGCACTCTACCATTTGATCCACATTTTCAGTTCTCCACTATACTTTTGAATACATTTTGTTCTTGCTTTATATATTTGTTGATTTTTGTTTGTTTAAGAATGCCTTGTGTTTTGTGTATTGGGGACAAAGTCTCAGTATCCTGGCTGTCCTGGAACTCACTAGTTCCAAGCTGGCTTTGAACTCATGATCCTCCTGTCTCTGCTTTCTTAGTGCTGTTATCACAAGCAGGTGCCACCGTACCTGCCTAGAGCTCATCCTCTATACCAGTGGTTCTCAACCTTCCTGATGCTGGAGCCCTTCAATACAGTTCCTCATGGTGTGGTGACCCCCGAGCATAAAGTAATTTTTGCTGCTACTTCATAACTGTAATTTCGCTACTATTATGAATCATAAAGTAATGTAAGTATCTGTGTTTTCTGATGATCCTAGGTGAAAGGGTCATCCAACTTTGATCCCCAAAGGGGTTGTGATCCAGAGGTTGAGAACCACTGCTGTATAATGTTTACCTCTAAACACAATAATATGTCATTTTAATGAATATTGATAGGGAAGTCAAAGCTATGAAAGACATTATAGGAACAATTGATATTTCTGGGTCACCCATATTATATAGAGACTGTATAGCAGCTAAAAAACCAGAAAGGTCAGAGGAGAAGATCACCTAGGACCAGGCTATTGTAGCTTATTCCTCTAGGGACAGGACCCTTATGACAAAAGATGGGATGGTAGCCAGAGTCCTCCTCTAGCCTTGATCAGGGCGTTGTCACCTCTAATCTTCAGAGCCTTCTTATCCAACATCAGCAGTCCTCACGACAGTCCAACAAGTCAGATGAGACAGTCCTGATCCCATTTGACTTATGGAGAGGATGAGCCCCACAGAGCAGCAGTTATATGTTAATAGCTGGTAACAATGTGAGGAAAGGCTTTGGCTTCTATTCTTTCTACTAGGTCACCAAATAGGAAATCTAAAACATGGTAAAAAGGCGATACTGAGGAAGAGTTGACTTCAATATTTCTCTGGCCATAGTCTTCTCATTTTACTATCACATCATCCCACCACCCTTCCTCTCTTACCATACACACATATGGAATCCTGTCTACTTAGGTATACCATGTTCCTTGCTTTTGTGTCTCCAAAGGCCAGTTATTCAGAGAAATAATCAGGCACAAAGCCTTGGATGCTGTTGTAAGCCGTGTCCTCAGGGAAACATTCTCCTCCATTAATTCATCCATAGCATACAAATCTTAAATCAATTAAAGAGAGTAATGCTAAGAAAGGAAAGACCAGGGTTACACCCATGAGGAGAGAACTTTTTATTTTATCTTAAATTGGTACCAAAGACAGAATTTGGCCCTAGACTGAGGTCTGCCTTTGAATCAACTTTATTGGGATCTTAAGATCCTAACAAGAAATAAACGACTGGAAAAAAAAATTCCACTATTAATCCACTTGTGAATTCATCTTTTCATTCTTCATATTGATATCTATTCAGTATACCACCTATGTTATAGTAAGTTCTAAAGCCACACAGTTTTAGTAAACTCTGCCTTCAGAAAGTGTATCTTGCATTTTGCACTTCATTGTAGATAAAACCATTCTTTGATAATTTTTTTATGTGAACCTGTGTATAATGACAATCTGGTTTTTTTGTTTGTTTGTTTGTTTTCAAGCCTTAGGGTATGATTGTGTATTGAGAAGAGGAATAGATGGAAAGTTGTGTTTTATTTGTTCCCTTGTATTTTTTCATTCATTCTCCTTTTAATTGGAAATGATTTTTTTCATACAATATATTCTGATCATGGTTTCCCTTTTCCCAACTCTTCTCGGATCTTTTCCACCTCCACCCATCCAACTCCATGACTTCTTTTTAGAAAACAAACAAAAACAAACCAGAATTTAAAAAAAAAGACAGAAAAAAAGCAACACACACACACACACACACACACACACACACACACACACACACACACACACACACCATAAAAACACAAAACTGGAGATCATAATATATACAAAAAGGACCTGTAAGGTAAAATAGGCCCAAAGCAATATGAGACAAAAAAAAAAATCTCCCAAAATACCATTGAGTTCATTTTTGTGTTGGCCTTCTACTGCTGGGCATGGAGCATGCCCTTAAGTCTGGTTTATATACCTAGTGAACCTCCATTGGAGAAAACGTAATTTTTCTTTGTAAGTGGTTGTCAATTGGAAATAAATTTTTTACTAGGGATAGCAGCTCATATCCATTTCTTTTTCTCTGCACTGGGATACCATTTGTCTTGGACCCATGCAGGCCCTCTGCTCCCATAGTCACTGTGAGTTCATGTGTGCACTGTTTTTGTTGTGTCCAGGAGAAAGTGTTTCCTTGGTGTATCCCCTCTGACTCTTACAATCTTTCAACCTCTTCTTCTGCATGGCTCCCTGAGCCCTGATGGGAGGGGTCTGATGTAGACATCCGATTTAGGATGAGACACCTAAGGATAATGGAATTTTCCCAAGTTCCTGCCCTGAGAAAATTCCTCCCAGAGTCCTGGGAAAGACGCTATGTATGTCGTGGGGTATCTGAGGGAAAGGAATCTACGTACAGTATGCTCTTTTGTCCGTTTACTTTATTCCTTTATGACAAAACTCTATTTATACAGCTTCAGTTCTGTCTTGACATTCAGCTCTGTGCCCAGTTTTCCTGTCCTCATAATTTTAGTAAGCTCCTATGCTTTTGACCTGATCTTCATCCTCTGTTCCTTCGTCCTCCATCCTTCTTGGATCCTTATCCCTGGCCCTGATAATATCTACAGGAGATCTGCTTTACTCTCTACAGAATCTCTGTCCTCTCCTGTCTCTGGCCATGCTGTTTTGTGTCTGCCTCTGGAATTCTGCTCCAGTCCTTACTGCACCTGGTTAGGCAAAAAGCCCGGTTGTCCTCAGTCAATCTCACAGCCATGCCCCTAGGCCTTAAGAAAGGGGATGGTCTGAGCTTCATTTGCACAAGAAACAAAGCTATGCATCTAGGAGCCTGCTTGTTTCCTAGGCTCAGCAGGGGAGGTAGTACCTAGTGGAACAGTATCTGAGAAGCTTAGCTGTTTGCCAAATGGTCTGGAAGTATTTGGGTACACAAGAATTTCATAGCAGAAGACAGCTGAAATATTAAGGCTGTATAACACCAAATATTCCATGATAAATGGCTTCCCATTTGATGGACCCTTTGTGGATCAAAGTATAGCTTTAATACACAGCCGAATCTCTATAATATATTCTTACAGCTTGAAAGAGACACTGATCTATGAGCATAGAAGAATGCCATTGGGAGTCATTTAATTGCTATGTTCCTTTAGCAGATCAATAGTATTTGCCCTAGGACCATGGCCTATCTAGTCTCAGGTTCTTGGCCATTTGAACAATTCCTGACATGGGTTCCAACTTATGTAGAGGTCCATGAATCCAATCAGATATAGTGGTTGGTTACTCCCACAACATTTGTACCACCATTGTACCAGCATATCATGTAGTCAGGCCATCTTTGTAGATTGCAGGGTTTTTGTTTTTTAAAATAGATCTCACTACATAACCCCACTGGCCTGGAATTCTGTATGTAGGCTACCCTGGAACTCATGACAATCCTACCTCACCTTTCCAAAAGTTGGGATTGTAGGGATGTGCCACCATGCCTAGGCTTTTCCCTATTGATTCCAGGAAACTTTGTTACTATTTTGTTTTAGAGATGTGAGTTAGCCTGAAGCTCATCCAAAAGTTTATCAGCAGTCCAGTAGTAAATAATTTTAAGGTAAAGCAGAATGGGTGCATCAAGAAAAAAAATAATTGGGGCTGGAGAGATGGTTCAACAGTTAATAGCATTGGCTGTGTTTGCAGAGGACCCAGGTTCAATCCCAGTACCCATATGGTAGCTTACAACTATCTGTAACTCCTGTTTTAGGGTTTGACTTCCTTTTCTAGCCTCCACGGGCATCAGGTATGGATGTGGTACACATACATATGTATAGACAAATATTCATACACATAAAATAAATCTTTAAAAACAATGCCCCATTCTTCTGCTTCAGCCTACTATCTTTAAGAAACGTGTTTATTTGAATTTCTGGGGAGCCAACCCAGGGCCTTGTGTATTTCTATCACTTAGCTACAGCCTCAGCTCTTTTTAATTTTTAAGAGAAAATGAGTCTTAAGAGGAGAACCTAAGGGGTTGTTAACCTCAGTGGCTAACAGCACTTTCTGCTCCTCCAGAGCACCCAGATTTGTTTCTCAGCATCCACTGGCAGCTGGCAACCATATGTAACTCCAGGTCGAGTGTTCTGACACTCTATGGCTACCACAAGTACCAGGCATGCACATGGTACACATACATACATTTAGGCAAAATACTCATAAAATAGACATAAATAATTATTGGAGTAAAAAAAAGAACAAGCTAATTGGCAGGTAGGTCTCTGAGTTTGAGGCCAGCCTGATCTACATAAGGAATTCCAGGCCAGTTAGAACTGCGTAGTTAAGACCTGTCTGAACAAAACAAAACAAAATGAAAAAACAAACCCAAGACAAGCTAGTTTTGCTTTTATCTATGAACTATGAACTATGTGGTTTGCTTGCAAAATCTTAAATAGAAATTCGCATTAAGCTATATTTTACAGCTACAAAAAAAAAAAAAAAAGTTCCTCCAATAGGTTAAGCAACTGTTTGGGCTAGTATAACAAATTAAAGAGTCCTACATAATGATTAAATGTGGCTTGAGCTGGTTTAGCCGAGGCTGGTCTGGAACTCACTGCAGTGCAGGCTAGCCTCAAACTCACAGCAAACCTCTTCCTTTGTCTTTCCAAATACTGGGATTATAGGTGTTGTTAGAATTCTGCCCTTACTCCAACTACACATGCACAGTTCAGGGTCTTGTGTCTTACATCATCAGTGGGCACTGGCGACTATGTGTGCACAGCGTGGTCACACAGTCTGCGCCTTAAAAAAGCCAGACTCAGACCCCACCCTCTCTCTCTCTCTGCTCTGCTCTGCTCCCCCCCCCCCCCCCCGCCCATCTTTCTCTCTCTGCCCTCCACACATGCTCTTTCCCAGGCCTGGTCCTCCCCCGTCCCCTTCCTCCTAAAAAAGCTGTCTGTAACTAGGTAGTTGTGGCCGTGGCTCATGACCTTTCTGCCGGTAACCAGTGGCGCCACCAGCGCCGCTTATCAGACCTTTCAGGTGAGCTTCCATGCCTGGTTTGCCTTGAGTCCGTTTAGTTTATATATATAAATTAGCAGAATTTGTCTTATGTGTCCAAATTCTCAATCTGGAATAGGGCCTTGTTATGTCTATTTTCCAAAAAGGTTTATCTTATTCTTAGCTCTAACTTATATTAATTCCTGTTCTTAGCAACAATTCTCTGTCTTTAAATCTTCAGTTCTACCTTTGATGTAGATTCTATCTACCTAGTCTGTCTTAGCTCCCTTAATTCTTTTCCAAAACATTTACTATCTACAATGTGCTTAAGTGGAGACAGATGCAAGTCCGGTTTTTGCTTTGACCTTGTCTTAGTTACATTTTTATTGCTGTGAAGAGACACAATGACCAAGGCAACTTATAAAAGAATGTATTAAAATGGAGTCTTGCTTACAGTTTCACAGCACTGGTGAGTCCATATTCATCATAGTGGGGAGTATGGTGAGAGGCAGACATGGCTCTGTAGCAATAGTTGAGAACTTAAATCTGATCCATCAAGCAGAAGTCAGAGACATACACATACACACATACTGGGCCTGCCTGGCAGGGGCTTTTGAAATGTCAAAGCCCATCTCCAGGGACATATTTCCAACAAAGCTATGCCTTCTAATTCTTTTCAAACAGTTCCATCAACTAGACACCAAATATTCAAATATATGGGCCTATGGGGGCCATTCTCATCCAACTACCACAGACCTTTAATATTAAATGGGCAATTGTAACAAAAGAACATGATAATAATCAAATGTTTATTATATGTTGTACTCTAGTTGAAGCACTTTGTATTAAATTTGTTTAATTCTCACAACCCTATGAAATAGATACTATTTTCTCATTTTACAGATAGAAAGAGAGGCAGAGATCAAATAAATGTTCTAGTTATAATAAAGAAGCACAAGGCCTTTAAGAGCATAAACATAGAATAGGGATTCACATGAGGCAATCAGTGGGTGCTAAAGGGCTGTTTTTGTCTTGAGACAGGAGCTAGACTTGTATCCTAACCTGATGTCAAACTTGTGACAGGCTTCCTGCTTCAGTTTTTGAAGGTTTTGAAGGAATTATAGGTATTCACCACCATACTTGATATGCAATAACTACCACTGTATGAAATTAATTGTAATAACTATTATAGGACTTGAGAATTCCATCAATGAAGATGTGTTTTAGAAATAAGATTTTACAGGCTGGGGAGATGGCTCATTGGTTAAGAGCACTTATTCTTCCAGAGGACCCAAGTTTGTTTCCCAGCACCCATGTCAGGCATCTTACAACCACCTGTAACTCCAGTTCCAGGAATTCTGCCTCTCACTTCTGAACTCTCTGGGCACCTGCATACACAGACACATAAATCAATAAATCTTCAGAAAAAATAAAAATTTCACTGAAATGATTATAGATTGACATGGAGTTTTAAGTAGTATGGAGATATCATTGGGAAACATTACAGTTTTTCTCCACAGTATCATTTTGGAAAAACTTTGATATAATATTACTACCAGGGTATTGACATTTATACACTCTACTGATCTTGTTCAGGTTTCCTGGAGAAAGAGAAAGAGAAACACACACACACACACACACACACACAGAGAGAGAGAGAGAGAGAGAGAGAGAGAGAGAGAGAGAGAGAGAGAGAGAGAGAGAGAGAGAGAGAGATCTGCAAAGGCTTTTATTCAGCAGAACAAAATCCAGTAGATTTAAATTTCAGAAAAATTATGATTACTTCTTGATAAGGGATGAGTCCGAATGAAACTGAAACAGATACAAAGGGATCATTGAGCAAACTATTGTGGTTATCTAGGGCATTGAGGCCTCAATTAAGCTCTCTTCATAGGGATGTGCTTTCCTATAGAGGCATGACCTTCTGAAATCAGTTCTGACTGGTGGGGATGAGAAAAGCAAGTCTGTGAGGAGGCTCAGGCACACTTCATTCTGGATGGCTTTCACTCGGGAGGCATTCTGCAGTATACTGAGAAAAGCCATGGAAAAGTTACTCTTAAGCTGCAACTGCTTCTTTAGAATTATCATCTTGAATGCAAAGCTTTTCAACAGACATTCTTGGCTGTCTTCTCCTAGGAGAAGATGAGGGTCCCTTTACCTCTTATTGTTTGAATAGAAGTTTGTGTGGGATAGAAAAACAATGTGAATTTCTCCCTAGTTCTTGTCTCTTGTGGAATTTAGTGTAGACTATAGTCTCTGGTGAGCTAGTGAGCAGCACATCTCGGAGATTTGAGGCCATCTTGTTGCTATGGAAATTAGAATCTGCATTGTTTTTACCCCATGCTGTGGTGTGCTTGATTCTTCAGTATTAATGTCATTGTGCTTTTGGTGCTGTTGTGACTGGGACTTGATAGTTGTTGGAACCAGCCTCATTTCTGAACCTGGAAGGGGTATATAATCTTAGCTGGTCCACTGATGGGTTAAACATATTTTGTGGGCACTGTGCAAATTCCCTATCTGGGCTGGTCCTTAGGTCCCTAACACTTTGTTAAAACTTTTCCCAGTAGACATCTGTCTTGAGTTGTCTTTAATTATGTTTTTGGCTATCCCAGTCTCTGATGAGTGCTGGCTAGGGCACAAGAATGTTGGGTCAACCTCCAAGTCAGGGAACTTGGGGTGGTTTTTGAACAAGTGTGTTGATTTAATTCCTCTGGGGCTGGCTTGTTTCTTGGCATAGACAGCTTTAGCATATAAAGACCTCTAGCATGTGGTACCCCAAAGCTGGGAAAAGCAAATCTTCAAAGAATGTATACAGTTTTAGGTTGTTCCTACATTAGGAATTGTGTTGCCTAGTACTTGGCTAGATACAGGGGAACACTAGAAAAATCAAAGGTTGCCCTTGTAAAGCAGAACACAGAGAACTGATAAATGAACAACAAGGGTGTAGGTTTACTGCTTTTCAAAGGAGTTCGCGATTTTTCAGATAAAATTAATCCTGCCTAATAGTAGCTGATACTTGTAATCCCAATACTTAGGAGGTTGAGAGAGGATTGCTGTGAGATACATATTGTGTTATATTGGATGCATAGTGAGTTTAAGGCTAGCCTGGGCTACCTAAGACCCTGTCTCAAGCAAACAGACAAATAAACAAAACAAATAAGAGGGTGGGTGAAGAAGAGAGAAAAATTAATACTTAGGAGTAGTAATCAATGTATTTGAAAGTTAGAATTCAAAGGAGCACATTTACCCCTTCTGTGATTCAGAATGTATTACAGGAAAGTGTTAAGTGAAATGCTGAAACAGATATGTATGAGCACTGAACTGGGGGCAGATACTTTTAATTCAGTCAGGAAGAGTACAGAGACAAAAAGCCAGGAAAATGTGCTGCCTAGCAATAGTTACAGTCTTGTGAGAGACTGAGGAATAGGCAAAGGCAATTAGAATGCACCAGGAGCCCATGTCACTGAGGTCATGGCCTGCTTGGTAGGGACCACCTGTAGGGATTAACCATTTTCTTTCTGAAGAAGACTTCGGGGTTTTTTGTTTGTTTGTTTGTTTGTTTCTCCTGAGACAGGGTTTCTCTGTGTAGCCCTGGCTGTCCTGGAACTTGCTCTATAGACCAGGCTGGCCTCATACTCACCTGCCTCTGCCTCTGAGTGCTGGGATTAAAGGCACATCACTACCACCTGACTGAAGAAGGCTTTTTGTGAGAGCAAAGTTTGAAGAAAATACCAAGGAGAGGAAGAATGTAAATATAGAGGCTAAGGAGTAGCTGAGTAAGTGAACGCCTCCTTGAGGAGAAATGGTGACGATTTCTCTTCCAGCCCACGATTCGATTTCCTGTCCTTTCATAGAGGGGGCTTCCTTGGCTATTGTTCCTCTTTCCTCTTTCTTATACAGTACCAGAGACTAAGTGTTCTTCTCTAGTGACTTGTCAACGTGTTTCTAAAACCTAGTAAGAAAGGAACTTTTGGCCAGTTTTTTCAGAGAGTAAATTTATGGTCAGTGTTTGGATTAGGTCTTCCAGGTTTTTGGTGTTTTTTTTTTTTTTTCAAAGCACTGTACTACAGGCATACGCAGATTGCAAAGTAGCCAGAGGAAATGGTATTCAAAGGCAAATGGTATACAGACCAGAATATCCTGCAAACAAGCAGTAAGTCAACTGGGTGAGAAAGTATGCAAGGGTCCTAGTTATTGTGTGGGGCTTCCTTTTATGGTCTAGAAAGAGTCTGGTGATTAGGAAGCATAATGATGGTGGTTCTCTGTTTTGGTTGACATACTGCATACTGGCCACTTTCACCTCCATCCTCTACAACCCCTGTGGGGGGCCCCCCCATTTCCTCCTCACAAATCTCTCTTTCACTTATCTATTTTTTTAGTTTTATGACTCACCAAGATTAACCAGGGCCATCTTTGTAGCTGTAAACCTGGAGCTATTTGTTGGAGCCTGGTACTCTCAGCAGTGGGTATACAACTGAAGACAGTGGTTCCCTTTCTCAGAATCTATCAGTAACCTATAGTTCAGAGGTAAAGGGTAGTGTCTCATGAGCCCCTCGCCTTTCCTTGACTTATTGGGTGTTGTGTGGGCCCAGTGCAGGTTACTGCAATGATTTAATTGTTAATGATTTAATTGTTAATGAGTTAATGACTACAAGAGTTGTACCAAGTCTAGAGAATAGCATTTTCAGCCCTTCACACTATCTTTTGGCCTTTCCAAACTTTCTGGACCCTCTTTCACAATGTTCTCTGAACCTTAGAGAGGATGGTATAAATGTCTTTGTCCTAGTTAGGGTTTCTATTGCTGTGAAGAAACACCATGACCATTAACAGCTCATATAAGGGAAAACATTTAATTGGGGTTAGCTTACAGTTTCAGAGGTTTAGTCCATTATCATCGTGGCAGGAAAGCATGGCAGTGTGAAGTTAGACATGATACTGAAGAAAGAGCTATGAGTTCTACATCTTGATCTCCAGACAACAGGAAGTGAACTGTGTCTACACCAGTGTAGCTTGAGCATATGAAACCTCAAAGCCCACCTCTACAGTGACCCACTTCCTCCAACAGGGCCATACCTACTCTAACAAAGCCACACATCCTAATAGTGACATGCCCTATGAGTTTATTGGGGCTAATTACATTGAAACTACCACAGTTTCATTTAGGGCTGGGCCTGCAACCACTACTGCTTATTCTTTGTATCTTGGGCAGCCATGATTTTCTGCATTTACTGCTATTCATTATAAGGAAAAACTTCTCTGATTTAGGCTGGAAACAGCTATTGTCTATAGGTATGAGCATAGATATTTAGAAGGCAGTTTGCTGCTTTGTCAATTTAGTTAAACATCAGTGTTTCCAGCTTGAGCCTATGACCTCCCTAGACCTGGGTTGTTAGCTGGGCTTGCAGTACTAGGCATAGGTTGTCTACTCAACACCCCAACCCTACCCTTAAATCCAACCAGAGGGAAGTTGGTAATGCCCACCACAGTCGAGCCCCTATTGTGCTGGTAAGCATATATTGCCTGGCAGTGCTGCTATTTTGAGATGGGGTTTTGTTGTGTATTTTTGGCTAGCCTGGAACTTGCTGTGTAGACCAGGCTGCCTAACTTGTGGTGATCCTCTTGGCTCTGCCTCCCAAGTGCTCAGATTATAAGTGTACCACTGCATGTAGCATGAATCTTAAAGGGTCTTATTAATAAAAACAAACCCAGTGCCAGTTATTGGGGTGAATGCTGGAAGATCAGAGAAGCAGAATAAGCCACAGCCACCTCACATTGCCAGTTCCTCGGCTGGTCCTGTTTCCTTAGACTGGAAGCCTCTGAGTCTTCATCCAGAATGAATCTCAGCTGAACTGTTTGTTGCTCAAAAGCCTAAAAACTTAACCAGCTCTAGTTCCTGGTCCTCATGCCTTTCCTCATATACCTTTCTGCTTTCTGCCATCACTTCCTGGGATTAAAGGCGCGAGTCACCATGCCTGGCTGTTCCCAGTGTGGCTTTGAGCTCACAGAGATCCGGATGGACCTCTGCCTCCCAAGTGATAGGATTAAAGGCGTGTGTGCCACCGTTTTCTGGCCTCTATATCTAGTGGCTGTTCTGTTCTCTGACCCCAGATAAGTTTATTAGGGTGCACAATATTTTGGGGAACACAATATCACCACAACTGCACCTAGATAACTTTCTGGCCTTTTAATATACCAGGTATACAAAACCCTGTGCTGAGTTCTCATGGGCTTTTACCACTTGTGTTACCCTCCCTTCTGTCCCCACTGTCTTTGATCTGTACTTCAAGTTGTGCTATCTTCTGCTGCTCTAGTCTTTCCTACCTTAACATATCTGTATCTTTGTAATTAATATTCTGTGCTCATTCTTAAGAGAGGGAGAGGGAGAGAGGGAAAAAGAGAGAGGGAGAGAGGGAGGGAGGGAGGGAGGGAGGGAGCTTTCCCATGCAGGTTTGTGAGGAAGGCAGAGGTTGACATCAGATATCTTCTTCAGTTACTTCTCTGACTTACTTTATTTATTTGTTTGTTTATTTATTTATTTATTTATTTATTTATTTATTTATTTATTTATTTATTTTCTTAGATAGGGTCTTTCACTGAACCTGAAACGTTGGAACTGAGCTGAACCATTTTTGGTTAGACCAGCTGGCCAGTAAACCCCCAGGATCCACCTGACTCCTGAGCTTCGGGGTCATAGGCACACGCTACCATAGCCAGCTTTTTAAGTAGATGCTGGGGTCTGAACTCAGATCTTCATGCTTGTGCAGCAAGAACTTTGCTGAGCCATCTCCTCAACCTCTCTTCCTTTAGTATTTTTGTGAGCAAGCACCGTATTTTCATCTCTGTTTGAATTTCTTCACCCAACAATTTCTTACAAGAATTCATTTGTCCATTTGACAAATGTTTATTTAAGCCCTACCTTGGTACTATGGGCTTCACTAAGTGCTAATTATTGGTTTGAAGCCAGGAATCAGCCAAGAATAAGACATCCAATATTCTTGCCACCATGGAACCCCAGTATTTAGTGGAGAAGGCAAGTAATTACAATTGGAAAAAGTAAATGAAAAGTATATATATATACGTGTGTGTGTGTGCGTGTGTGTGTGTGTGTGTATGTGTGTAAATTTTTTTTTTCTTTCTGAGACAGGGTTTCTCTGTGTAACAGCCTGGAACTCGCTCTGCCTTCCAAGTGCTGGGATTAAAGGTGTGTGCCACCGTTGCCCAGCACATATGTTACTTTTGAGAATATAGTATGTGGACCTAATGCAGTTTGGAAGGGAGGGTGTGACAGGGAAGATTTTTGAAGAAAAAAGTATTTAACCAGAGAAAGGCAGTTCGAGTTAGGGTTTGCAAATTAAGGAAGAATGAAGAATCTTTCACAGATGAAGAATTCTACTGTTTGCAAATTAAGGAAGAATGAAGAGTTTCACAGATGAAGAATTCTACATAGTTCTCAACTTTGAGTATTACCATGTATTTGAGACAGGGTCTCACTATATGGCTCTGATTTCACTATGTAGACCAGGCTGGCCTTGAACTAACAGAGTTCTACCTGCCTCTTCCTTCCAAGTGCTGAGATTAAAGGCTTGTGCCATCATACCCTCCTGATGCAGCTACTTTAGAAAACAATTTGAAAGTTTCTTAAAAAGTCAAACATACTTCTTTCATATAACCCAGCACTTCCACTTTTAGATACTTTCTCAAGGGAAATGAAAGTATATTTTCATTTAAATACACATATACAAGTGTTCATAGTAGTTTTGTATCAGAAAAAAACAAAACAAAACAAAATACAACTTGTGAGTGGATAAGCAAATTGTAGTATATCCGTTTAGTAGAATGCCACTTGACAATTAGAACAAGCTACTTATTGGTGTAGAAGTATGATTTAATTTTAAGCATGCTATGTGAAAGAATCCAGACACAGGACTGGGGATGTAGCTCTGTCATAGAGCTTTTGCTTAGCATGCAGTTAGAATTAACCCTGGGTTAATTCTCCAGCACCAGAAAATGAAACAAAACATAGAACAAAAACCAACAAAAAACCCCAAACAATAAGAATTTTGGAGTTTATCTTAATAATGAGAAGCAGGGCTGGGGAGATGGTTCAGAGGTTATGAATGAACCCATGCTCTTCTTGCAGAGGAACCATGCTTGTTCTCAGCATCTGTGTCAGGTGGCTCACAACAGCGTACCGTTCTGAAGTCTTGGCCATCCTGGAAGTTGTGGTGCTCCCCCTACTTCTGTATTCTGGGTGCTGGGATTACAGACGTGTGCCACCATTCTGTTTTTGATGAATGACCCCTCAGAGAGAAGTAAGCTTGGTCAGAAGTCAGAGTTTTGAATTTGAGGTCATTACTGTCAATGCTGCTTGGAAAACTGAAGCCAGTGCCAGTTTTGTTGGGAAGAAAATCTCTAAAGCTCTTCTGAATTCCTGCCTCCTGCTGAGAAGAACTGAGTCTCTTCTTGGACATGAGGACATAGTGTTCTAACAAGTGCAAGGACATCTCTGACATTGGCTGGGTTGTGTTCACCCCAGTGACCTGATCTTTCTCCTTGGTGGCTAAACTTGCTATGTGTTTCGTTGGGGTTTGCATAGTGTTTCTCATCTTCTCACCACTAAATCTGTTCCCATCCTTAGTCTCCACATTTCTATTCAGTCCTTTCATCTACTCTACCCTACCCAATCTCCACTTTAGTTTCCCTCTGAAACTTCTGGTACTTGGCCAAATCTGAGAGTCTTCCCAGGGCTAGCTCTGTCAGTCTTAGACTTGTGGTCTCTTTCTGAGAGCAAGGGTTTATCCATTCATTCAGCTAGCATTTGCTGATCTCATGCTTGACATGGAGAATGTTAGCAGTGATGACAGACTGGACTCTCGGGAATAAAGTGAGTTAAACTTGGTTCTTGCCCTTTTCTGGATGTGGCATGTGAACAATGCAGAACATGAAAATTCATATACTAGAACTATGTACAAAGTGCTTGGAAGCATGGAACAGTGAGCAGTAAATGACTAATTCTGCCTGGGGGAGAGAAAGAGATTTGGACATTTGGGAAGGAACTTTGGAATTTCCTCAGCCATAATAATAATAGTGAGAGACTGCTTATGTCTTATAGGAGTCAGTTCTCTCATTCTGTCGTGTGAGCCCCAGGTATCAAACTCTGAGTTCCTCCCTGAAGGTTGAGGAGTGAGACTAAAAGCCTTTTAACCTTGCCTTGGCCTTTCTTAGGACTAGGTCCCATCCTGAAGCTGCTTAGAGATTGTATTAGTGTATGCCATTAGCATACAAAAGATACTTTTATCCTTTGAAGAGTACCAGGATTTTAAGAGATGTATGCCTGAAAATAGCAATGAAGACTGTGTGTGTGTGTGTGTGTGTGTGTGTGTGTGTGTGTGTGTGTATTCCAGTATGATAAGTGAAAAATCATTCTTTCTATTAAATTGTGTCCCTTCAGTACATGCTGCTTAGTGTTCTGTGTCATGAAATAGGAAATACACACGAAGCTCTGCTTCATGAGGAAGGTTGTTGTTGGTTATCTCATGGGAGAGCACCAGAAAAGGGCATCACATCCTCTGGAAACTGGACTACAGATAGTTGTTAGCCTCCATGTAGGTGCTGGGAATCAAACCCCAGTTCTCTGAAAGAACAGCCAGTGCTCTTAACTGCTGAACCATCATCTCTCCAGCTCTCTCCAGCTCTTTAAGACAAGGTCTTATCCTATATTTCAGACTGACCTGAAACTAGAGGTAAGCCTCCTGCCGAAGTTCTGTGATTGTACACCTGAGCATTAGTACCCAATTTGACATTTTCTTGAAAGTGAATGAAAGGAATGTTTTACTTGAAGAAAAACAACTGATGATATTTGCTGCCAATGGTAATATCCCAGTGTTTAAGTGAAAATTAACTTTCATAAACTTTGTATTAGTTACTGTGAGTTTGATAGCTTCCTGGACTAAAAGCTTTCAGATGAAGTTGGTGGTAACATTAATGATTTTGATTATTTTGATTTTGTCTGAATAGAATATGTCAACATTGGGTGTTTTGCATAACTTAGAACCAAGAGTTTCCAAATGAGCTGTGTAGCATATTATAAAAACATGCATGTATGAAAGATTCATTCAAAGTACAAGATAGATCAAAGAATATGAATGTTACAGAGTACAATATGTTCATCCATGTAGTTTCTGATTTCATATTACAACTAGTCTTTAAACTGACCATGTGTCAAGTTTGGGTGTAAAATCAAAGAAGAGCCATAGTTTTTATCTGGAAAAGCTATTAAAATAACTCCACCCTTTTCCAGCTACATGTCTGTGTTTTGATCCTCAGTGAAAACTACATTACACCAGCAGAAATGTGAAAGTCGATAACAAATTAGAGTTGTGTTCTGTTAAGTTAAATGTTAAAAAAATTCTTAAAAATATGAAATGATCCTCCTCTTCTCATGAATTTGTTTTCATAAAACATTTAAGATAGTCTCATGTATCCAGTATGGCCTCAAATTCAATATGTAGCTAAAGATGACCTTGAACTTCTGATCTTCCTACTTCTTCCTCCCTGTGCTGAGATTACAGGCTCTGTGAACTCTACCAACTGAGCTGCATTCTCCAGCCCAGAAAACATAATTAGCTTTCATAAAGCATGCTATTTTCCTTAATTTGTTAGATACTTATTATTCTCTAATTAATAGCTAAATATAAATATTTGTTTTAATTTTCTTTTTTTCCATTTACTTGTTTACTTATTTCTTTTCTTCTTTTGGATTTGAGTCACAGTTTCATGTAGTCCAAGCTGGCTTTGAGCTCACTGTATAGCTGAGATAGATTTTGAACTCCTAATCTTTCTGCCTCCATCTCCCAAGTGTTAGAATTGCCACCATACCTGACTTCTTAAAAAAAAGAAAAGAAAAATATATTAGTTATTATTATCAGTGTGTATATGGTATGTATGTGCACATGCAAGCATATGTCTAGGCTTGTACATGCCATGGCTCATGTAGAGATGAGAGGGTGAAACTTTTAGAAGTTAGTTTTCTCTGTCCACTGTGGGATCTGGGAATTGAACTCAGGTCATTGGGATTACAAGCAGGCAGTTTTACCTGCTGAACTATCTTGCTGGCCCTTTGTTAAAATTTCTAATGTGGCAAATATCAAATAGTTCTTTTGGATTAAAAAGTTTAACTGTATACAGAGTTCCTGAGACCAAAAGTTCAAGAACTTGGGCCTTGTTCTTTTGCTTCTAGTTATTTTCTTTTGTTCCCCTTAGAGTTAATATTAAGGTATTCTTTAACTTAATTTAATTTTACTGAGCATCTTAACAAGAATCTAGATTTTGGGTTGCTGCTGGGGACATGCCAAATGTAATTTGTGGAACATGTTGAACAGACAGTTGCAGCACAGTGTGGTAAATGTTACTAATAGATGCAAATAAATGTGGTAAGATTTCAGGTCATTGTTAGAGTTGTCTACTCACTTCCAACAGGGCTTCTTAAATCTTTTCCACTTGTGACCTCTTTATGCTTGAGATATTTTATATAACCCTAGGTATATGTAACCTGGGTTCAATTCCCATCACCTACATGATGGCTCAGACCATCTATAACTTCAGTTCCAGGTGAGTGAACACTCACTTCTGGCATCTGTGGGTACCAAGTATACACACTGGGCACAGATATTCAGGCAAAACATCTATACTCATAAAATAAAATAACAAGAAAGCAAGAAAGAAAAGAAAAGATTAAGAGCCTGGGCTGGGGCTTCATTGGTGGAGAGCTGGGTTAGCATTCATAAAATTCTGGGTGCTATCCCCAGCAACCACACAAACTGAGCTTGGCGATGCATACCTTTTACAAAGCCAGACATTGTACTTCCCATCTGTGATTCCAGCTTGGGGGAGGCAGAAACAGTAGGATGCCTGGGACTGGCTAGCTACCTAGCCCACCCTGTCTAAAAAAAAAAAAAAAAGGCTCACAACTGTAATTCCAGCACTCTGGAGGCAGAGGTAGGTGGATGTCTTTGAGTTTGAGGCCAGCCTGGTCTGCATAATGAGTTCCAAGTCAGCCAAGCTACATAGTAAGACCTTGTCTCACTCCCGCTTCACTCTTCCCAAAGTCTCAAATCTGAGCTAAGGTATTTTCAGGCAAGTGTTCCTTGATGTTGTGTGGTGGATGTGATGGCCTGTACTCTGTAAAGTCAGCATGTTGTGTGTTCAGAACCAAGGCTGCAGTGAAGTTGCACAATACAATATGATAACACCTCATATTCATTGTGCATTTTATTTTCAGTTAATTTTTGGTCATTGCATGTTCAAAACCTTTTACTGTTACCACCTTTTGCTTTCTAACTCCCACATTAAGTTATGTGACTGACAATTTAAGAAGCTATTACTTATGTGATAGGACTGGTTAGTCACATTCAGATCAAACTGATTCTTCTTTGTTTGAGTCTTCTTATTCTGTCAGGAGAAATAAGTTATGTGAAGATGGAAATAATCCACTTGCTGAAATGGAAGAAGGAAAGAATACTAGGAATTGAATATCAGGTTTATTACTTATTTTATTTTATTTTTTGGTTTTTCGAGACAGGGTTTCTCTGTGTAGCTTTGGAGCCTGTCCTGGATCTCACTCTGTAGCCCAGGCTGGCTTCGAACTCACAGTGATCCACCTGCCTCTGCCTCCCAAGTGCTGGGATTAAAGGCGTGCGCCACCACTGCCCGGCAATTACTTATTTTTAAATAAAAAGTTTTTAACATAAAGACAGGAACTCATGTTATCCAATCTGGCTTTGGTTTCCCTATGTGGTCAAGATTCCCAGTCCTCCTGGTCCTACCTCCCAAGTTCTGGTATTCTGCCTTGGCACCACCGTGCCCAGCCTGAGAGGTATTTTAATACCTACAGTTTAATGTAATTCTCCCAAAAATGCATGTAGCAGATTACTACTTCATTTTGCAGATATGAAATGGAGGCTTGAAGGAGTTCCATCAGTTATCCAATGTCATACAGCTTATAATTGATTAAAGATAGAATTTTGGTGTATGTGTTTTTGACTCTAAGTTCAGGGTGCTTTCATTGCAGTAAAAAGATATTGCTGAATGGGTGAATCTCTTAAGGTATTCAAATGCCTGTGGGAAACTTTGCCTATGTGGAAGATGTAGAAAAGGTCTCTGGAAGGACAAGGCGGCAGCTTAGGAAATGCTCAGATGAAGGAGTTATTTGTAAATTTTGGCTGACATGATTTTTCTGGATACAATTCTAACGCTATGTGGGACATCAAACTTTTGTCCTCTCTTAGCCTCATCCCTTTAATCCTCTATGCCAGATGATGCCAGCGGCAAAGGTCACCTGTCTGTCTCATCAGGTTACATATCAGAGCCTGCTGTTAGAAATACAAACTTCTTTCATTTGCCGTAGGCCTTTGGGAAAGATGCTGGCTGACCTCAGGAAACCAGTGATGACCAGTCTCGAGACCTTTTGTCATTAGAGCTTGGTAAACTATTTCCATTATTTTTAAAAGTCTACTCGAGATGTATAATACTTATGTAAGCATTATATGTACCTCTAGTGACAAGGTGAGAGACTGAGTCCCTAGAGGATGGGAGGAGGGGCTCCTATGGGTAGGCTGCAGCAGGACTAAGAGTAAATCTGGAGACTGGAATGGAGGACAGGAAGGACAATAAAGGCCACCTACCTGATATCAGAGGTTTCCCTGGGGAGCCTGTGGTTGGTATTATATGTATTTCTAGTGACAAAGTAAATAAAAAGAAAAACTATACCGTTTATTCAGATGTTGGAACTATTGTTCTACTACTAGAAAATTATGTTAATTTATATTTGTTTATTTGACTGATTAAATTATGTTTAAAATAATGTATTTTCTTGATTATTAGTGAGTCCAAGGTTTTTTCATGTATATGTTGTCCCTTTGATTTTCCTCTCTCATTTGTGAGCTCTTTGTGTTCTTGTCTATGTCCTAGAGTAGACCTAGTCCTATGCTAGACTTGTCTGCTGGAGAGCTATGAGAATGATTAAGCATTTTTTCTGTATGGGCAAGCATTTTCCAAGAAATGGGTGAAGGTTAGATGATACACTTCCACCATTGTATATATAGTTGATTAAAATGCTTGTATGAGGAATCAGAGGCTGGAAGCTAAGATTGCTGACGTAAGAAGATGGCGGAAGCTGAGTGGCAGCTCTGAGTAATGTTGTCCTTTGCTTTCTCCATACAGAGTTTTGCCGGATTGACAAGCCCCTGTGCCACAGTGAGGATGAGAAGCTCAGCTTTGAGGCTGTCCGCAACATCCATAAGCTGATGGATGATGATGCCAATGGTGATGTGGATGTGGAAGAAAGTGATGAGGTAATCTTTCTTACCTTTTAGGGCTCTTCTCTCTATGTGTGAAATGATCCCTGAGAGCTGCCTAGAATAATCCATATGGGAAGCTAGTCTCCCCTTATTGCCTCCTAGGAACTTATTCCCATCAGGCAAGATGACACCGGGCAGAACAGCTCTCTGTTTGCTGATTGGTGAATAGCTTAACACTGACTTAACTATTTGGGAGGGGAGGGGATAGCCTCTATAGTTTCCCTGGATCTTTAATGTGATCGATGTGGAAAGGGAATATTAATCTGTATTCAGTCTTCTTTTGGCATGTAAAAAGAGAAAGCAAAATAGTCAGATCCCACCTTCTGGGGTTTTATACTCTTATTTGAGAGGAAGAAGCAAATCTTAGCATGGTCAGTCTAACTTTCAAGATGCAGTCTATGGGAGCCAGTTAATAAGAACTAGAAAAAGAAATCTCTTTTAAAAGAGAGAGATATGGTAGGGGCCGGAGAGACAGCCCAGAGGTTAAGAGCACTTGTGGCTCTTACAGAGGACCAGAGTTTGGTTCCAATCACCCACATGGGGGCTTACAACTGTCTCTAACTCCAGCTCCAAGGGATCCAACACCTTCCTGACCGCAACAGGCAAATGCAGCAAAACATTCATACACATTAAATAAATAAATCTTTTTTTAAAAAAAGTGATATACCAGCACTTGGGCGGCAGAAGAACCGGGAGACCAACCTGGTCTAAAGAGTGAAACCCTGGCTCAAAAAAGGAAAAAAAAAAAAAAAAAAGCGATATAATCTCTTTGCAGATATAAAATCTGCAAATTTCTGGGTATCTTTGTCAACGCTCCTCCTTTTTTGTGTTCTCTTGAATTGCTTTGTCAAAGAGGGAAGGAAGAAAATGTTCTCTCTAGAGGAATGTTACCACAGCAAAAATCTCATCAGCACAAACTGTTCTGAAATAACACAAAAGCTGTCACCCCACTTTCTCTGTACAGTGGTGTGAGATGTTCTTTTTCAGCATAGCTTCTGCCTTGCCTGGGCTACCCCTGTTCTCACTGTCATCTCAGGCCTCTGTGGTTGGAGAGGCCTACTTTTGTACATCTTCTTTTTCTTTTTCTTTCTTTTTTTCTGAGACAGGGTTTCTCTGTGTAGTTTTGGTGCCTGTCCTGGAACTCACTCTGTAGACCAGGCTGGCCTCGAACTCACAGAGATCCGTCTGGCTCTGCCTCCTGGGTGCTGGAATTAAAGGTGTGTACCTCCACTGCCCGGCTGTTGTGCATTTTCATGGTCACTCATCATCTAAGTCCTAGAGCAGGAAACTAGTTTGGGCTTCACTTGGTTTAAACATATGTGAGACAGAGTTGGGTTCAGGATCTAACTAGAAAGTTAGGTAGATAGAGCAGGGCTTAGGTAACAGATGGTATGGTGCTGTGGGAAAATTCTGGTTGCACTGGCTGTCAAAAACCTCAGATTTTTGGGGTCCATCTAAAGATATTGCTAATTACCCAAGAACCTCAGTAGAAGTCTAAAGGAATATTAAAACCTCATTTAAGCTAGTTCTAATGTCATAAGCCTGTGATCCCAGATATTTGGGAAGCAGAGGCAGGAAGATTGCAAGTTCAAGGCCTGCTGGGGCTTACAGAGTTTAGGGCCAGTCTAGGTAGCCTAGTGAGTGAAAAATAATAAAAGAGCTTGGGGTATATATCTCAGTGGTAGTTTGCTTAGTATGTGTGAAGCCCTAGGTTTAATCCCAAGTATACTCTCCCCACAAAAGCCCAATTTATTTTGCCTCATATTGGTAAGTTTTTCAGATAACTAAAGTGAACTGAAAGATCTACCTCATTGCCAAATCTCAAATTCTAGCTGTTTTGGCCTTGTGAATGCTAGATAAAAGCTCTGACACTGAGCCACATTCCCCAACTCACTTTGCTGTGTTTTGTTGAGATATGATTTCACTCTGAAGCTTGGGCATGCGTGGCACTTATTATGTAGCTTAGGCTAACCTTAAAGTCACAGCAATCCTCCTGCCCCTGCCTCCACTGTCCTAGAATTACAAGAGTGAACCACCATGCCTGGCAGTGATGGTCTCTTGGTAAAGCAGGGGTTTTACTAAAGCTAGCAGTATGGGAACTCCTGAGCTGGTAGTAAAGCTGTCTATGGGCAGAGGACTTGCTGCGGTGTTAGGTTATCCTGATAGTCTGAGGAGGTGAGGAGGACAGATAGGACTTTATAGTGTCTTACTTAAGTTAGACTAGACTCTTTTCTTTTCTTTCTTTCTTTTTTTTTCTTTTCTTTTTTTTTTATTTGGTTTTTCAAGACAGGGTTTCTCTGCGTAGCTTTGTGCCTTTCCTGGAACTCACTTGGTAGCCCAGGCTGGCCTTGAACTCACAGAGATCCACCTGGCTCTGCCTCCTGAGTGCTAGGGTTAAAGGTGTGTGCCAAAGACTCTTTTCTTAAAAAATTGTTTTTGTAATATATGCCCTCATGCTTACCACCATTTGCATGTGGCAGTCAGAGGACAGTTTGCAGGAGTTGGTTCTCTCCTTCCACCCTGAGTCTTAATATTTTGAAGAACTCAGGCCATCAACCTGATGAGCCATCTCACTGAGTCCTTTGTTGATTCTTATTCCAAGTTGGCCTCTAGCCTCAGCTCAGTCTTAGACCAGAGGTTTGAGAATTGAGGGTGGTATTATTTTCTACTCATGTAAAAATAAGGTATTTATTTGGTGGCTGAGAATGTAACTTAGTAGAGTGCTTAGGTACCACCGTGCACAAATCCCTGGGTTCCATTCCCAGAACTATACAAACCTAGAATGATGGCATTTCCTGTAATCCCAGCACTTGGGAGGTAGAGGCAGGAGGATCAGGGTCAAGGTTATCTTTGGCTACACGGGAACTTGGAGGCCAGAGACCAACCTAGGTTACATAAAACCCTGTCTCAAAAAAAAATAAAAAATAAAAAAAAAAATAAAAAAAAAATTGAAACATTGTAAACACAGGGTCAGTGAGATTCAAAAGATAAAAGTTTAAAGGTGCTTGACACACAAGCCTGATGGCCCAAGTTCCATCCTCAGAACCCACAGTGGAAGGAGAGAATTGATGCCTGAAAGTTATTCACTGACCTCCACACACATGCTCTTCATCACTCTTCCAATAATGATGATGATAAATATATTAAATGAAAACCTTACATTCTAGTTGGATATCTGTTCTGTTCCACCCATTGATTAAGGGCTTAGGATTCAATTGTGAACAAAACAGATTCTTATTTTCTGGAGCCTGCATTCTAGTGATTTATATATCACAGGTGATTAAGTGACATTAGAACAATGATTAAATTATAATAATTTAAAGCTTCTCCCTTTTGTCTTCTCAGGATAAAATAATGATTACTGATCCTTATCCCAGCACAGTTGTCAGGAATAAATTAAAAAAAAAATTGACTGTTAAGACTTCTTAGGCTAACTGAGTATGGTATGGTATATCTGTTGTCCCAGCATTCATGAGGCAGAGGTAAAGAAGATCACCTTGCCTTTTAAATTTGAGGCCAGTCTGGCATATAGACTGAGTTCAGGCTAAAAAAGAAAGAAAAAAGTTTATACAAAGGCCAGGTGAGGTAATGCATGTTTACAATTCTAGCACTTGGGAGACAGAGACAGGAGAATTAGGAGTTTAAGTTCATTCTCAGCTACATAGGACGTTTGAGACGAGCTTGTACTATATGATATCCTGCCTAATCTCTCTCTCTCTCATATATATATATATATATATATATATATATATATATCCATACATATGTATAATATTACTAGATATTAGAGAAAATGAAAATTAAAATCATAATGAGATTTTTACTATAACCTATCAAGATGGCTAGAATAATTTTTAAAAAATTAAGTGGACAGTACCAAGTGAGGAATAAGAGCCATCAGAATTTACCTAATAGTAATGTAATTTGATAAAGCTGTTCTGGTAGTTTGACAGTTTCTTATAAAGTTAAACATAAATTACTATATGTCCCAGTAATTCTCCTTCTAGGTTTTTACTCTATTAGGTAAATTAAAATTACATCCATGCTAAAAATTGTACATTTTTTTTTTGAACAAGGATGTAAATGTTACAGCTCTGACGGGAAAGCTATCCTGGCCGTCAGGAGCCAAGGCATACTACAAAGTCATATGGTACAACAAAGCTCACACATGAGATTTATTGGGAAAGACACAAGAGGGTGGCTGCCTCTGCTGGAAGAGAAGCAGCAAAGAGCTGAGCAGGAGGCAGGCTTTCTGTAGGATTTCCTGTGGGGGTGGAGCTTTCCAGGGTGGCCTGGGATTAGTGGGATTCTATGGCCTGATCTTGGGGCAAGCTCAGGGTTGGTGAGATTTTTGTGGCCTGATTTTGGAACAAGCTCACGGATTGGTGGGATTTTGTGGCCTGATCTTGGGCCTTTTTTTTTTTTTTTTTTTAACCCCCTCTATAGGGCAGAGTTTGGCCACCTACATCTCCAGGGGCTGGAAACAGCATTACTGTTGTTAGAGTTGTCTGGAGGTGGGGCCTGGCCACTCTTGCCCTGAGGGGCTTACAAAGGGTTTGCAGTGAAACTCAAACTCACTGACATGGAACTCACTAACCCAAGCTGGCCTCAAACTTGTGATCCTTCTGCCTCAGCCTCCTAAATGCTGGGATTACAGATGTCTGTCACCATAAAAAGTGAAGTCTGTGTATATAATAGATAAATCTTAAAGATATTATGGGGAGTGGAAGAAATCAGTCTAAAAATTAAATGTGAGAACTTTGGCATGGTGGTGCCTATCTATGATCCCAATACTTCTTGGGAGGTAGAGACAGAAGGATTGCTACAAGTTTGAGACCAGGCTTATCTATGTAGTGAGTTCGTAGCAAAGCCAGGGCTATATAGTGAGATCCTGTCTCAAAAAAAAAAAAAAAATACAGTGAGTCCATTTATATGACATTCTGAGAAAGGTAAAATTCTAAGGCTGTAAAGTAGATCAGTGGCAGCTAAGGGTTATGAGTATAGGGAAAGTTTAATAGCAAAGATCAACACTATGAACTTTTAGGGTGTGATAGACTTGTTCTGTGTCCACCCAGGTTGTAAAAGTCATTATACAAGTCTAAATATATATTAAAATTCATAGGGCTATACACAAACTCAAAAACTTAATCTAGTCATGTTAAGTAAAAATGTTTCCCCTGCATCCTTTCCAGCCTTAAGCAGAGAAGTTTCTCTTTGTAGTGGTGAAGGCAGAGATGTATGGGTGCTCAGGCACTGAGAATAAGTGATGGCTGAGGGCTCAGCCCTAAATAGGACATTTATACCACTTCCTCTAAGGCTTAAGGGTCATTGTGGAAGTGTGGGGGGGATGTAAGTGCCAGCAGATCAGAAGAAGGGCTGTAAAATGCTGTCTCCTGGGCAGGGCACAGCCACTGCAGTCATGACTTCACAGTAGCTATGATTATAGTGGGCCTGAGAGATGACTCCGTGGGTAAAGGTAAACCTGGCAACCTGACTTCTATTCCTGGAACCCACATAAAGGTGGAAAGAGAGACCAGTCTGACCTCCAAACACAAGCTGTGTGTATTTACAGTGTGGTACCCCACCCCCATGTACACACACACACACACACACACACACACACACACACACACACACACACACACACACACGGAGAGGCAGTCATTGTTTCAATGTGTACTCATTGAGGAATCCACCAGGCACCAATGGATGGTTCCAAACCCATGGTTATATAGATGATCTTGGTTAAACTCAGTGGGTCTTAAACAAAACAAAACAAAACAAAACAAACAAAATAAACGACTTGAATGTGGGAAAGGAAGTTGGTGGGGGTGGGGGGGTGGGAGGGAGATTAGGCTAATGGTTTTCAATAATTAGAATTCACTTCATGCATGTATGAAACTGTCTTTGCCAGAGTGGTTAGTGGTAAGGAAGCAGGCATAACTGAGCAAGGGCATGCATTTTTAGGGGCTACTACTTCTCTAGAAACCCCCTACACATGCTTATATATTTTTTAAAGGTCTGGCTTCAATAAAAGATCTGAGACCTAAATTTATCTGTATGCATCTAGAAGGATAGAGAAGTTTAAACCACAAAGACATAGTGCTGTGAGAGACATACTTGGAATTTGGCAGAATAGAATGGACATCTTCAGACTGGAGAGATGGCTTACTGGTTAAGAGCACTGGTTGCCCTTCCAGAGGACCTGGTTTGATTTCCAGCACCCACATGGCAGCTCAAAACCCTCTGGATGCTAAGTCATGGTAGGCTGTGAGTCAGGAAGAATGTTGGAAGTGCTGCCAGGTAGAATTTGGGCTGGGGAACTAAACCCTGAAGGGAATTATCAGCAAGAGCATTTGTGGTAATCCAAAGGGCAGGCAGAAACTTAGACTTGTTGGGAAGTAGTATGTAGGAAGAGAGGAGGAGGCTCCGTGCGTTAGTATGGGCTAATTCGGGTGAGGGAAAGTTATACATAAAAATTGTGACTATGATTAATAATAATTGATATTCCCCTTCAGGCTTTGTGTCTCATCTCCTTCTAGCCAGATAACTGTAGACAACCTTTCCCCGCCACTGGTCTCTTCCTTGCTAACTCCAGCAGTATCTATTGCCAGCCATTGTCCTAAGCTAGATTTTGGTTCTGTATCTCCTGTGTGGTCTCCTCCTATTTCTTCTGACTTCTTGTGTCTAACATTCCATCCTTTCAGCTCTGGCTTTAGCTGCTATTAGATTCTCTAGCCATACCTCCTACCACTTTGGTCCGGCTCTGTTCTTATTTGTGTCATAAACATTTCAGACTATTTCCAGGCCTTTTCTTTTCTCAGTGAGTGCTCCTCTCATCCCTTTGTCTCTGTCATGTTAGCTGTCCTTGGGACAGCTAACCACTTGAGCCAACCACTCAAGCAAAGATGGAGGACCTCCTGCAGTGTGCTGTCCTCGTCAAGTTAGTGCACTGCTGAATGATATGGTGTCATGGGGTGATGAGATGGCTAATTTGACGTCCATTTTGTTAATGTGGTGATTTTTTTTAATTGTTGTTTTGTGTGTTTTGGTGCTGGGGATTATTACATCCATGGCCTTACTATGCTAGGCAATTACTTTACCACTAACCTAAACTCCCAGAATCTAATTTGGGATTAGAACCTAATTTGCTGTATAGGCTAGCTCTTACTAACTGTACCATCATATCTCCCTTAGGAAAGGGAGAAAAAACAAAGATTTATCAAAGCTTGTGGCTTTGTATACATTAAATTCTGAAAATAGTTATTCTTGTCAAATAGCTGAGAAAATAATGCCTTCTAAGTTACATTTTTTTGCTTAAGGTCACATAGCCAGTAAAAACAGGCCTGTTTGCATCTATTCTTTCTGCTAATAATATTCTTTCTTTTCTTTCTTTCTTTCTTTCTTTCTTTCTTTCTTTCTTTCTTTCTTTCTTTCTCTCTCTCTCTCTCTCTCTCTCTCTCTCTCTCTCTCTCTCTTTCTTTCTGATAATAATAATGACAACCACAAAAAATTATATTGAACCCATTCTATGTGCCAGGCATCATGATAGGCACTTACTGTGCATTAGTCATTTAATCCTTGTACAAACTTGGTAAGCTACCTACTAATTGCTAATTAGGAGACTGACAAGGGCTGTAATTTTCAAAGTTTCTACAGAGGCAAAGTCAGGTGCGTTCTCTGGGCTGGTGGTCCTGGGTTCTATAAGAAAGCAAAACTGAGCAAGTCGTGTTGAGCAAACCAGTAAGTAGCACCCCTCCATGGACTCTGCATCAGCTCTTGCCTCCAGGATCCTGTACTGTTTGAGTCCCTGTCCTGACTTCCTTCAATGATGGGCTGCGGTACGATGTGGAAGTGTAAGTTGAATAAACTCTTTCCTCCCCAACTTGCTTTTGGTCATGGTGTGTCATTACAGCAATGGAAACCCTAACTAGGACATTGACCAAAGCCTTTGCATGTTTTCCCTAGCACATTGTGCTTTCTCACTTTTCTAAAGCTGCTCCTGTTTTGCCATGTGTGGTTGCTTGCTGTATCCATTGCTGAACATGCTGGCCTAACTCAAAAGGCATGCCTTTCTCTTGTCCTCTTCTGTATTCTTCCGCCCTCAGATTTGCATCTTGCCTACCCTATTTTTTTCTTAAACTTTAATGATATTGTCCTCGAACTTAAAAAAAAAAAGAGAGAGACGAACTTAAAAAAACAAAACAAAACGAAACAATCGAAATTATTAGGGAACAAGCAAGACAATTTCCTTCTTCCCTCCCTCCCTCCCTCCCTCCCTCCCTTCCTCCCTCCCTCCCTCCCTCCCTCCCTTCCTTCCTTCCTTCCTTCCTTCCTAGTTAGGTAGGGTTTTATTGCTGTGAAGAGACACCATGATCATGGCAACTCTTATAAAGGAAAACATTTAACTGGGGCTGGCTTACAGTTCAGATGCTTAGTCCGTTATAATCATGGCAGGAAGCATGTAGGCATATATGGTGCTGGAGAAGTAGCTGAGGTTCTATATCTGGATCTACAGGCAGCAAGAAGAGAGAGTGACACTAGGCCTAGCTTGAGCATTTGAAGCCTCAAAGACTACCCTCAGTGACACACTTCCTCCAGTAAGGCCACATCTCCTAATAGTACCACTCCCTTTGAGCCTATGGGGGCCATTTTCATTTAAACTACATACCACAGCACCTCCTTCCTTCCTTCCTTCCTTCCTTCCTTCCTTCCTTCCTTCCTTCCTTCCTTCCTTCCTTCCTTCCTTCCTTCCTCCCTCCCTCCCTCCCTCCCTCCCTCCCTTCCTCCCTTTTCTTTCTTTTTTCTTAAGACAGGGTCTCACCATGTAGCCCTGGCTGTCCTGGAACTAATTTTGTAGACCAGGCTTGCCTTGAACTCACAGAGAAACACCTCTCCCTGCCTTCTGAGTACTGGGATTAAAGGCATGAAATACTAAACTGAATGGTATTGACTAGATTCTGTGGGATGGAATGCTGAGATAAGGGAGATAAGTAAGGTGGGAAGTCAGGCAAGGTGCATGAAAAGTGACGCTGCTGGCTCATTCCGAAGGACACTGATGTGACACAGACAGAGGGGTGCATGGCAAAGCTTCCTAAGTGACTGCACTGAGGGCAGGGATTCTGGGAAGGAAAAGTCAAGCTTGTCTTTTTGAATACTGGAATTACTAAAATGTATCTCTTTATCTGCTAAAGGGAGTATATTAGCAGCGGAGTATCACTGCCATTGCCCAACCAGTGCCAGCCAATTACAAATGTGGTTTTATTCAATCCTCAGTTTCTCTGAAACTAGAAGTTACTAACTGCATTTAAGGATGATTAAACTGTAAGTGAGTAGCTTACCTTTGCTTATTTAACTAAACTCTTCCAGCACTCCCACAATCTGGCTGTGGATCATCTGACTGGTTCATGTTAAGCTGTATTTATTCCTTTACTCTATGCTACCACTATCCCAAGCATGCTCTTCATAAAGTACCTCTGTGCTCTTGTTAAAGATGAACCTTAACCTTGGCCTTCTCCTACCTTCCATTTTGCCTATAAAATTTTCTCACCACCAAGGCCTAAATCAGGTTTCTGAATCTCAGTATAATTGGTATTTTGGGCCAGAGGATTCTTTGTTATGGGGAGTTATCTGTGCATTGTAGGGTAGTTACTAGCTCTAGGGTAGCACAGACCAGTAGCAAACCTTCCTCCATCCCATTTGACTATTCAAAATACTGACAGTTATGAATGGTAGTTCACCTGAGGAATAATTATTACTCTGTTGAATACTGCTAGTTTAGAATAAGGCGCCCCCCCCCAATCTCCCCTAGTATTGGAAGTAATCCTTCCTCTCTCAGGTTCCAAAGTAGTTGGTATGAACCTTCCATTTGGTATTTTCTGTGCTCTGTGTTGTAATTAGTTGGGCTTGTCTTCATCTGTCCCACAAGACACTGAATTCCATTAGGAGGCAGGGACCATGTATGGGTTTTAAAAAGTTATTGCCAGGCGGTGATGGCACACACCTTTAATCCCAGTACTCACAGGCAGAGGCAGGCGGATCTCTGTGAGTCCGAGGCCAGCCTGGGCTACCAAGTGAGTTCCAAGAAAGGCGCAAAGCTACACAGAGAAACCCTGTCTCGAAAAACCAAAAAAAAAAAAAAAAAGTTATTTATTTTTACTTTATATGTAAGAATGTTTTGCCTGCATGTATATATGTATACCACATGTGTTCCTGGCGCCATGGAAGCCAGAAGAAGTCACTGGATCCCCTGGAACTGGAGGTACAGATTGTTGTGAGTTGCCCAATGTGGGTGTTGGGAGCAGAGACCAGGTTCTCTATAAGAACAACAAGTGCTCTTTTTTTTTTCAGACTGAACATGTTTTATTTATATATTTAGGAATATATCACAACAATTGAAGAAACAGAGGATAGGAATGCTGTGGGATGGTCTGTATGTCAAATTGCTCTGATTGGTCAATAAATAAAACACTGATTGGCCAGTGGCCAGGCAGGAAGTATAGGCAGGACAAACAGAGAGGAGAAAAGAAAGAACAAGAAGGTGGAAGGAGACACTACCAGCCGCTGCCATGACAAGCCACATGTGAAGACACCGGTAAGCCACAAGCCACGTGGCAAGGTATAGATTTATGGAAATGGATTAATTTAAGCGATAAGAACAGTTAGCAAGAAGCCTGCCACGACCATACAGTTTGTATGCAATATAAGTCTCTGTGTTTATTTGGTTGGGTCTGAGCGGCTGTGGGACTGACAGGTGACAGAGATTTGTCCTAACTGTGGGCAAGGCAGGAAAACTCTAGCTACATAGGAATTTCAGAGAGAGAAAAGGGGTGAATGGGAAGGAATAAAGAGATGAAAAATAAGGGGGAATGCAACAAGTGCTATTAACCAGTGTCATTTCTCCAGTCCCAGCATGGTTTTGTTTTTTGAGACAGGATCTAGCTATGTAGCCCAGGTCTTGAGATGTAGTCTTCTATTCTTAGGTAGCTCAGTGTATTTGGATTATAGGCGTGTGCCAACTTACCTCAGAAACCAAAATTTATTCATCATTTTCTCCCACTGGGCTTGCTTCATGGCCTTATTTGGGTGCTAGTAAAGATTTTTTTGAATTTGAGAGGAAAGATCCTTTCTCCTCATTATGTGTTCTTTAATTATTTCCATAGGGTAGAACAAGAGGACAGAATTGGATGGTCAATTTGTGGGAGATGGGGTGCTTTGGCCTTGTGAGTTCTTCCTCAGGGTAGAAACTGGGTCAGTGTTAGGTTGTTTCTATGGATGGTCAGGTCTGGGCACTAGACCTATGAATAAACTATTAAATAATTACAGTGTAATAGTGGTAATCATAGAAGTAATAATACTGCAGCTGTGAACTTTATATATATGATTTAATTTCATCTTTGGAATACCATTTGAAATAGAAATTATTGTCTTCCTTTACAATGAGGAAATGAAAGCTCCAGGTTTCAGATGCCCCCTCTGGCTTCCTCAGGCACTGGATGCATGTGGTGCACATACACACACATTCAAGCAAAAACACTCAGACACATAAATCTTTAAAACAATTTGAATAATCATTGACAGGATCTCACATGTGTATAATGATTTTAGTCGTTTTTACGCCCATTATCCTCTCGCCCCTCCCCCTTTCCCACTGACACCCTTCTTCCTGAGCCCTACTTCCATACTTCCATGCCTTGTGTGTGTGAGTTTCCCACTCAGTTTAGGTCTCTGCCCCGCTTGCAAGCTGGGTGGGAGGTTATTTACTGGAGCATGGGCAACTTATCAGTGACTATACCACTGACAAGTGACACACTACCCTAAGTAACCGTTAACTGCCCGTGGTACCTCAGGAGGGCTGGGTCTTGTGGACCCCCCGCCCCCATCCATGATGATGTGGAGACAGGTCTTGTGCGGGTAGCTCAGTTGTTGTGAATTTCTGAGTGGAACAGCTATGTCATGTCCAGAAGATGTCTCTGCATATCTCTCCATCTTCCTACTCTTATTTTCTTTCCTCCTCTTCTTCTACAATGACCTTGGAGGGATTGATACAGATGTCCTGTTTAGGGCCGAGCACTCCACTGTCACGTCTTCTCAGTTAGGGTCTCTGCATTAACCCTCAAGGCTGGGGTAAGAAGCTTCTCTGACAAAGGCTGAGCATATCAGCCCAGGCTTCTGTTAGAGCCATATCGGCTGGTGAAGTATGTTTTTGAACTTAGTTTGGAGTCACTTTTCTTATTTTGTTCCTTTTGTTTTAGTTTTATTTTTGTATTGTTGAGCTAATGTAGAGCAGGCTGGCCTTGAACTCCTGGCCTTCTACTTCCTAAGTGCTAGAGGCATCTTTCTGCATTTCTATTTTCCTAATTTCTAACTCCTACACACATCCTATTGCTGTCACCCTCCTATTTCCTATATCATGGAAACTCTGGTGCCTTGCTATTATCCAGGCAAAGTACAAACTGAATTCTACTTAGGCCTTTGGGACACAACAAGTGATGATCATCATCATCATAATAATCTTCAGGTGAAACCTGCTTCTTAGGTTAAGGAAATATTCTATACTCATCTTTCCCCCACCCCTGAGACAGCTTAGGGTCTCACTCTGTAGCCCAGGCTAGCCTTGATCTCTAGCTAACCTCTAGCCTCCCAAGTGCTAGGATTATAAACATGAGTTAAATCCCCCACCCCCATATTTTTTTAGTTAACACTCAAAGTAATGGGTTTCATTGCAACATTTTCATATATATGTATACATAAATACTTTGTTCTTATTTTCTGTTTACTACTGTTCCCTATCAATCCTGCTTTGAAACAAGTTCTCAATAATATAGCCCTGGCTGGCCTGAAACTTATTATGTAGACCAGGCTGGCTTTGAACTCAAAGCAGTCCTCCTGCCCTCAGCCTCCCAAGTGCTTGGATATGCATGAGCCAACACACCTGGTTCATAGTCAGCTTTGTAGCCTGAAGCTTTGTATTTGTTCTTGGCCAGCTGTCTTTGACAAGGCTTCACATGGCCCTCCATAAGGTAAGTGTGGAGAAATGGATTCAGGCCTCAGAGGGTAAAAGGGAATTACCATTTGGTCTCTCATAGTTTCTTTGACATTTTTGGAAGCAGAAATGTACATCTGCTAAAACATCCAGCCTTCATTTTTGTGAGTTTCTTAAACTTTAAGGACTTTTTTTTAGGACTTTTATTTAATTTTGTGTATTTATTTAGTTATTTGAGGCAAGGCCTCACATTTTGTAGTTCAGGCTGTCCTGAAACTCACCATGTAGCCCATATTGACCTCAAACTTACAGCAGTCTTTCTGTCTTAGCCTACTAAGTGCTGGAATTATAGGCATGACTCACCAAATTATTTAGGCTTTAGATAGAGAGTCTTACTGTGTACTTCAGGCTGTCCTAGAACTTGTTATATAGCCCCAGATTGGTCTCATACTGAAGGTCCCTGCCTGGACTTCTAAGTGCTAGGGTTACAGGTGTGCACCATTATATCTGGCTTTGTTCTTTAGGAACTGGAGGCTCATGGTGTTTCTTTGACTGCCCTAATGCAGTTTCAAGCCATTCTCATGCTTCAGTCTCTTGAGAAGCTGGGACTTACTGCATATACTACCAAGCCTGGCTTAGATACTGACTTTTAATTTTGTTTTTATTACCAAATGTGTGTGTGTGAGTGTGTGTACTCACATTTGAGTACCATAGTTCACATGTAGAAGCAGAGGGCAACTTGCAGAAATTAGTTCTCACCTCCTATGTGGGTCCTGGGGATCAAACTCAGGTTTAGTGGCAAGTGCCTTTTCCCGTCTCACTGACATAGATACTGACTTTTTAAAAGTCTAAGCATGAGCCAGGCATGGTGGTTATGCTGCTTAGTTTTATGTCAACTTGATACAATCTGGAGTCATTTTGGAAGGGGGAACCTCCATTGAGAATATGCTCCCACCAGAATGGCCTGTGGTGCATTTTCTTGACTGATGACTGATGTGGGATGGCCCAGCTTACTGTAGGTGGTGCCATCCATGGGTCCTGGATTCTATAAGAAAGCAGGCTTAGTAAGCCATGAGGAGCAAGTAACCTGGTAAGCAGGATTCCTCTGTGGCCTCTGCATCACATCACTGTTGCCAGTTTCTTGCCCTCTTTGAGTTCCTGCCCTGACTTTCCTCAGTGATGGATTGTGATTTGAAACTATAGTTGAAATAAACCCTTTCTTTCCCAAGTTGCTTTTGCTCATGGTATTTTATCAAAGCAATAGAAACCCTAAGACAATGGCTAACACCTTTTATATCAGCAATTGGGAGCAGAGGCTAGATGGATTTCTGTGAGGCCAGCATAGTTTACATATTGAGTTCCAGGCCAGATAGGGATACACATTGAGACCCTTTCTCAAAACAAAACAACAAAACAAAACCCAAGTCTGAATATGACCTTTACAGTGTGGCCTGAGTGAGTGTTTTAGCTGTAAGGTCAAGTATTTTGGAGCTTCCTTTCCTCGTTTATGAAATTGAGATGATGAGAACTTTTTGCTATTGGCAAGCTCTAGGACTAGTTAGGCAGAGATATAAGTGATCTGTAACAGGAACACTAGTTTGTTTTGAGATTAGATGTAGCCCTGGCTGGCCTGGAAATCACCAGATAGACCAACCCGACCTCGAACTTTCATTGATTCTCTCAACTTTGCCTCCTGAGTTGAGTACTAGGTGTATACCTGTTGACAAGAGTACAATTTTAGTGTCAGTGTGCTGCTATTCACAGAGAACTGTGGGAATTTTAAGAAGAATCAGGTGTGGTGATCTAGTATGTGCTGTAGGGAAGAAGATACATTGTCAGTTGGCACTCAAGCAAGGGTCCCAGTTGGCAGACACACGGAGCCACACATTTCAGAGAGTAGGCATACTTTGCAATCTGTCTCGGTGACTTGCCAGATACAGGATGAGGCAGCAGCTCCCCCAGATGGCGTCCCTCATGCTTCCAGGAAAACCAGAAGGTGGCTTGCTTTGACAGACAGGGAAATTCTTTCTCACTAAGCAGCCTCTTGTTTTCCTTCCTCTCTTCCTTTGTTGTAGAGTTTGCTTTGTCTCTTCTGGATGGCAATCCTGCCAATGACGGGTTTTCTGTCTGTGTGTGTATTAGTGTTCTTGTGTTTCTTCTATGTGTACATATATCATTTTGTGCTTTTGTGTGTGTGTGTGTGTGTGTGTGTGTGTGTGTGTGTGTGTGTGTGTGTCTTTCTGCATTTAGATGTGTCAGTGTCTGAAACAAAAAAACAGAGGAAGAAGAGCAAACCCTGAGCTAGAGAAACCAGGTCAGGGATCAAAAAGGTTAGGGGCAAAGCGTTAGTCTTACATTATGTGCAGCCTAGAGGTAAAATCGAAGCCCCCAAGTTGCTGGCAATGTAACCAAAATTTGGGCTCTACCAAGTTGTAGGCAGATTTCTGGGATCACTTGGCAGCAGGAGTGGTGAAGACAACACAAAAAAAAAAAACCTGTTTTATGTATTAACCCTGCTTTTGATTCTTCCTGTCAGAGGACTTGCCATCTAGATCATGAGCGCTGCTTCCCTTTAGAGCTAGTGGTTTTTGTCTGTCTGTGCATTTATGCAGGTCTTTCTGCATGTTTGTGTCCATATGCATATCATGTGCAGTGAGTCACAAGTATCAGGAAGAGTTGACTCCAGTGTACTGTCTGCTTCACTTGACGATTGATGACCCTCTCTGTCTGTTTGTGTTTTGTGCTCCCCTCATTTCCTCGCTCTCCTGTCTTCCTTCTTGAAATATTTAGTATCTGCTCTGTGCTGGATGCTGGATGTACAAAGAGCAGTAAAGCAGACATATTTCCTTCCTGTGAAGATTATATACATTATTGATGGGCATTGTGGCTCAGTCCTATGATTCCAGCATTTGGAAGGTTGAAATTTGATATCAGGAGCTCAAGGCTACTTTCAGCTATATAGTGAACTACAGATGAGCTTTTTGGTAAGAAATTGAGGCCAGTGAGGTGGATCAGTAGGTAAAGGCATTTGTTGCCAAGCCTGGCGACCTGAGTTTGATCCCTGGGACCCACTCCACATGGTGGAAAGAATGAACTAACTTCCTCAAGTTGTTTTCTGATCTCCATAAGCATGTTGTGGTGCATGGATGCATGTACACACACACACACACACACACACACACACACACACACACACACACACAAACACAGAGTAAATAAAGTGTAATAAAAGTTCATTTACATAAGCAGATGTTGGGAATAGAGAAGGGAAATTCAATGAGTCTTAAAGGTAGAAGCCAAAAACATGGCCAATTTGGGAGACAAGAGTAGGAAGTTTCTTTACCCCGCAGTTAGGGACATTAGTAGTAGATATCTTAAGTGAGTGGTATGTAGTTCAAAAAAGATACATGGTTATAAAGGGTACTTTGTAAATCAGAGCCACACACATAGTGCAATAGTAGTGTTATCCTGTTTCTGCTCATTTCCTTTCAGTGCCCAATAGCCATAGGCCTCCTATATGCAGGTCCACATAGCTGTCTGTGTACCTCAAATTTGCTATGTGGATAAGGAAAACTTCTGATTCTACCACTTCTACTTCCCAAGTGCTGGGGTTACAGTTGTGTGCCTTTAGTTGTACAACATTGTCTAATATGTTCCTTTACTTTAACCATGTATTATGGTTTGTATGTGAAGTATTCTTCTAAAATGTATAGAAAACTCAGTTTTTAGATAGTGGTACTACTGAGGAGGGGTTGGATGATGAGGGGAGCTTACTTCATTATTGGGCTTAACCTGTTGAGTTGAGCTGAATGGAAAGGGGAGGCTGAGTTAGAGGAAATCACTAAGGGCCCGCCTATGAAGGTTATACCTTGTCCCTAAGACCTGCCCTCTCTTGCTCTGTTTCCTGACCAACATATGGCGAGTAGCTTTTCTTCTTTCTGCTGTGATGTTTCTACCTTGCCAAAGGCCTAAAAGCAGCGGACCCAGTTGACCATAGATTGAAACCCCTGAAACCAGGAGCCAAAATAAATCTTTTCTATGTTAGACTGGTTTTCAAGTAATTGTCACAGTAATGGGAGGATAATTAATATACATGATTTCCTCTAGTATTTGAACATGTTTATAATGGCTATTATGGTATTATTTCTATTAAATTTGACATCTGGTCACTCTTAAAAGGAGTTCTGTTGCTTGCATTTTTTTTCCATTGTGTGGTCATACTTTTCTATTCATATGTCTTTTAGGGTCCTTTTGAAAGGACATATGATAGCAACTTTGGGTACCAACCTCTCTGGGCTTATTATTTGCTTGTTTACTTGTTTAATGACTGGGCAGACTATTTTAGTAATCTTCCTCTACTTGCTCCCTGATTGCACTCCTTAGAAAGTACAGCCTTGAATACCCTAACTGTCATCATAGAACCCTCATCCAGTGACTGATTGAAGCAGATGCAGAGATCCACAGCTACGTCCCAGGCGGAGCTCCAGGAGTCCAATCGATGAGAGAGAGAGGAGGGATTCTGTGAGCAAGGGATATTCAAGACCATGACTGGGAAAAGTACAGAGACAACTAGCCAAACTAGTGGAAATATATGAAGTATGGACCAATAGCTGAGGAGCCCCTTTGGTACTGGACTAGGCCCTCTGGATAGGTGAGATAGTTGTTTAGCTTGAACTGTATAGGGGGCCCTCAGGCAATGGGATCGGGACCTGTCATTAGTGCATGAGCCAGCTTTTTGGAGCCTAGTGCCTATAGTGAGACACTTTGCATAGCCTTGGTGCAGGGAGGAGGGGCTTGGACCTGCCTAAACTGAATGTACCAGGCTCTGCTGACTCCCCATGGGAGACCTTGCCTTGGAGGAGGTGGGAATGGGGGGTGGGTTGGGGGCAAGGCTGGGGGGGGGCGGGAGGAGGGAGGACAGGGGAATCTATGGTTGGTATGTAAAATAAATAGAAAATCTCTTAATTAAAAAAAAAAAAACAAACCATAGATGACAGCTCATACTGGGAAGGATGTGGAGCAAGGGAAACACTCCTCTGTTGCTGGTGGGAGTACAAATGGTAAAGTGACTTTGGAAATCAATATGTTGGTTTCTCAGAAAATTGTGAATTTCTCCACTTCAAGATCCAGCTCTACCACTCTTGGACATATACCCAAAGGTTGTTCCATCCTACCACAAAGACACGTGCTCATCTCTGTTCATAGCAACTTTATTTGTAATAGCCAGAAACTGAAGACAGCCTCTATGTCCCTCAACTGAAAAATAGATTTAAAAAAAAAATGGTAGAGTCACACAAAGGATTTTTACTCAGCTCTTCAAAACATTGTAAAAATTTCAAGCAAATGAGGGCGACAAGAAAAAAGTCATTCTCAGTGAGATGACCCAGAAAGACAAACACGGTATATACACACTTAATGTATATTAGCTGTAAAGTAAAAGGTAATCATGCTATGGTCCACCCAGAGAGGCAAAATAACAAGAAGGGCTTAAAGTGGGGACACAGGGATCTCGCTAGGAAGAGGAAATGGCATAGCTTTTGAGTGTTGACTGGTGGTGGGAACAGGAGGGATCAGGTGGGGTGGAGGGAGTCAAAAGTACTTAGGAGAAGCAACTGTAATTGGGGGGCTTTCCAGGAGCAAGGTGGAAATCTAGTGCAGTGGAAACTCCATGGAATCTATAAGAGTAACCCTGGTGAAGACGCCTATTTCTGTATACCTTTCATTATTTCTTACTCCGTGGTTTGCTGTGTAGCTGAGTGGCTGTTCCCTGGAGCCTCCTCCTCTTGCTCCTTGAGCTCTCCTTTCCTCCCATATTTCTCCTATTTATTTTCTCTGTCTGCCAGCCCCACCTAATTCTCTTTCCTGCCTCACTATTGGCTGTTCAGCTCTTTATTAGACCATCAGGTGTTTTAGCAGGCACAGTAACACAGCTTAACAGAGTTAAACAGATGCAACATAAACAAAAGTAATGCACCTTAAAGTAATATTCTACAACAGTGGGTCTCTGTATTTGTTCCCATCTGCTGTAGGAGGAAACTTCTCTAATTATGGCTGAGCACTGATCTATGAGTATAGCAGAATGTCATTAGGAGTCAGTTTATTGCTCCTTTAAAAAAATTTTTTTTTGGAACAGTAGTATTTGTGTTTATCCTAGGTCTCTGGGCTATCTAGTCTCAGGTTCTTGGTCACCCACACAGTGTCAGGTGTATGTTCCAATCTTGTGGAGTAGGCCTTAAGTCAAATCAGATATTGATTGGTTTCTCCCCCAAGCTTTGTGCCACCATTGCCCTAGCATATCTTGCAGGCAGGATACCATTGTAGATCAAAGGGTTTGTGTCTGGGTTTGTGTTTATGTTTTTCTTTTGGTAGAATTCAGAGTATCTTCCTGTACCAAAGACACTAGAAAGTAGGGGTAAAGCTCTATGTAGGGGGGCTGGAGAGATTGCTCAGTGGTTAAGGGTACTGGCTGCTCTTCCAGAGGGCCTGAGTTCAGTTCCCAGCAACCACATGGTGGGTCACAACCATCTATAACAAGATCTGATGCTCTCTTCTGACCTGCAGACATACATGCAGGCAGAACACTGCATACATAATAAATAAATAAATGTTAAAAAAAAAAAAACCCAAAACCTCTATGTAGGCACCCGCTCAATTTCTCCATGTTCAATGAGTTGTGTAGGTGTTATCTTCAGCAATGGGATCTTGCTGTCAGGTTGTGAAGAGAGTCTTGGCAACAAACTGGATTGTTTGGGGATTCCCATGGTACCTCTTTGGCCAAGAACTCAATTGGATGTAACTCAATCCTGATACTGGAAGCTTCATTTGGTGACAAGAGATGTCCAATTGGGGCTCTCTCTCCCCCATTATTTTGTGATTTCATTTAGATCATCATCATATATGTATATATTTTAGGAAGCTTCTAGGTTTTCTTACTATCCTTCAAATAGCCCTTATTTTTATCTGCCTCTCCCCATATACCCTCTTTTATCCTCCCTCTCTTCCCCCTCCCTGTTGATCCTCCTGTTCCCCCCATCCATCCATAACTATCTGTTCTATTCTCTTTCCTAACAGGATCCATCTGTCACCCTCTAGTCCCTTACTCTGCACCTAGTCTCTGTGGATTTATGGATTGTAGCTTGGTTATTGACTTAACTTATATCCACATATAAGGGAATAGATAACGTTTTTGTCTGGCAGGCCTCACTCAGGATTATTTTTTTTCCTAGTTCCATTTACTTTCAAATTTCATAATTTCATTCTGTCTGGGTAATATTTCATTGTGTAAATGTACCACATTTATTTTTATTTATTTATTTGTTTTGTTTTTTTGAGACAGGGTTTCTCTGTGTAGTTTTGGTGCCTGTCCTGGATCTCACTCTGTAGACCAGGCTGGCCTCAAACTCAAAGAGATCTGCCTGGCTCTGTCTCCCGAGTGCTGGGATTAAAGGCATGTGCCACTGCTGCCCAGCCATATTTATTTTTTCTATCTATTCTTCTGTTGAGGAACATCTATGTTGTTTCTAATTTCTGGCTATTATGAATAGAGCAACAATGAACATAGTTAAATAAATGTCTTTGTGGTAGGATGAAGCATCCTTTGAGTATATGCCCAAGAATGATATAGCTGGATCTTGAGGTATATTGACTCCCATCTTCCCGAAGAACCATCACACTGATTTCCTTAGTAGCTGTACAAGTTTGCATTCCCACCAGCAATGGATGTGTGCTCTCCTTACTCCACATACTTGCCAGCATGAGCTGTCACTTGTGTTATTGATTTTAGCCATTCTGATGGATATAAGAAATCTCAAATTAGTCTTGCTTTGCATTTCCCTGATTGCTAAGGATGTTGAACGTTTAAGTGTTTCTCATCCATTTGACTTTCCCTTTTTGAGAATTCTCTGTTTAGATCTGTACCCCATTTTTTAATTGAGGTGTTTGTTTTCTTGATATCTAGTTTTTTTAGTTCTTTATTATTTGGATATTAGTCCTCTATTGGATGTATAGTTGGTAAAAATCTTTTCTCATTCTGTAGGATGCCACTTTGTCCAAATGACAGTGTCTTTTGCTATGCAGAAGTTTCTCAGTTTCATAAGGTCCCATATATTAATTTGGATCTTAGTTCCTGTTCTAATGATCTGTTCAGAAAGTCTTTGCCTGTGCCAATGAGTTCAGGGCTATCCCCCACTTTCTCTTCTATCAGGTTCTGTGTATCTAGTTTTATGTTGAGGCCTTTGATTGATATGGAATTGAGTTTTGTGCAGGGTGATAAATATGGGTCTATTTGCATTCTTCTACATGTAGATGTCCAGTTTTAACCAGCGCATTTGTTGAAAGTGGCATCTTTTTTTCCAGTGTGTATTTCTGGCTTTATCAAAAATCAGGTGTCCGTAGGTGTGTGGATTTATATGTGGGTCTTCAGTTCTATTCCATTGATTGACATGTCTGTTTTTGTGCCAATACCATGTGGTTTTTTATTACTATAGCTCTGTAGTACAGCTTGTAATTGGGGATGGTGATACTTCCAGCAGTTCTTTTATTATTCAGGATTGTTTTAGCTATCCTAGGTCTTTTGTGTTTCCATATGAAGCTGAAGATTGTCCTTTCAAATTTTGTGAAGAATTGTCCTGTAGTATTGCTAGTTACTGCATTGAATCTGTAGATTCCTTTGGGTAGGATGGCCATTTATACTATATTAATTCTTTCAATCCATGAACATGAGAGATTTTTCTATCTTTTTGTATCTTCTTCAATTTCTTTCTTCAATGTCTTAAAGTTTTTAAACATATAAATCTTTCACTTGCTTGGTTAGAGTTATCTCAAGATATTTTATATTATTTCCTGATTTATGTTAGTTTTTTGTATCCAGCTACTTTGCTAAAAGTGTTTATCAGCTGTAGAACTTTCCCTGTGAATTTTTAGGGTCATTGTTTATATTACCATATCATCTGCAAATAAAACTACTTTGACTTCCTTTCCAGTTTGTATCCCTTGATCTCCTTCAGTTGTCTTATTGTTCTAGCTAAGACTTCAAGTACTTTATTGAATAGGTATTGTGTGGACAACCTTATCTTGTTCCTGATTTTAGTGGAATTACTTTGAGTTTTCTCCATTTAAGTTGATGTTGGCTATGGACTTGCTGAAAACCCCTTTTATTATGTTGAGGTATGTATGTCCTTTATATCCCTAATCTCTCCAGGACTTTCATCATGAAGGGGTGTTGGATTTTGTCAAAGGCCTATTCTGCAAATGAGATGATCATGTGGTTTTTGTTTTTCAGTTTGTTTATGTGGTGGATTACATTTATTGATTTATGTATATTGAACTATCCCTGTGTATCTGGGATGAAGCCTACTTGGTCATGGTGGATCATCTTTTTGATATGTTCTTGGATTCAGTTTGCAAGTATTTTATTGCAAATTTTTGCATCTAAATTCATAAGGGAAATTGGTCTGTAATTCATTTTCTTTTTTGGATCTTTATGTGGTTTGGTTATCAGAGTAACTGACCTCATAAAATGAATTGTGCAATGGTCCTGCTTTTGTTTTGTTGTTTGGTTTGAAGTCTTTTAATGACTGCTTCTATTTCATTGGGCGTTATAGGTCTATTTTATTGCTTATCTGATCTTGCTTTAACTTTGGAAGAGGTATGTATCAAGAAAATTATCCATTTCTTTTAGATCTTTCCAATTTGATAAAGTACAAGTTTTTTAAAATATGTCCTTATGATTATCTGGTTTCTGCAGTATTTGTTGTTAAATCCCCCTTTTCATTTCTAATTTTGTTAATTTTAATATTTTCTCTGCTTTTTAGTTAATTTGGATAAGGAATTGTCAACTTTACTGTTTTTTTTTTCAAAGAACCAAGTCTTTGTTTCACTGATTCTTTGTATTTTTTTTTTGTTTCTAATTTATTGACTTCAGCCCTGAGTTTGATTATTTCTTGCTGTCTACTCATTTTGGGTGTGATTTCCTTTTTCTAGAGCTTTCAGGTGTGCCGTTGAGTTACTAGTAGGAGATCTCTCCAATTTTTTAATGTAGGCACTTAATACTTGTGAACTTGCACCTCTGGGGGAGGTGAAAACCTGCAATTAGCCTACCTGCTCTCCTTGCCTGAGTGGACTGTGGGTTCCCAGAGAATCTCTTCCCCAGTTTTATTAGAGACTTGATGTATTTAGTTAGCTCTTTGTGGTATTATCAAGCTACAAGTGCTTTCTATTTAGCAGTTTTTGTAAATATCCTTTCTTCCATTCAGGCATTAGCCAAATGGACAGAGGTTAGCTTCTGAGATCAAAGGAGACTAGGTGTGTTCCCGGTGGTTGGGGCATAGACTGCAAATCTCCTTTCTGCTGCATTCTGTCCAGTGCTGTATATTCATCCTATGTAGATATGGTACTACTGACCCCAATTAAGAAGATGTTCTTTTCTCTCTGAGGAAATTCATTCTAATTAGTGCTCTATTTCTGTCCTTCTGTCATAAAACAAAGGTTACCAACCAGTAGTCCTTGACTGTTTTGGATACTTTGGTCCTAATAGTTTACAAGACTGGAGATGTTAGAGTAACCCAGTCTTTGCTGTTCTGTCCTAGTGCCTGGAAAGCTGCAACCTTAGGTGTTGACTTTAGGATTTGACTTTGTATCCTGTTCCTAATATTATGGTGCAGTATCAAGGATGATTCCATGATAAGGGCTGCCCTTTATCTTCAACCTCAGATGTATTCTCTGTCCTTTTATATGTGCTGGTGTTGGAAGTAAAGGGGAAAAGGGAAGGTGCTGTTGCTGCTTTGGAAGAAGTTTCCCAGTGGCAGCGGGTCTGGGAAACAGTTGAAGTTGCTATATTATCTTAAGTGAACAGTATGAGTCACAGCAGAGGAAGACCCAAGTTAGCTTTGTTCATGTTCAAACTTATCAAGTTACTGATAAGTAACTTGGATCTAAACAGATGACTAGGTGTGGTCAGGAAAAGAAGGGGAGTGAGAGAGTAGCATACAAATCATTGGACTGATGAAAAGGTTGGTCCTTTCAGAGACCAGGAATTTATTACCATCATGAATAGGAGAAAGAAGCAATTGATGCTCCAATAACATCAGGTAGGGCTCATACCATAGAAGATTTTGCAATAGACTGTCTAGTTTCAGGTTAAGGTGGAGTTAGGGATTGCAAAGAATCCCAGCATAGAACAAAATGAACCTTTGAAGTTAGTAGTAAGTTATACCTTTTCTTATTTTTCTCCATTGCAGATCTTCTAGCACATTAGCTTTTGTTAGCAGGCACTGAGGAAATATCTATCTTCTACATCCTCTATGGGACTCTCTTAGATCTGAGGGATCTGCATTATTCCCAGAATTCCCAGGATTTTACATACATACATACATACATACATACATACATACATACATACATAGTTATATTATCCTTAAAAGATACTCACCACTACCACCACACACTTACTTTGTTTTAGGTATTATTCTAAGCTGCTATCACAAATTAACTCATTTATAAGTAAGCGGCTTATGTATGAGGGTATTGTTATTACCTCCATTTTACAGGTGATATACATGATGCATTGAAAGTAAGTGGTACACCCACAATTCAGACTGAGACAGCCAGCTCTAGAAGCAAGGTCTAACTTGAATTCCAGCCAGTATAACTCTCTTAATGACTAAGACATCTGTCCAGCATTCTGTGTGTTGTAGGATAAACTCAAATAAGAGACAGTCTTTCAGTTGTTTAGTAACTGGATACCTTACTCTGTGCCAGGGCCTATACTTGTAGATGGGTTTAGGGAGCTAAATTTGCTATTCATTTAGGTATTCTAAGGAATTTATAAGGTAAGTGAATAAAAAGATAAATGATAAATATAGTCTCTCTTTCTTGAGTTGCTTAGGGAACGTAGAAAGGGGCTAATTAAATAGTAATTATAGTGTTGTGGGAGTACTGTCATAAACGTGTACCCAAGAACTAAGGGAACAAATAACTAAGGGGCATTCAATTAACTTACCCAGAAGTGTGGAAAACTACACAGAGGCAGTGACTTTAACAGGCATAACACATTTCATGTGAAGCATGTTGTGGAAAGGCTTGGAGCTATAAAAGCACATGATTTGCTCAGGGGCTTGAAATGGCTTGATAGTTCGAGAGGATAATTAGTTGCTTTTTCTGGAAATAGCTAGAAAGTAAATATTTTAGGGTTTATTAGCCATAAAGATTCTGTAGCAACTACTCAATTCTATTTTTAAATTTTTTTTTGAGATAGTGTCTCACTATGTAGTCCTGACTATTCCAAAACTTGCTATGTAGACCAGGATGACCTTGAACTCAAAGAGATATGCCTGCCTCTGCTCCTGAGTTCTGAGATTAAGGGCACTGGTCATCACACCTGGTTTCAGTTGTACTTTTGTAGTATGAAATTAGCTATAGATACTGTGTCAATGAATTAGCTGGGCTATATTCCGATAAAATTTTACATAGTGGGGCTGGGGATGTGGCTCAGCTTTTAGAGGCATGCTTGCCTAGTATGCACAAAGCCCTGGGTTTGATTCCCAGTATCACATGTACCGGGCATGGTGTTAGTAAATGCTTGTAATCCCAGCACAATGGAGGTGAAATCAGGAGGATTAGAAATTCAAGATCATTCTTGGCTGTATAATATACTTGAGGCTAACCTAGGATAAATACTAAAACAAACAAAACCCAAATGGAAAACAATTATATGTAAATAAAAAGATTGTAAACTGGATTTGGCTTATTATAGCTTTAGTATCATGACCCCTGGTCTGGCAGGGAGGGAGAGTATAAAGGAATGTCACTGGAAAGTAAGTCTATAGGCCACATTTTCAAAAGCCCTAGTGTCAGGCTGTGAAACTAGGATTTTATCTTGTAGTTAATGAGGAGCCATTGGATTTTAAGTAGAGGAATTGGTCTAGTTAGATTTGTATTTCATAAAGGTTGTTCTAGTGCTTTTTGTCGTTTTGAGACAGGATCTATGTAGGCCAGGATGATCTCGAACTGCTGATCCTGACATCCCTAATATTGAGATTATATTTGTGTACCACTGTGGGGTCCCCCTTTTCCTCATGGTCCATTGGCCACCAGTCCAAGAGGATAAAGGGACAGAAGCGACAACAGAGCCTTGGACGGCCTGTTAACATGGTGGAAATAGCCTTCTGGGAGAGAGCTTCAGTGAGACAGTTCAACTTCATTTCAGAGATAGGGGCTATATAGGATTGGGGTGGTAGCTGGGGCAGACCAAAATTTGCATTAGCTATCATTTAGCTGGATCAGTGGCAGCATGGTCCTATGAAAATAGCTAGAGCAGGCTACTTAATTACCGTGTGGGCAGCAGGGGAAGAGCATTTGAGAAACGGTGTCAAGGGTCATCCTTGAGACAAGTCAGGCATCCTCCAGATAAGGCTAGGTAAAGAGCAAGAAGCCCCCAGTAGGGGAGGGGAGGGAGGCCTCCATATTGTACCGAGTCTGGGGAGAGCTGCTAAGCTATGACAGACTGCATCCTCTGACCAGCTTCCTAACAAGTATTGAGATTATATTTGTGCACCACTGTACCTCTTTTCATTCTAGTTTTGAACTGGCAGAAGACCTAGATGTATAAAGATGAGTAAATAATGACTATTCTTGCTGGGCAGTGGTGATTAATGCTTTTAATCCCAGCACTCAGGAGGTAGAGGCAGGCAGATCTCTGTGAGTTCAAGCCCAGCCTGGTTTACAAAGCAATATCTGGTGAATGCCACTGAGGACAGTTATTTCACCTCTGCAACATTCCTGTCCTAGTACTTGGTGTAAATGGCACTTTGAGCTATGACAGTTAAAATGAGAGTCATTAAGCTCAATGTGGTGGCTCTTTTGTAATTTCAGTACTGAGAATGCTGAAACAGTAGGGTCACATGTTTGTGGCTAGCCTGAACTACACACCAAATCCCTGCATTGAAATCAAACAAACAAACAAATAGACAACAACAAAGTAGGCATGGTGGTGCATGCCTATAATCTCAGTACTTGGAGGTGGAGGCAAGAGGATCGGGAGTTCCAGAGTAGCCTCCAAATACAGATAACAAAAACAAAAAAGTGAATCAATGCTAGATGTTTAAGATACAAAGAAGAGCTGAGAAAATGGGTTTTTAATGTTTTGGGGAAGGAGAAAGTGGAGGTGCTGTTTTGTTTGTGAAACATAGACATGTAGTGAGGATCAAGGTTTAATACTAGAGGAAGGAGACAGTGGTACTAAGGGGTACCCCTGGAGAGCTGCTTGGATCCCTGCACCTGAAGGTGTGCTGCTCTTCTGGCTTTAAGAGAGTCCTGTCCCCTGCGGAGGCTAGCTGGGCCTGTGCTGAGGGAATCTAGAGCTGTGTTTTCCTTCTTCTCTGCTACCACCCACAGGACTTCACTACTGCTTGCGATCGGCTTTGTGCTACCTCATGGAAGAGCACTTTTCTGAGCTCATAGAGCTAAATATACCTTGTGACAGCTGGTGCTTTGGCACTTAGGCGAGCTACTGAGCTGTCATTCTAGCCAATGCTACATTCCCCATGGTAAGACAAAACTTTTAGGGCACCTCCTTGGACCTTCTTGAGAGAGGAGCTCCTTGTTCTGAACTTGAAACAGTAAATCCCTGTTTTGAGAGCCAAAAAGCAACCTGATTTTTGTTGTTGCTTTTTATTGCTTTTAATCATTGTTCTAATTAAGACTCCAGGTATTTGTTGGATACGCGACAATATTTAGAGTAATGTGGTTAATGCTTATCTAAAATATAGTGGGAATTGGAGTTTTAGTTTAATATAACATTCTTATCTCAGTATTGTAATGTATGCTTATAATCCTATCATGCAAGAGGCAAAGATGGGAGAATTCCTGCAAGTTTGAGACCAGCCTTGTCTACGTACTGAGTTCCAGTCCTAGGCTAGGCAGGTATACATAATGAGACCCTGACTCAAGACAAAACAAAACAAAACAAAGAAAGAAAAGGAAAAAAAATACTTTTTTAAAAGGCAGGCTCCTGTATAGCCCAGGATGGTCTCAGACTTATTATATATGTAGCCAAGGCTAACCTTGAATATTTGATCCTCCTCCTTCTACCTTCCAAGTACTGGGATTACAAGGTATGTATTACTATACCTGGCTAAAGAAAGAAATTCTTGTATGTTTCTGTTTATAACTGGGTAACTAGGAGCTTCTGCCATGGGACATATGGTTTTGAAGGGAAGATAGATACATAACAACTCTGATAGAAATGCACACTGGAGCTGTGGGAGCATAAAAGGTTATCTTTGGTCAAGATGTTTCTGTTTTCTGTATTTACCTACTTTTGAGTTATGCTTTAAGCTTAGAAGTGCGTTTGTGTACACCAGGAACCATTAACCTCTATGCCTCTGTGGGGCTGAGAGTCTCATGGCTGAGCAATGTGAGCTGTGTAGAATGTGAATGGTGGGAGCCCACGCTCTTCAGAAGGGGCCTGCCATCCTGTTGCACATGCATGTGAACCCAGGAGTGGAGCCAGGAGGATGAGGCTTGACTCTTCGTTAGCTCCTTCAGCACCAACTCTCTAGCCTCCAGGTTCCCTTTCCACTTAGATATGGGCGATTGATATTTTCTTCAATTTTAGTAAAACATGAAGAAAGTCGTCTTCATTACCTGCTATATTTCAGGCTGGAGAGATGGTAGTTAAGGTCATATTGCTCTTCCAGAGGACCTGAGTTGTCCAGCTCCAGGGGGATCTGATGCCTCATATGCACAAATATACAGAGACATAAATTTAAAAATTGCATTTGAAATGGAACAGTTTATATAAAACTTCATCAGTTCCCACTCTCCTGTTCTTTTTGTTTTGTTTTTTGATACAGAGTTTCTCTGTGTAACAGCCCTGGCTGTCCTGGAACTTGCTCTGTAGACCAAGCTGGCCTTGAAATCCACCTGCCTCTACCTTCCAAGAGCTGAGATAAAGGCATGTGCTACCATGCCAGGCCCCATTTTCCTTTCTATTTAAGTAAATAGAGGTTTTTTGTTTTTTTTTTTTCAAAGACCAGGTATTACTGTAGACCTGGCTGACCTGGAACACTACATATAAACCTGGCTATCCTCCAACTCACAGAAATCTGCTCTTGATGCCCTTTTTCTTTTCTTTTCTTCTTCTTTTTTTCTTTTCATTTTTTTGAGACAGTGTTTCTCTGTGTAGCCATGGCTGTCCTGAAACTCTATAGATCAGGCTGGCCTCGAACTTAGAGATCTGAGATCCATCCACCTCTGCCTTGTGAGTACTGGGATTAAAGACTTGAAGGCTGTGCCACTATGCCTTAGCCAAACTTTTTTTTTCTTCCCCTTTCTTTCTTTCTTTCTTTCTTTCTTTCTTTCTTTCTTTCTTTCTTTCTTTCTTTCTTTCTTTCTTTCTTTCTTTCTTTCTTTTTGAGACATGGTTTTCCTTTCCTCTTTATTTCTTTCTTCCACTCTTTCCTTTCCTCCTTTACTTCTCTCCTCATGTAATTTAAAATAAAGGTAAAAAATGTTTACAAAAGGAGTTAAAAGTCATCCTCAGCTATATAGCAAGTTCCAGGCTAGCCTGGGCTACTTGAGACTTTGTCCAAAAACAAACTAAAGAATTGGAGCTATTAGGAACATAGCTCAGTTGGTAAAGTGCCTGTCATACAAGTGTGAGGACCTGAGTTCTGATTCCCAGCATCCATACAAAAGTTGAGCACAGTAGCACGTATCTGTACCTCTAAGGCTGGTGTGGATGGGCACTTGGATACCTGGGGCTTGCTAGCCAGTCAGCCTAGCCAAATTGATGGTTTACAGGTTTAGTGAGAGGCCCTGTCTCCAAAGGTAAGGTGAATGCTGACCTCTACTTCTGCAAACACATGTGCCCATATGTACATGTGTGCACATGGATGCACAAACATACTAAACATTTTTTAAATGTTGACTCTTCTTTGTTCCCTCTTATGGCTTGTTGAATTCACTGTCTCTCTTTCTATAATTAAAAAAAAGTATGAGGGAAGAATTCTAATGTATCTATTTTTTTCATATGAAACATAGAACAAAGCAAAAAGAAAATGTTTTCTTTGGCAACAGAGACATTCACATAATGCCTACATGTAAAATGTATGGAAAAGGGTTTACTGCATGTCTCACTGTGCCACACTGCAGGTCCCAGGACAAGATTTTCCCTTTCTTCCTTTTTTTTCTTTTTCCTTTTTTCTTTTAAATTTTATTTTGTTTTATTTTGAGAGGGAGAGAGATGGGTAGGATCAGGAGGCATGATGTGAAAGATACAAAGAATAAATAAAAAGAAAGTTTAAAAAAAGAAAAATACATGAGTGGGGTTTGTAAGTAATACATTGGGAATGTGTGTAGCTGGAGACAGATGACTTATGTGGAGATCTTGGTCTCCTGTGACTTATATGTTTTTCCTTTGCAGTTCCTAAGGGAAGATCTCAATTACCATGATCCAACAGTAAAACACAGCACCTTCCATGGTGAGGATAAGCTTATCAGCGTGGAGGACCTGTGGAAGGCGTGGAAGTCATCAGAAGGTAACGGGCAGCCTGGTTGTCATTCCTAGTTGTCAGAGGTTTAGAGAAGAGAGGAGATGAGCAGATACCTGACCTTAAAAGGACATGAACAAAAAATGCTTAACAAGATGTGAATTACTGAAATTATTTTATATACAGTCATGTAATAAGACTGAGTTATGGTCATTATGCTGGGAAAGGGATTTGAAGTTGTCCTTCATCAGGATGTCTTGAATTCCAGCCTAACTCAACTTTTGTCCTCACACTATCCCCCATAGAAATCTACTAGCTGGCCACATCATCTCCAGAGATAAGAGCTTGCTGTTGTCTTGAGGCAGCCTGTTCTGTCCTCCCTGCCCAGGCCCCACTCCGGAGTCCAGTGATTCAAAGCTTGAGTGGCAGTAAGGATGCGTCCATTCCTGAATTTCCCCCAAACTTGAATAGTCCTTCTTCTTTGAAGAAAACACTTTCAGCTTCTTTCTCATCTAGGTTTCCTTTTTGTAAGCATTTTTTATAATATCTTGCTTAGATCCTTGAATTAGGCACAGACTCCCAAATGTGGTTTGATCCATACAGAGCTGAATTGGATTGCCAACTTCTGAGCTCTGAACCCTGGGCATGTGCTAGCACTGCCTGATTAAATGCTAGTGCCCTCAGTGGTCATATTACTGATTCATGTTGATCTTTCTAATAAAGCTCCTAAACCATGGCTACCTTGTTTTTTCCCCTCTGGAGTATTTTATTCAGAATTCTGAGTGAAAGAGTATATTTAATTTTATGAGACTCAATGGAGAAGAAAATAACAGGTCTTAAGCCTCCTCCTCATTTATTTCTGTGGCTAGAGTGTCCTTGGATCTCAACAAGATTGGAAGCAGCAACTTGGCATGTAGTTGAATTGGTAGATGGCTTGCTTCATATGCACAATGCCCCAAATTTGCTTCCCAACACTGGATAAAACAGCTGTGGTGGTTTATATATAATTTCAGCTCTTGGGAAGTGGAAGCAAGAGAATCAGAAGTTCAAGATCATCCTCACTAAGGGCGGCCTTGGATGAAACCCAGTTGCTATTTTAGATAGATTTTTAGATAGGTAGACAGACAGACAGACAGATAAAAAAGAGTGGAAACAGTCTTGTCCCAAGGTCTTATAGAACAGATGTGCCCTAGTTTACTTTCTTTTGCTGTGGCCAAATCTTAGGGAAGAAACGGTTCATTTGGCCTGTAGCTCACAGTCTGTCATCAGGAGAAGCCAGGGCAGAAACTCAAGTCAGGAACGCTGAAGCAGGAACTGAAGCAGAGGCCACAAAGGGGTGCGGTTCACTGGCTTGCCTTTCATGCCTTGTTCAGCCTGCTTTCTTATACCATTCAGGACCACCTGCCCTGGGATGGCACCACCACTGACTAGCTGCTTGTGCTTTCCCATTTCAATCATTAATTTAAAAATGCCTCACAAACTTACCTACAGGCCAATCTTATAGAGACATTTTCTCACTTGAGGTTCCCTCTCCCCAAACAATCTTAGCTGACAAAAAATAACTGAATAGTACAAGGTGTTAAGAAAGGTTAAACTTGGGCTGGAGAGATGGCTAAGCAGTTAAGAACACCAGCTGCTCTTTCAGAGGTCCTGAGTTCAATTCCCAGCAACCACATGGTGGCTCACAATCGTCCGTAATGAGATCTGGTGCCCTCTTCTGGCCTGCAGGGACATGTGCAGGTGGAGCACTCGTACACATAAATAAATCTGAGAGAGAGAGAGAGAGAGAGAGAGAGAGAGAGAGAGAGAGAGAGAGAGAGAGAGAGAGAGAGAGAGAGGTTAAACTTGATTGACCCAAGGTTTAGAATTTTGAGACTGTCTCCCTGTGTTGCCCATGATGACCTCAGACTCTTGGGTCCTCCTTTCTCAGTCTCTTAAGCATCTGGGACTATAGTCACCTGCCACTGTTTATAATTTTCCTGATTTTAGATGAGGAAATTCAGGACTAGGCTTATAAATTTGTGTGTTCACTGTCATGCATTTAGGAGAGCCAGGACTGAATGTAGATCTTCTGATCCTTGTAGACCAATACATTTCCTTGTCATCTGATGGCAGAAAATACTACTTTTAGTAGAATGAGGCTATTTTTATTTTTATTCAAATTTTTTACGTAGGACTGTAGAATTGTGGATCTGAGAAGGATTATGTATATATAGGTAGAGAGCATTAGATTCATTAGATTTGCAGCAGGAAATGAAGTCTAATCCTAATTCTATGGTGGGGTGAAAGGGAGTTGCTGCTGCTTAGCTGTTTTATCAGTTTAGAAGAAGCATGTAAAGAAGCATGAAGGAGAAAGCCTCCTGGAAATCTGTAGAAGCAAAGACTCCACCGCTGCCACCCACACCCTGATCATGTCTTTATAGCTCCTGAGCAGCTCAGGCTGTCTCCTGATGAGACCTGAAGCAATGGCATGAGCGCTGGAGTTACATTAGCGTTGCCAGGAAAAAAAAATCTTCCATTAGTTCTGTTTAATTTTGATTTTCTGTTCTAATAACATGATGATAAGGAGCCTAGTTTTTAAGAGTAGGTTTTATAAGTATGAAATTAGAATGCAAGAGGCAAGGAACACATTCTTGGCTTTTTCTGCAAGCTCAAAGAAAAGTAACTGAGAAAGGAAAGCGACCATGGGAAGGCAGAAGCAGAGATTTGAATCATAGTTCTAGAAAACAGCCCCACAATTTTCTGATTAACAACTTTGTTTCGGGACTTAGCAACTATTTGGAACACTCCCAGTGTCTTTCAAATTACAGGAACATGGAAGACAATGAAGTAAATTTTTTAGAAGGGGCTGGGACTCATTTACCCTGAGCAGTAAAACATTCTAACTTACAGCAGAGTGTCTCACTGCCGAGAAGTCATGTACATGTACCTTTTAAGGATTGGTTTACCATGTGGTTTGGTAGACTAAGAAGAACCTTCTTGTGTCTAATAATTTGCCTCATTATTTAGAAAAAGGCCCCTATTCTTTCTAGAGGGACAGTTTCCAGAACTACAAAAAGCGTGTAGTATTCTGGCACTAGTTCAAATTGGCTGGCCTGAGTGTAGCTAACTGGTGTAGATATCAGCTTTAGTCACTTATGTCCAGAAAATTAGCAGGCTAATGTCATTCCTTTTTGTATGATTATTGTTGTTAACATTCTCTGACTATTGTTGGAAACCGGTGTTTATTTTTCTTTTCTTTTTTTCCTGTGTTATTTAGATCTTAGCAGAAAAGTTTGCTAATCTTACATTAACCAGTTCTGGTTTTAATAGTAAAAACAACAGCAACTCAGAAACTACTCTGATACTTTTATAGTACTTCATACATGCTAAGCACTATTCTAAGCATTTTTCTTATGTTCATTCATTTCTCACAATAACCTTATGATGTATAGTTACTGTGGTTATGTGTTATCTTTATTTTCAGATGTGGAAAATGAGGCAAAGAGATTAAGTGGGACAATGTACTGTAATTCTTTCACTAACTACCTGGCGTTACTTCAGACATCACAAATTCAAGTCATGGTTCCTAACAAGCCTGCTCTCAGTGCTGACTGACATCAGTTATAAAGCTGGGCATTCCCAGGCCGTCTGCACTTGCCTGCAGCTTCTTCTTTACTCCCTTTCTGTTAGTAGTTGCCACATTTATGAGAGATAAAGAAAATTCATCTATTCCCTCCTTCCTTTCGTTTCTTGAGGGTGACCTCAAGTGGCCAAGGCTAACTTTGAACTTGTAATTCTCCTGCTTTTCTGTCCCCCAAATCCTGGGATTACAAGCATGTGGCACCTGGTGCCTGCAACTACTCCCCCCCACACACACACAACCATACTGTTTTTTAAGTGCTGGCACTCAAATCCAGGCCCTCACTAATGCCAAGCTTGTTACCTACCACTAAGCTAGTCGCTGAAACACCTAGATAATTTTTCTTTCTGATAGTTGCACCAAAATTGTCAGTTATGTTGTGAGTTAATATTTAACACAATCATTTTTATGTTTTATTTTAAATATACACTAGAAGATAAGCAGTCTTCCTTCCATCCTCATATAATAGGGAAACTGTACATCCCTCTCTGCCACCAAGCCTAAGATTCTTCCTCTCTGATACCTTATGTACATCTCCTGTGCTGCTACCATAGCTCAAGTTTAGCAGCTTTGCCATGTGAGTTACTGCAGTGTAGTTGACATAAGTTGTAAACAAAATGTACTATATTCTGTATGTTAGCATATGCACACAGTTGTGAAGCCTGACTATGCTCATAACTTCATACCCTCTCCTGGTTTTTGTTTTGTTTTGTTTTGTTTTTTCTGGAGCTGAGGACCAAACCCAGGGCCTTGCGCTTGCTAGGCAAGCGCTCTACCACTGAGTTAAATCCCCAACCCCCTTCATACCCTCTCTAATCTCTCCTTCCCCTGGATCACTACTGAACTACCTTCTGCCAAGTTGAATTCACATTTTCTAGAGTTTTATTGAAATAGAATTATATAATATATACCCTTTAAAATTTAGTCTCTTGAATTTGATACAATTATTTTGAGATTCATATTTTACATGTATAAATAGCTCATATTTTTTTATTCCTGAGTATTAACACATTGAAGAGATGTACTTCAATTGTTTCTATCCATTTACCTCTTGTTAAGACATTTGAGCTACATCTAGTTTCTATTTATTATAAATAAAGCTGCAGTGACCATTTAAATATGAGTCATGTGTATTTTCTTTGTTCTAGGAAAATACCTAGGACGGGATGACTAGATCACATGGTAGATATTAAGAAATTATCAGTGTTTTCTAAAGTAGCTATGTTGTTGCATATTCCCATTAGCAGTGTGTGAGACTCTCAGCTCCCCCATGTCCTTGCAAATATTTGTTGTAAACAGTCTGTTAAATTTTAGCATAGTGTAGTGGTGTCTTATTTTGGTGTTAGTTTGTGGTTTCCCTAATAATTAATGATACTGGACATCTTTTCATACATATACGTTGCCATTTGTTTATCTTTTTAAGTGGAGTATCTTTTAAATCCTAGGCCTACCTATTTTTTTTTTAAGATAGCATCTTATATAGTTAAGGCTTGCCTTAAACTGCTCTATAGCTTTGGTGAGCCTTGAACTCCTGATCCTTCTGCCTCTACCTCCTGAGTGCTTAGATTGCAGAAATAAATCACCATGCCCTGTGACTGTGAAATAATTCTCTTTTTCCCCTTAGCTTTTTAGTATGAAGGCCCAAATCACTGATTTAAAGAAACCCTTCCTTCTTCATCATCTTTTTTTCACATCTTTGTGCATGATGTGTATGCATGCTTGCATGTATATGAGTGCACATATGTGAGCATGCACACAAGTGTATAGAGGTCTGAGGCTGACACTGTGAGTGTTCCTCAGTCATTCTCCACCCTATTCATTGAGGCAGTGTCTCAGTGCTGGCTCAGAACTCACGGTGTATTACAGACTGGCCTTTGGTCTCTGCCTTTTGACTGCTGTATTACAGGTGTCACCTAGCCATGAACTGGCTTATATATCCAGGGCCCTCAAACTCATGATTCTCCTGCCTCTGTTTCCCTAGTGCTTATATTACAGTTGCACCCATCACATCCAGTTGAAACCTTTACAGTTTTATAAATATTTTTTATGTCCTAACATGTAGTATGTTCCATGTACACATGCTCATCAACACCAATATTCTATTGGATAGTGTATAAGTGCCAACCAAGACATTGGTTGATGGTATTAAGTCTACTTAACCTTATTGATTTTTCTGGCTGCTTGGTCTATCATTTACTGAGAAAGGAACACCTATGTTTCTTGCTGTAAGTATGGCTTTGCTTGTTCCTTTTTGTAGTCTTTGCTTCATGTATTTTGGAGCTCCTGTAACTGGTCCATAAAGATTTACAGTTATTATATCTTTGTGATTAATTGGTCCTTTAGCATTATGAAATGACATTCTTTAATTCTGTATCATATTCTTTTGTCTAAAGTTTGTTTTGGTGTTAATGTAGCTGTTTTTCCCCAAAAGAGGGAAAATTTTTATTTGGCTCTCGATTTCAGAAGCTTCATCACCTTTTGTAGGTAGTAAGGCAGAGCATTCTGGCAGAGAGTGCATGGCAGGGGAAACTGCTTATGTCATGGTGCCTGGGAAGCAAAGAGAGAGTGTGTGATTAAGTGATCTGGGCTTCTAATACCCACATGTCACAAATGACCAAACTCGGTTCTGCTAGGCCACACCTACAGGTTCTACCACTTTCAGGTATTGGGTTGTTTTAGTTTTCCCTGTTATAGTTTACTGTATCTTTGTCTGTCTTTTTTCATTTTGATCTTTTATTTTTGTAGCCCTGTATGTGCTAGTCAGGTGCTCTCACATTGAGCTGTATTTAAATTTAAAATACACACTAGGCAGGTATGTTTTACACCTGTCATGCCAGCACTTGGAAGACTCAAGTAGGCAATGGCCTTGGATTTGAAGCCAGACTGAGCTACATAGTGAGATTCTATCTTTAAAAAAGGGAGTGGATAGCCGGGCGTTGGTGGCGCACGCCTTTAATCCCAGCACTCGGGAGGCAGAGCCAGGCGGATCTCTGTGAGTTCGAGGCCAGCCTGGGCTACCAAGTGAGCTCCAGGAAAGGCGCAAAGCTACACAGAGAAACCCTGTCTCGAAAAACCAAAAAAAAAAAAAAAAAAAAAAAAAAAAAAGGGAGTGGAGCCGGGCGGTGGTGGCGCATGCCTTTAGTCCCAGCACTGGGAGGCAAAGCCAGGCAGATCTCTGTGAGTTCGAGGCCAGCCTGGGCTACCAAGTGAATCCCAGGAAAGGCGCAAAGCTACACAGAGAAACCCTGTCTCGAAAAACCAAAAAAAAAAAAAAGGGGAGTGGAGTACTGCTGGATGTGGCGATGCATGCCTTTAATCCCAGCACTCAGGAGGCAGAGGCAGGCAGATCTCTGAATTCAAGGGCAGCCTGGTCTACAGAGCAAGTTCCAGGACAGCCAGGGCTACACAGAGAAACCCTGACTCAAAAAACCAAAACCAAATCAAAACAAAAATCCCAGCACTCAGTAGGCAAAGGCAGGAGGATTTCTGTGAGTTCACGGCCATCCTGGTCTACATAGTGAGCTCCAGGACAGCCAAGACTACATAGAGAGACCCAGTCTCAATAAAAAGGGAGTCATCTTAAGGGGTAGTATGCTAGCCCCAGCATACATGAAACCCTGGGTTCTGTTTTCAGCATGGACCGTGTGAACCAGGTATAATGACACACTCCTGTAAATTTCAGCACTTAGGGGATGAGGGCAGTAGAGTCAGGAGTTCAGGATCATCCTTGGCTACATAGAGAGTTGTAGGCCTCTTGGATACCTCAGACCCTGCCTCAAACAAACAAGCAAAAACACTAACATTCAATATAAATATCTCCTTTTGGAATCTTTCCTGAAAACCACATTCTAGGTAATGCGTGCTGTCTTCCCATAGCCTCTTACGTTTATCTCATCATAACACATAAATACTAATTACAGTCTGTTCCCCTGCCTGTTTCCCTATCAGTTTGCTTGAGGTCAGCATCTTCTATGATTCCATTTTCTAACACTTAGTACTGTACTCAGCCTAGATTAGGAAAGATGTCAAAAGTTTGTCCTTGTCCCTACCATTGTTCTGTTTTACAGCTTCATATTCTAAAGCTCCAAAGTTGTCTGCTGTTGTGCAGCCATACTGCCTGTGTTTCTCTAAGCTGCTTTTCTCTGGGCTTTGTTGTAGCTCTGTGTATGGCCTTTAATAGAATGTCCTTATGAGGTTTAATAGACCAGAGTTTCACACAGGAACAGGAGTGGGCCTGTTGTGAGGCCTATACCCATGACCCAGATTACTTTACAGTGATGTTTCAGAATTTGATATTGACATCATACTAGGAAACTAAGATTCCCAGATAGTGGCAGTGAGACGGGAACCTCTCAGGTAACCCAGTTCCAGGCTACATCCTATCTTTAGGAAGAGCCACTTTGGGAGGATTTTGTGGCTGCTCTGGTTTACTCATATTTAGAATAGACAAAACTCAGTTATTGTTCAATTAATTTTAAAGTTATTTTTTATTTTATGTGTATGGATGCTTGGCTTGCATGTTTGGCTGTGTACCATGTGTATGCCTGGTACCCACAGAGGCAGAAGAGGGTGTCAGATCTCCAGAAGTGGAACTGGAGTTCGAGGTGGCTGTGAGCTGCCATGTAAGTGCCGAGAATGAGCCAAATTCCTAGCAGAGCAGAGCAGCCAGTGTCCTTAGTCTCTGAGCCATCACTCCTGCTCCTTCGGTTCCTTTTCTGCGTTAGCCTACAAGAAAGCTTTGTATGCCTTTTCTGTTGATTAGATTGATGTCTTCCTCTGAGCCTCTCCATCACCTAATCTCTCTAAGACAGCACTTACCACACTGTATGCTTGTTCATTTCCTCTTACATCTTCCTCTTTCTGAGAGAGCTTTAAGGATGGAGTTCATGGAGATTTGTGTCTGTGCTGGTAACATGCCCCAGCACTTTCTACAGTAAATATTAGTAAAAGCTTGGTGAATGGGTGCATAAACAAATGGTATGATAGCCTGATCATCCTGCCTCTACCCCCCAAGTGCTGGTGTCCCAGGTGTGTACCACCGTAGTTGGCTAGCCACTATTTCTTTAGAACTTACTCTAGGAAGTACAGTATAGGAAAGGAAGTTCCATCTATCTTCACTAAACCCTTCAGAGAACTCTACTTATCACCATTTTATAAGTAACAAAAATGAGACAAAGAAACTTGTAGCAGCTTGTTCATGATCTTACATTTAATAAGTAATGTTTGGTTCAAGACACAAGATTACAAAGCCCACATTTGTAACTGCTAGGCCATATTTGACTGACAGACCAAATGACTGACTGAGGCTGACCAGGTGACCAGCTAATTCACTAATAGCTGTGTGAAGGAGACCCAGAGGTTTTGGCAACTTTCCTAGTAGACACAATTCTCTTGGGATGTGGGTTTGAAACCACAGAAGTAGAAGAGGGCTTCATCTAGAGGCACCACAAGTCCATTATAGGAAAGAGATACTGACTCAGGAGCTCATTTCTTATTACTTATTCTTTTCCTGGCAAGAGAAATGATTGGCCATGGCCCAGTATCTGCCTTGGCGCATCTCTGGAGGATAGCTGTAGTTGAAGTCAAGGAGTGAGACTTATTGTTCCTTCTGCTGATTGTGCCCTTACCCCAAGTATCCACATGACTCACAGCTTCATTTTTTACTCAAATGTCACCTCACCAGAGAGGCCGTTTCTTCTTTAAACAAATAAACTAACAACAAAAAACTTTTTTTTCTTTGTACTTTTATTCTCTTACTGCTTAATTTTTTAATTGTACTTATTTACCACTTGGTGGTTTTTTTTTTTTCATTTTCACTTGTTATATTACTTATTTATTTTTAAGGCTCTGTAGCCCTGGCTAGCCTGGAACTTGCTACATAGACCAGGCTAACCTTGAACTCATAGGATCAAGGCATGGCTATATTCATGGCTTGTTTTAATGTGTGAGTGTGTGGAGGTCAGAGGACGAGTTGCAGGAGTTGCTTTTTTCCTTTCACCTTGCAGGCCCCAGAATGGAAACTCAGGTTGTCAGGCTTGGGAGCAGGTGCTTTTCCAGTATCTTCACCCACTGAGCCATCTCACAGGCTCAGTTTAGATGGCCTGTTTTGCCTTTACCCTCAGAATCACAAGCACCAGGGGATCTGTGACTTTTGTATTTTGCTGTGTTTCTAGGTCCTGGAGTGGGATCTAACAAGTAGGGGGTGTTTAATAATTAACCCCATGACTTATCCTTGAGTTGGAGACAACATGCTTTCAAGAACATATCATTTAGCTTCAGTAGCTTCTTATTTTCCTTGTCTTTATGCATGACCTTGAACTCCAGACAAACTGGAGTCTGTGTTGTGTTCTCTGTGTATGACCCACATTTTGTAATTCTGTGTCTTGCTCTTCTTATTTCTTTCTTTGGTGGATTCGAATCTCTATCTACCAAAATTCTGATCACTCTATTTTTTAACATGAGTACTTATTTATTTATTTATTTATTTATTTACTTCATTACTTATTTTGTTAGTATATGTATGTGTACCTGCCTGAGTCTATGTAAACTACGCATGTGGAACTGGAGTTGCAGTTGAGAACCCCCTGATATGGGTGTACAAACTGAACCAGGCTCCTCTGTAATATCAGTAAGTTCCCTTAACTATGGAGCCCGCTCTTCAGCCAGTGAACTCCTTTTTAAAATGTATGTACAAGCAATTACTATTGATAGATATTGATAGATTGTAAGCTACAGAAAGTACCTGGAATAGGGATCTCTTTATTATTACTGCTCTGTTTCCAGTGCTTAGTTTGGGAGAGTACTAAATAAATGTTTATTGAGTGACAATGAATATTTTACAGAAAGAGAAATTGAAGCTCATATCAATTAATTGATTTATCCCAGTTAGTCCATAGCAGATAAGATGGAAATTAAGGTCTTTAGCTTCAAATTTGTATTCTATATTTTATAATAAAAATCCTTCAGGGCCAAGCCTATAATCCCAGCACTTAGGAGATGGAGGCTGGAGGATCAGGAATTCAAGGCCAACCTTGGCTACATAGTAAATTTGAAGATAGTACAAGCTCCATGTTATTCTTGTCTCAAAAAACAAATTCAACCAAGCAACTGAACATACCCCAAAACAAAGAAAAAGATTGGAGATGACAATTAGTGTCTCATAGATGCCCTCTCTCTTTTAAAGCTTTTCTATTTTTGAGAATTTTATACAAGCATACAATGAAATATGATCTCATCTAGTCCTCCTCCCACGCTCCCCTGTCCCTCCCAACACTCAATTTTCCAATGTCATGTTTGTTTGTTTTAATAACCTACTAAGTCCATTTTTTGCTGCTATATGTGTACATGGGTTGGGGCCATCTATTGGAACGTGGTTCTCCCAATAGCTCTGCAAGTATACCTCTTTTGAGAGTTGTTAGAAGACCTCTAGAGTTTGGCTTTTTCTTGTTCTGGGTAATATTGTTCATCGTTTTGCCTATTGATAGCTTCTTTGATATTCTAGGGACCACACGGACAGGTTTGGTGAGGTGTATGGTTTTAGGATACAGTCTCTTGCTCTAATGTTCTCCTGGGATTTGGGTAGGCCAGTCATCTGTAATCTGTATGTGATCTTTTGTATGTCCTTCTTGCTGAATTCTGTAGTCTCTCATTGATAGTGAGTACTCTATTCCTGCTGTGGCCTTCTTTGTAGCGTGGCCCAGAGTCAGTCAGTCAGTCAGTCAGTCAGTCAGTCAGTCAGTCAGCCAGCCTGCCTCCCTCCCTCCCTCCCTCCCTCCCTCCCTCCCTCCCTCCCTCCCTCCCTCCCTCTCTCCCTCCCTCCCTCCCTTCTCCCTCCCTCCCTCCCTCCCTCCCTCCCTCCCTCCCTCCCTCCCTCCCTCTTCTTTTCCTCTTCCTCCTCCTCCTTCTCATATCTCTCTCTCTCTCTCTCTCTCTCTCTCTCTCTCTCTCTCTCTCTCTCTCTCTCTCTCTCTCTCTCTTTCGGATTGAGGATACAGTCTGAGCCTGGTGGTACATGCCTGTAATTCTATCACTCTCAATGCAGAAGTGGAATTCAGAGTCATCCTTTATTTCATAGCAAGTATGAGGACCTACATTGCCTATATGAGATCCCACCTCAAACAAAACAAAGACACTAACAACAACAACAACAACAACAAAAATGGAATAAAAAAATAGAACAAGACTTAACTTTTAGGTACTTGAATCTCAGGGATAAGAGGCCCTAGTATCTCAATTAGACTGTTGAGTGAGATCATGTGGGAACTCAGAGTTGCTATCTGAGATACAGATAACATGTAGGATGCAGCTCGTTATGGCATATGTTGTTCATATTGCAGTGCTTTCGGTGGATGGCAACATGCTGGCAAGTCCTGCCTAGATGGGGCTGCTGCCTGGGTAACTGAATAATACATAGAGCTATAAACAAACAAACAAAACATTGCTTGGAGGTTTGGTATGATGCTGAAACCATGATCTCTTTTCTCTGTAGCTTAGCTGTATAGGGAATGATTGGTCAGAAGCCATCCTTGGGATACAGTGATCCTCTTAGAGAACCTCTGCCTCAATACAGTATTTAGAGCAGTGCTTCTCAGTTGGGGGGCAATTTTGCCTTTTCAGGGACAAATTTAGCAGTATCTGAAGATAGATATTCTTATTGTAACAGCCAGCAACGTGCTGATGGCTTGGAGTGGGTACATGCCAGAGATTGTCAAATATCCTGCAATAATGCAGAGCACAGTCCCTACAACAAAGATAACCCCATCAAAATGTCACTGATTCAAGGCGGAGAACCACTGGTCTAGAGTGACTCTTGCTTGTCTCCATGTCTATAGAGAGGGTGCTGATTAGAACATGCCAAGAATCTATGCCCAGGCTTGTGTTAAGGCGTCTTCTTAGTAGACAAAAGGCCCTTGAAGTACCGCTGGCCTCAGGCTTTTCTACCAACAAAAATGGTGCCTTCCTTCTACTCTACATGCCAAGCAGAAAGGCTTCTTTGTGTTGGATGAGGCCAAGATCCCTTGGCACAATTACAGGACTGTGTTGTTTTCTGTACTTTACAGGCTAGCACTTGTCTGTCTGCCTCCTGTGTATCCCTCTCCTATCCCTTCATTACCAGACCTTCCAGACTATAGTAAATGACTACATTGGTAATGGGTTAGGATATATTTTCATTTTCAGTAATAATAGCTAATTCATTATACTTTCCTTAGTATTTTTCTTAACACCAACTCCATTATCCTTTTCAAACCTTGGGGTTTGAATGTATCTCTTGGAAATTAATTTTTCTTTTTTCCCCAGTGCATTCTCAACTGGGAACCAGACATTTAACCAGCAGTAACTAGACACCCTTTGAGTAAGTCTGTATCATCTTGTCTTCTAGGAGCAGTCTTGGAGTACATCCAGTATACCTACCTCATTTCTCCTAACGCCTTTTCCTCTCACCTCCTCTGTCTCTGCTGATGGTCTAAGCTACTCTCAAAACTACTCAGCATTCGGAGCTTTTATCCTGAGCTCCAGCATCTTCTGAGGGCATTGAGCTAGAATCAGTTTTGCCTTCAACTTTGTTTTGTTCAAGATGTCTTTCTGGTTGTCTTCTTTGTAGTCATATTTAGTGGAAGCAGGAGAATGAAGGGACATATTCCAAATTGCCAACCTCTGTAGTTTATGTGAGATTGATAGAAAACAGCCATAGATATGGTTATGCCTTGTATCAGAGGAATATCTGAGGTTTTTTTGTTTGCTTGTTTTAAAGATAGGGTCTCTTTATAAAGCACAAATGGCAGCCAAGTAGTGGTGACTCACACCTTTAAACCCAGAACTTGAGAGGCAGAGGCAGGTGGATCTCTGTGAGTTCAAGGCCAGCCTGGTCTACAAAGTGAGTTCCAGGACAGCCAGGGCTACACAGAGAAACCCTGTCTCAAATAACAAACAAGCAAACAAACAAACAAACAAAGTGTGTGTGTGTGTGTGTGTGTGTGTGTGTGTGTGTGTGTGTGTGTTTGTCACTGAAGTTGAGAGCCTGTGTTTATTTCTAGATCAGCCAAACTATGCTTTTTTTGCTTCTGTTTTTGCATGTATATATGTGTATTGTATGTGTACATGTCATGTGTATTTGTGTTTTTAAATGTGTGTAGGCACACATGTTGTCTTTTGGTTTCTGTTGCTGTGATACAACACCATGACCAAAGGCACTTGGAGGAAAGGTTTTATTTCAGCTTATGTTTATAGTTCATCATAAATGGAAGTTAGGGTAGGAACTCAAGGCAGGAACCTGGAGGGAAGAAGGAACTGAAGCAGAAGTTGTGGAGGAACATTGCTTAACATTGTTTGCTGGCGTGCTCCTCATGGCTTGCCCAGTCTGCTTTTTTACAGCTCACAGTGAGTTAGGCCCTCCCACATCCATCACCAATCACAGAAATGCCCCACAGGCCGTTCTGGTGGGGACATTTTCTCAGCTGAGGGTTCCTCTTCCCAAATGACTCTAGCTTCTGTAAAGTTAACCTAAAACTAGCCATCAGACATGAGTATGTGGGGGTGCATGTACATGTATTCACATGTATGTGGAGAGCAGATATTGACATTGGATGTCCTCCTTAATCCTCTCCTCTTTATGTATTGAGTTAAAGTCTCTCACTTAAATTCAGAGTTCACTGATTCACTAGCCAGCTTTTCCTTGTCTCTGCCTTCCAGGTGCTAGGATTACAGGTGGTCACAATGCCCACCTGCCATTTATGTGGGTTCTAGGGATCCCAACTTAAGGCCTCATGTTTGTATGGCAAGTGCTTTACCTGCTGAGCCATGCCCCACCCCTCTTTTTACTTTCACATATTCAAAATAAAATATATATATATAGAATGGAAACTTATTTATAGTAAACTATCTTGACCAGTGTTGTGCAATAGAACTTTCTACATTACAGGAAATGTACCATTTGTGAGGTCTAGCATGGTAGCCACTAATCACTTGTAGCTATTGAACATTTCAGGGATGGCTAGTACCACTGAAGAATTGCATTATTAACCTGGTTTTAAGAAATTTTAATTTAATAGCCATTGGTGTCTGCTGGCTGCCCCTTGGACAGTGCAATTCTGTATGGAAGCTTTATGTAAGAGAACAGTGTAAAGTACCCAACTTGTTCTTATCAAGTGCAAAATAGATGTAAGAAGTGAAGTTAATACTGCCTGTCTTGAAAAAGGCTGGACCTCACTTAGCTGACCAGAGCAACCTGAGGTGGACTTAAACTAGCATGACAGCCAACACTGTTCATGACATGGCTTCAACTTTCTTCAGCCACAGTGTCCCATAATTCTGTACTCTATTTTAAAAGTTTATTTTGGTGTTTTAAGGTAGAGTCTCAAGTAGCCCAGGTTGTCCCGGAGCTTACTGTCTAGCCAGTGATGACCTTAAATTCCTCATCCTCTTTGCTTCTATCTCCTCAGTGCTGGGATTACAGGTATATACTATGCCAGGTAGCCCTGACTGGCCTTAATGAAGCAATTCTCCTACCTCAGCTTTCCAGAGTATTGGGATTTCAAGCCATCATAACTGTCTTAATAGTTTTGTATTCTAGACAAATTAGATTTTGCATTTTCTTGGCATCTGGCTTCATTATATATTAAGTGTCTTCCACTCCTATACCTAGGAATTATTTTAGATAAACTCCTACTCTCTTTTGTTTTATTTTCTTATATAGACAGATTGAACCCTGGGGCTTTTATCTGCTACGGAGATATTTTGCTACTGAGCCATACCCCAGCCTCCTCACCAAACCTGACCCTGAACATCTTGGGCAACTATGCACTTTATAATTCTTCATCCATTTCTTTAAAAAATTTTTCTTTAGATTTATTTTATTTCATTTATTTTATGTACGAGTGTTCAATCTGCACATACACCTTTATGCCAGAAGAGGGCATCAGATCCCACTAGAGAATTGAACTCAGGATGAGCCATCTCTCCAGCCCTTAGATTTATTTTATTTCAATGACTGTTTTGTTCACATGTACATCTGTGTATCGTCTACATCCTAGAACTGGAGCTATGGACAGTTGTGAACTGCCATGTGGGTGCTGGGAATTGAATCTGGGTCTTCTGCAAGAACAGGTGCTCCTCACCACTGAGCCATCTCTTCAGTCCTTTCTCCATTTTTTAATCCATGCTTCACTGATGCTATTAAGTTTTTCGACTGGAAACAAACTTCTAGAAATCTTGGCATTATGTGGGCCATCATAAAAGTTTGGTCAAATTGGATGGGTGATTCTCAGTCCTGATAAGATTTATAACTTGAAATGTCATTATTTGGGCCTAGGATGTAGCTCAGTTGGTAGAGTACTTAGTATACACATGGTACAGAGATTGATCCTCAACACCAAATAAACTGGGTGTGGTTGTACTGACCTAAAATCCTAGCATTTGAGAGGTCAAGGAAGAGGATCAGAAGTCCACAGTCATCCTCAGCTACATATTGAGTGCAAGGCCAACCTGGGATATGTGAGTCCTTATCTAAAAATACATGTTATTTTGTTTTGTTTTAGATAGAGGTAGCCACAAACTCACTATGTAGCTAAGGTTGGTCTGGAATTCATGATCTTTCTGTCTCAATATTCCCAAATGCTAGGATTATAGGTGTGTTCCACCATGCTCAAGTTTAAAAATATTTTTAAATTAAGTTTATGGAGACATAAAGAGGATACAGATATTTTGGTTTTTTGTTTTTTTTTTTTTTTGAGATAGGGTCTATCTATGTAGTCTATACAGGCTTCATACTCACTATCTAGCCCAGACTGGCTTGAAACTCATGACTATCATCTTGCTTCAGTTTCCTGTATGCTGGATTTATAGGCATGAGGCACTATGCTCTCTAATATATTTATTTAAATATAAAGTTTGATGAATTTTGGTAGATGTTATCATTTCTATAATCAAGATACATCAAGACTATCCTGGTCAGTTCTGGCTGAAACCAACCACTTGACAACCAACCATTGACAGTTTTATTGTATTAGAGTTTCATACAAGTAGATTCATGTAGTGCCTACTCCTTTCAGACTTGTGGACAGATGTTATGGGCAAGGGGATGTTAAGCACACAAACATGGTAAGTGTTAAGGTTAGTGTGACCGCAACAGCAAGTGTAAGTCAAGGCACACTGCTTCAGAGTATCATAAATTCCTTCAATGCTGTCATCTTTCATACTCAAAAGGAAACAGCTGCCGGGAGAAAAAAGGACAAAGCAGGGACATTTTGGAGTAATGTTTTTTCTTGTCTTTCCACAGTGTACAACTGGACTGTGGATGAAGTGATACAGTGGCTGATTACATATGTGGAGCTGCCTCAGTATGAGGAGACCTTCCGGAAGCTTCAGCTGACTGGCCATGCCATGCCACGGTTGGATTTTTCTCTTGAGGGAGTAGGGGACAGGCTGGAGTGGGTCTGCCTTAGGGTTACTGTGGGCAGTTCAGTAAGCCTCACCCTCAACAGAGTCTGTAGACACTGCTCTCCTCAGTCTACTGGGTGTTTACTATAAAGCATGAAGGCCACTTTGTATCTGTTCTCCTGTGTGATAATTCTTATCACTCCTGGGAATCATACTAATGGCCTCTATTTAATTGGTGTTTAGTACATGCCAGGCATGCTCAGTGGGTGAAGTACTTGCCTCTAAGCTGTATGACTTGGGTTCAATCCCTGGGACCACATGATGGAAGGCGAAAACTGACTCCCACAAGTTGTTCTCTGATCTCCACACATACACCATATAACATGGTCTCCCCCCCACACACACAAAATAGATAGGTAGATAGATAGATAGATAGATAGACAGACAGACAGCTAGATATAGTTGTTAAAAAGAAAACTGATTTAAAAGAGAATTGATTTATTTATTAAGTCTATTGTGAGGACTCAATGCTCAATGAGGTGTTACATGTAAAACATCAGAACACTATTAGGCAGTGTTAGTAAATCCTGGCACCTTTTTCCTTCTCATTATTTGAAAGTAGATAGCTCATTAGTGTCACTGAGAATTAGCTTGTAGGAAGTATGATGATAATACAAAATACATTTTGTGGAATGTGAAAATGACCTTAAGAGTTTAAGAACCCTCAGGCTTTCAGAAAGCACCCCATTTTACATAAATTACACAGAAGACCAGGTGTTGTTACGTACATCTTTAACCCTAATACTCCAAGAGGCAGAAGCAGGTGGATCTTTGTGAGTTGGAGGCCAGCCTGGTTGACATAATGAGTTCCAGGACAGCCAGCGATGCATAGAAACCTTGTGACATAAATAAAATATAAATGTACACAAAAGGAAATTGAGGTCTTAGGGGAGGCACCAAGCAGCTTGTAATTAAACAAGTGAGAATGCTTACGACCAGAAGCCAGATCTCCTGCTGGTCATTACCTCTCTTGTAGGTACCCTTGATTGCCTTCCAAGTTCAGAGGAGGAAGTAGCTGCTACTCCTTCATGCTCAGACAGAAGTAGAAACCACACACTGTGATATCAGAAGTTTTTCTTCTAGCTGAGGAAGTAAAGCTGTGTATCAGAAAAGATAACCAATGGTACAGAATAGTATAGTGTTAAACATGCCTTTAGGGGACCCACGCACGTGACTTCCATCTTTTTGTCTTATACTGCTTTCCTTCTGTACCTTCTGTGTTTCAACAGAAAAAAGATGAAGTCTAATTTTCTTCAGTCACTTTATTATCTTGTTTTAAAATAACAAAGTCTTATTGTTATGTGGTTATAGGTCATAAAAACTACATTAGTCTTATTAGGAGTAAACTGTATTGCAATTACTTAGATACTTGCTAATAGGACTAACTCAGTTTTGTTCATAAGTGTGGGTTAGAAGGCCCAAGAACCAGTGAGTCATTTGAACATGATGTTTTGACCTGGCCTGGATAAGAGAGTACATTTTCAAGTGATGAGAGGTAGGGACTACTACATAATAATCCAGATCATCTCTGGAAGCAGATGCACAAGTGAAATCACTGGTGAGATGCTCAGCTGGTAAAGTTCCTGCTGTATAAGCCTGATCTGTTGGAGGCCAAGAACCTTAAAAAAAGCAAGGTATGATGGTGCATATCTGTAATCCCAGCACTTCACAGTGAAATGGGAGGTGGAGACAGGACAATTTCTTGGAAGCTCATGGACTAGTTAGCCTGGATGACATCTCATGGGAGAAGTAAGAGAAATCCCCTACAACAATGTGGAAGGGGAGAATCAACTCCTGAAAGTTATTCTTAAACTTCCACATGCACACTGTGGCACATGCATGCCCACACTCATACACACATCATACACATATAAAACAACAACAACAAGAAAAAGAAGAAATAAGAAGTATAAAAATATGTAATAAATATGGGAATTGCCACAGATTGTTAGTCCTTAGAGGGTAGAGCACTTAGGAGATTGTAGGTCTGGAGGGTGATCAAATTCTTGGTAAATTCTCCCTGTTAAGAGACAACTTATTGGTGCTGGAAAGATGGTTCAGCAGTAAGAAGACTGGCTGCTTTTCCAGAACCTGGGTTCAATTGCCAGCACCCACTTGGTGGCCCAGCCATCCTTAACTCCAGTTCCAGGGCATCGAATGCCCTCTTCTGGCCTCTGTGGGTACTGCCTGCATCTGGTGTGCAGACATGCACATAGGTAAAATACTTATACACATTAAAAACAACAACAAAAACAAAAAACCCAACTAAACAAACAAGCAAACAAACAAACAAAAAACCCACCTCACTTGTTGAGACTCTGTGTTCTAAAGTGCAGAGGAGAGCAATCATCAAAAGCTGAATGTGTTCCTGGAGGAGATAGGTAATCCTTCCAGGGTATTTTTTGCTGTCCCAAACCTGACCCCTATTATTTCCCTTAACAGGCTAGCTGTAACCAACACCACCATGACAGGGACTGTACTGAAGATGACAGATCGGAGCCACAGGCAAAAGCTACAGCTGAAGGCCCTGGACACAGTGCTCTTCGGGCCTCCTCTCTGTGAGTCTTTTTTTTTTTTTTTTTTTTTTTTAATAATTTATTTAACTTTATTTTATGTACACTGGTGTGAAGGTGCCAGATATCTTGGAACTGGAGTTATAGACAGTTGTTAGCTGCCATGTGAGTACTGGGAACTGACCCCAGGTCCTCTGGAAGAACAACCAGTGTTCCTAACCCCTGAGCCATCTCTCCAGCCCCCTCTCTGTGAGTCTTGTGTAGAGGTCTACTGCTGTGCCATGGAAACCCAAAACCACTGGGAGTGGGTAGGCTGAAATCCTGAGTCTCGTAGGGACTCCTACAAGACAGCACCTTCATTATTCCACTGGTGTTGAAATATGAAACATTTTTGTTTAAGTCTAACTCTATTTAAATGTTTAATCTACTCATTCATTAAGTATTTTAAGGAAAGATTTACTTTTTGCTAGTGCTATGCTGGATCCTATAGGAAGACCTAGATGAATCTGTCATAGTCTATCCTAGTAGGATGCTATGATCATTACAGGCTGGGGATGTAGCTCAAGTGATAGACTGCTCACCAAGCACTCATGAAGCCCTAGGTTTGACTCCTGCACAGCACACTAAAGCCAGTGTTCTCTATTAGTACTCTTACTTGCGTGTCCCAGATTAGGGACAACATCATTTGGGAGAGGTGGTACCTGATCTCTATCTTTCAGAGGGAGCCAAGCTTTATTTCGTGGATTTTCCAAGAGAAGACATTGTAGATGAAGGGATCAACCTAAAGAAGGTTTGGAGGCTAAAACAATTAAGTAACACATAGAGGCTGAGTGTCACTTAGCTGTTAGCTGCCATCACTGGGGTTTACAGAGGGAAGGGACTGATTGCTGAAAACTTTGTGTACATAGATAGCCAGGAAAGACTAAATGGGCTTTTGATGTAGCAACAGACACTTATTAAATAGTTCAGCCTCTGAAGTTTTGATTGGTGAGAATAGTTAGCCTTGCCATCCTTTTCTTATTTTAATGGAGTCAAGAGAGAACAAAAATGACCAAAATTTCTGTCAGGGCATGGTGGTGTCCATCTCCATTCTTGTACAGGAGGCTGAGCCAGGAGAATTTTGGGTAGTTGCCCACCTGGGTTGTGTAGTAGAATCCTATGTATGTGAGGGTTGGGGTGTGTGAGAAAGAAACTGAAAGCAGATTTCCCTTGAGGGCCTGTACCCACACTTGGGCATGTCTTATTTGCTGTAACTCTTCTTTGAGAAGCCCACAACACTGTTCTTGGGTGTGTTTTACCTTTTTTTCTGAGAGCCTCTTTCTTAACAATTAATTGTCCTGAAGTCTATATTAAAATATCTTTATCAAACCCCAACTCTGTTTCATAAAAGCAAAAGGAAGAAACTACAGAGTGAAGCAAGCAAATAGTCTAGATGGAAAAATCAACTAACATACGGACCAGAATCCTGGCACCGTGGTGCTAGGTCCAGATGATCAGAGTCAGCAGCAGGGGCCTTAATGGGGGAGGGAAGACTGGTACTGTAACATGGACATTTTTTTCCTAGGTACATTTCATACAGCTTATATACTGAGTGTGGTTAAAGCCAAAGGTGCTCAGAGGTCAGAAAACTGCTCCTGAGATAAGCTAAGAATGTTTTATACCATCTAGAGTAGCATAGCTATAACAATAGCAATAATAGTAATTTCAGCTGGGTGTGGTGGCACACACCTTTAATCCTAGTACTCAGGAGGCAGAGGTAGGAAGAGCTCTGAGTTTGAGGCCTGTGTAGTCTACTTACCAGGTTCCAGGCCAGCCAGGCTACACAATGACGCCCTGTCTGTAAAAGAAAAGAAGTTTGGACTTTTTTGGTTTCTTTTTAGACTTAAAAAAATTGTTAGTTTGTTGGCTTATTTTATTTATCTTGTGTGTGTGTGTGTGTGTGTGTGTGTGTGTGTGTGTGTGTGTGTGTGTGTTTACACATGTTCACTGGTGTGCACATGCAGTTGCTGGAAGAGGATCTTGGATCTTTCAGAGTTGTAGTTACTGGTGTTTGTGGGATGCCTAGCTTGCTTTGTGGGTGCTGTGATCCAAACTCTGGCCCTCCTGATTGCATAGCAAGTGCTTTTAACTGCTGAGCCATCTTTCCAGCCCCTAATAATAGTTTCTAAGAAAGGGAAAATAAGATACGAAAACCTGCAACTCTTCAACTTTGCTGATGATAATGTAAAATAATGCAGTTACTATGAAAAAATAGTCTGGTGGTTCATCAAAAATTAAACGTAAGAGTTACCACAACCCAGCAATTACATGCATAAGTATATAACCAAAGAATTGAAACAGGTACTCAAACAAGTACATGTAGACACATGTTCATAACAGCATAAGTCTAAGGCCAAATGGGAAAATATCCTGAATGCTCATGAATGGATAAACAAGTTGTATTGTATACATGCAATGAAGTATTTGCAGCCCTGAGACAGAAGTGCTGATACACACAGCAGATATCTAAATTAATTTAAATTAAATAACCATTATACTAAATAAAAGAAGTTAGGGGTTGGGGATTTAGCTCAGTGGTGGTGCACTTGCCTAGCAAGCATAAAGCCCTGGGTTCGGTCCTCAGCTCGGAAAAAAAAGAAAAAAGAAAAAAAAAAAAAGAAGTTAGTTACAGAAGGTTACATTGTTTCCATTATATGAAACACCCAGATTAAGTAAATCCATAGACACATCCTAGAGTCAAAATACATATTGGTGGTGGGCAGGAACTGGAAAGGGGAGAGAATGAGAAGAAAATATTTATTGGAATTTTTTTTTTTTTTTTTTTTTTTTTTTTTGAGGCAGGGTCTCACTCTGAAGTCTAGGCTGGCTTTGAGCTTGTGATAATCCTCCTTCCTCAGTCTCTTGAGTTTGGGGATTGCAGATGTAAGCAAGGACTCTAGCCCCTCCACCCCCTCCCACACAAGGACCGGCTCAGGCTGGTCTTGGGTTCTTGACAGCTCTCTCCTGCCTCAACTTCCCAAGGGGCTTACAGCTTTTTCTTTCCTTCTTAGCACTGGGGATCAAACGGGGTCTTTTGCAGGCTAGATAGGCACCTTACTAAGCTATGTCTCCACCTCATTTCATAATTTTATTTTGAGATAGAGTCTCACTAAGTTTCCTAGACTGACCTTGAAATCACTCTATTGTCTAGGCTGTCCAGCTGAGAAGTAATAATGATGATGATGATTATGATGATGATGATGATTTTGGCACTGGGAATTGAACCCATGTTTTTCATATGCTAGGCAGTGTCCTTCCATTGAGCTACATACATTCCCAGCTCTCTTCCTCCTCCACCTTCTCTTCCTGCTGCCTCTGCTGCTGCTGCCTCTTTCCCATTTCCTCCTCCTACAAAGTGACTGGATTTCACTATGTAGCCTTGGCTGTCCTGGAGGTTGCTATGTTTATCAGGCTTGTCTCAAACTCACAGATCCACCTGCCTCTTCCTCTTGAGTACTGGGATTAAAGATGTATAACACCACACCCAGCCCTCTCTTATTTATGAGCAGTAAGTTTTACTTTAGAAGGATAGAAGTAGAGTTGGTGTTAAACATATACTGGGACTATACTGTTTGCCCCCGAATTGTTCATTTTAAAACAATTCATTTGTATTATATGAATTTTATCTCAAGATACTACTTAGAAAAAAATTGTTTTATATGTATGTGTGTGGGCCTGAATGTATGTATATATGTACACCACATGATCGTAGGTACACACAGAGGCCAGAAGAAAGCCATTGCCCCCCTAGAACTGGAGTTATAGGTGGTTGTAAGCTCTCCAATTTGAGTACTGGGAACTGAACCCTAGTCCTCTGCAAAAGCAGCCAGTGCTCTTAAATACTGTGCCATCTCTCTAGCCTCCCTCTATTTTAAACTTTAGCAACAAAAGGAAGAAAAGATATGTTGTACTTTTTCAAAAGAATAAAGAATAGCTGGGCATGGGGGCATAATATCTCCAGTCTCAGCACTTGGGAGACAGAAGTCACATATACCCTAGAGAACCTCTGCTCATTCCTGTAATTCCTAGCACTCTTGAGGTCAAGGCAGGAGGATTGCTGTAAGTTTGAGGCCAGATCGAGTGAATTGGTAGACCAAGTTTGTATGGGTTAGAAGCACTAAAAGGAAAAAAATACTTAATCTAATAGTCTCATGTGAGCCAGACATTTTAGACACTTTTTAAGAACATAAGGGGACCAGCCAATGGTGGCGCACGCCTTTAATCCCAGCACTCGGGAAGCAGAGCCAGGCGGATCTCTGTGAGTTCGAGGCCAGCCTGGGTTACCAAGTGAGTTCCAGGAGAGGCGCAAAGCTACATAGAGAAACCCTGTCTTAAAAAACCAAAACAAAACAAAAAACAAAACAAAACAAAAGAATGCATACTGCTCTTGAAGAGGACCTGAGTTTGGTTCCCAGCATACATGTCAGGTTCCTCACAACTGCCTATAACTCTGGCTCCAGGGGACTCAATACCTCTCACCTCAGTGGGCATCTGCATATACACATATATACATACATGCATGCATGTATACATACATACATACACATATAATTTAAAAAAATGTAAGAGGAAGGCTGATGGACATGTTTCAGGAGATAAATATGCTTACTACTAATCCTGATGATCCAAGTTCCATAGGACCTACATGGTAGAAGGAGAGAACTGACCCCTTCTGACCTCACATGTGCCATGGCATGCACCTTCCGCCCTACCCACGTTTAAATAAATAAATAATAAACAAATGTAATTTAAAAAGAAGAATGCAAAATGAGTTTGGCTTGGTGGTGCAGATATATAATCCTAGCTACTTGGGAGTAATAGGTTTTCTGTATCTGGATAGTAGGTTTCTCTGCCGACACAGTAAGCCAGATCAAGCTGAATTGAAAAAGTATAACAACAGGTTTATTTGAGCCAAGCAACTCCTGGGTGGGTTCTCCATTCCCAGAGATGGAGATTGGGGAAGCCACCCGCCCGAACTAAAGCAGGGAGATTAGATAACCTGTAGGCAAGGGGTGATGACGTGTCTGCCGCAAGCAGGGTTTGTGCCCAAGTATGGTCAAAAGCTGGAATGCTTAGGCAGGGACTTGGGCTTCTGGCAGCAACAGTTGAGGAAGTTGCAATCGTCACCAGGAATGTGTAACTGGGCTTTTTGGCGCCTTTTCTTTATGGTGATTCTCTGAGAGGGTGGGTTTTGGAGAGAGAGAGAGACAGGAATAGGGTGAGCTGGAGGTTCCAACTGAACAGGGAGGACTGCAAGTTTACCTCAGACTAAACAAGTTAATGAGATTCTGCTTCAAAATAAAAGTAAAAAGGGCTGGTGGTATAGCCCAAAGATGGATTACTTGCTTAGTAATCCTGAGGTTTAAGCCCTAGTACCAACGTGTGTATGTGATGATGTTGGCATTGAGGAATCCCAACAAACCAGGATCAGTTCTTAACAATCAGGGAAGACAAAGAGTACCCAAGGCTCTTAGTAAAGACTGTGGAGGAAGCAAGTATATTCCAGGAAGAAAAGCAGCTCCTGTGCTGAATAAATGCCTTACTGTATCTGAAGACAAAACAATGAAGGCTTGAGTATGGCTGGAAGTGCGGGATTTACTGGAGGCTAGAGTAACCATTAGAGCAGTGGTTCTCACCCTTCCTAATGCTGTGACCTTTAATACACTTCCTCATGGTGTGCTGACCCCCATCATAAAATTAGTCCATTTCTATTTCATAACTGTGATTTTGCTACTGTTATAAATCATAATATAGATATCTGATATGCAGGATATCCAAAATGTGACCCAAATGGGTTGTGACCCACAGGTTGAGAACCGTTGCAGTAAAGGCTCTTCAGTTTTCTCTCAGAGAGCCTGTATTAAACACCTAAGGCTGCCCTCCTGGACCTAGTAATTCCCCTCCCTTGCATTGAAATAGGGTATGCTAATTTGTCTGTAATTCCATAGAAGCCCCATGGTTGCTTAGGCCTATCCCATCCCAAAGATGGTTGAGATGCACTGAGGAGGCACTATTCTCTGCACTGCATCCTAGGGAAGGATGAGTTAATAAGCCTTCAAAATTATATCAGACCCATGATCCCATCCAAACTAGGCCTTGGCTGGTGGAGAGATAAGAACAGACTTTATCGTGATAGTATGTGGCATATGTGCCTAAGAGAATCAATTCCTTCTGAGTTGAAAGGTCTGCCTGCCTTTCACAAGAGGAATCCTTGAAGAGGGGCTGCAGTGGATCTGCTATGGGTACCCTGACTCACCATGCCCTCCCCTGTCTGACAGTGACTCGGCATAATCACCTCAAGGACTTCATGCTGGTGGTATCTATTGTTATTGGCGTGGGTGGCTGCTGGTTTGCCTATATTCAGAACCGTTACTCTAAGGAGCACATGAAGAAGATGATGAAGGATCTGGAAGGGTTGCACCGAGCCGAACAGAGTCTGCATGACCTTCAGGAAAGGTAAGGTCTTGCTTCTTTGCCCAGCCCTGGCACTGCCAGCCCTTGGGAACCTCCTCTTTTGTGAGCCCTTTAGCCCCTAACACCCTGTTGACATGGGTGTAAGGGCTATACCATCCTCTAAAACTGTTCTGAGATCCTAGTTTCCTGCCATCCAGTTCGGTTGCCCTGGGTCGTTCTTGAGAGAGGATTTTATTCTATTTTATTTAAAAACAAAACTAACGTTTTCCTCTCTGAGCTTGAAAGGAGAAATGCAAAGCTGCCAGAGGTTGTGAGCTTCTCTGGCAGGAGGCTTGTTATAGGTCCTTCTGTTTCTTGTCTTACATCTTGATTGCTTCCTTTCTCATGTAAATAGTTGCATTAACTGTTTCTCTTGGCTCCCAAAGAAACCTCATAAAACAAGCCATGTGTCTATAACCCTAGCTTTTTGGAGGTGGAGGCAGAAGGATCAAGAGCACAAGGTTATCATAGACTAGGCTACATAACACTGTTTCAAAAAGAAAACAAAAATGGCTGAGAATATAGCTCAGTTGATAGAGTACGTGCCTAGCATGTGCCAAACACCACATAAAACTGGACCTAGGGGCCTGCCAAGGTAGTTCAGTAGGTAAAGGTGCTTGCTGTCAAGCTTGGCATGCTGAGTTCAACACCAGAACCCACATGTTGGAAGAACAGAACTAATTCTCTAATCTCCACATGCTCCCATGTGGGTATATGCACAGACATACATATACATACTCAGTGTAAAAATATTTTTTTTTTAAAACTGGGCTTGGAGGCAGGAGGATTAGAAGTTCAAGGTCATCTTTCACTACATAGCAAATTTGAGGTCAGCCTGGTCTATTAAGGCTCTATCTCATAAAGAAAGAGGTAAAGAAATAAAGTGACCTCATAAAAAAACTTTCATCCTGTTCCCTTAGTTCTTTCTCATATACTCTAAATACCTTAAGTATTGGCTTCTGTGACTGAGTGTATATTCCTTTCCAGAACTCTTTGTCATTAATCTGAAGGAAGGGGCTGAAGAGAGTTGATGTCTGAGCATATGCCTGTAATCCCAGCATTTGGGTGGTAGAGGCAGGTGAATCAGGAGACTAAAGCTATCCTCGGGGTTGGGGATTTAGCTCAGTGGTAGAGTGCTTACCTAGCAAGTGCAAGACCCTGGGTTCTGTCCTCAGCTCCAAAAACAACAACAACAACAAAACAAAAAACAAAAAAAACCCACCTATCCTCAACTATATAGGGAATTCCAGGTCAGCCTTGGCTATGAGACCCAGTCTCAAACTGTCCCCCTGAAAGAAAGAAGCCTGGTTTGTGTCTTCCACCTCTCTCTCTCTCTCTCTCTCTCTCTCTCTCTCTCTCTCTCTCTCTCTCTCTCTCTCTCTCTCTCTCTCTGTGTGTGTGTGTATGTGTGTCTCTCTCTGTGACTGTGTGTGCTTGCACAAGTATGCACACAATTGTGTGTGTGTACATGATATGTATGTGTGTTTTGAGACATAATATTACTATATGTAGTCCAGGTCTAGGATGGCCTTGAACTCATAGTGGTCCTCTTGTCTCAGATTTCCAAAAGCTGGGATTACAGGTTTCCACCACCAACTTGGCTTCTTTAGTGTTTTGGTGGTTGTTTTTTGTTTTTAATGACAGGGTCTCATTGTGTAACCAAGCCTGGCCTGGAATTCATGATGATCCTGCCTCAGCCTCCCAAGTGTTGGAATAGCAGAACTGCACTACCATGCTTGAGACATTTAAAGAACTACTTTTAAGTAGCAGACACAATTTTCTTTGGTTGGGCCAGGAAAGGCTTTCTTATGAGCAAGATTTCTTTTTGGTTTAGGGTGGGTTTTTAATTAATTACTTACTTAATTTATTTTTTTTAAATGTATCCTTGGCTGGCCTGGATCTCATTGTGTAGACCAGGATGGTCTGGAACTCAGAGATATGCTTGCCTCAGCCTCTCAAGTGATAAGTCTAAAGGCATACACCACACCTGACCCATGAGCCACATATTTTTAAAAGTGTATTATTGCTTTTAATAATCACAACTCTTTGAAGTTGTTAGGTACTATTATTATCTGTCTTAGAGTTGAGGAAATAAAGTCTAGGAAGGTTACATGTCAGCAATGAACAAAGACTTTAAGATTTGTTTTTATTTTATGCGTATGAATCTTTTGCCTGCATTTCTGTATGTGTACCACGTATGTGCCTGGTAACACCAGAAGAAGGCATCAGATCCCCTGGAACTAGAGTTACAGCCAGTTGTGAGCCATCCTGTGGGTGCCTGGAACCAATCCCAGCTCCTCTGGTAGATCAGTATTCTTAACCGCTAGCCATTTCTCTAACCTCTGAGCTAGGAATGTTGACACTCTCTAGCAGCATTACCAGATTCATGTCTGTGGACTTGGCTTCTAGGGGGCAGGAGGCATTTGATTTCTAACCTGATTACTCTGCTGGGCCCCTTATTCTTGGGTCCTTGCTAACTAGAGGCTAACTGCTGCTGTCTGAACAATTCCCAAACTTCATTCGTCTGAAAAACATGTACTGTTTTCATTCCAAAGACAAAAGAATCTAAGCAAGAGACATTCCAAGTTTGGGGATAAAACTTAAGCTCTGAGCCCTCCCTGCTCTCCAAAACCTCCTGAGCTTAATGGCCACTGCAGCACCAAGCACGAGGCAGACGCCCTCCTCTAGACTTGTGCACACACGTGCCCTTCTCTAACGGAATACAGAGCCTACACGCCACTTAGTCCCTCCTGTCTAGAAATCCTGCCACCACGGAGCTTTGGTGTGAATAAATATAGCACTGCATATACATTCCAATTAGGATCTCAGTGTTTCAAAACAATTCTTTGAGGCAAGCAGGAATTTTGTTTCCTTTTTGCTATGAAGAAACAGGTGCAATGTATTCCTAGTCACACAAGTGTTAGAGCCACAGCCAGAGACTTTCAATCAGGCTGATTAATTTTCTTCCTTATATTGCCAATTGATTGTTGCCTTGGAGTAGGACAGTGCTTGATTGTACATTTATTTGCTCATTTCTGTATCCAATAATATTTATTGATATCTGTCTCCACTAGAGAATGGAGATACAAGGAGGTCTGTTTTACTTTAATGGCACTTCGTATTACATAGGAAAGATGTGGTAATACTGGCTTTTCAGAAAAGGCTATTTTGGAGACAAGAGCCTTTTGGTGAAGGGTTGAATCCCTAGTGTACAGTTTCTTGCAGTTGGGTCATGGGACAGTAGACATTAGCCAGGAAAGGAGATGGAAGGAAATGACACTTCTAATTTTTTTTTTTTAATCTGTGCATATATCGCCATCTGGTGTCCATTCTAAGGATGATCAACTCCTTCTGCAGGGCAAAGTAGGCAGCAAAGGGCTGTTATTGCAGAGCTGCTTGTAGCCTGTTTCTTCTTAGCAGGGCCACAGCCACAGCCAAGCCTGGACTTGCCCTTTTTAAAAGACTTGAATTCTATATCTGTCTTTTAATCATCGTTTTTCTTTGTTGATTTTGAGACATGGTCTCTTATAGCCAAAGCTGACCTTGAATTCCTTATCTTCCTGCCTCCACCTTTCAAGTGTTGGATTTATAGATGTTCTTCACCATTCCTGGATATTTTCATTTTAAATAGACCATGTCCCTTGGTGGGGGGTTTTTATTCTGTAGTCTATCTATTCTCTTTCTTATTACTACTTTTGGTAGTGGTAGTGATGGTAATCTTGCTGTGTAGCCCTGGGTAGCCTGGAACTTGCCATGTAGAACAGGTTGGCCTTGAATGTGCATTGATCCTCCTGCCTCTACCTCTTGGTACTACAAGCATGTGCCACCACATCTGGCCTTATCTTTTACTTTTCTCTACCTCAATTCTAAACCCTACCTCTCTGTTCATTTTTTTTCTTTCTTGTAGACGGTGTCTCACTATGTAGCCCTGGCTGGTGTGGAACTCACAGAGATCCACTCACCTCTACCTCCACAATGCTGGAATTAAAGGTGTGCACCACCATGCCCAGCCTCTTTCTTTGAAAAATAGTTTTCTTACATTTACTTATTTATGTGTGTGTGTGGGGTGGGGGGGTGCACTATGGTGTGGGTCTGGAGTTGAGAAGAACTCACCAGAGCCTGTTCTCTCATTCTACCACGTGGGTCCTTGGAGTCATCCTCGGTTGTTGTGCTTGGCAGCAAGCACCTTTCCCTCCCGAGCTACTTCACTGGCCTCTTCCTTCTTCCCTTTCCTTTCCCTTGTACTTCCCCTTTCCATCCTCTCTTACCTTTCCTGCCCCCTCCGTCCCGTCCCGTCCCCGTCCCCCCCCCCCCCCCCCCCACCCCCGTTTGGACCAAACCAAGGACCTCACTCAGACTAACCCAGCACTTGATTGCTAAGTCTCTTCTCCTCTCTTTTATTATTCTCATATCCTAGTTCCCAGCTAACTTGGTGCTTCCTGCTAAGTTGAGAAGACCAGACAATAGCACAGTTCTTTTCATTTTCAGAGCAATTGGTAAACTTTTTCTCTCGGGTCTTGTCTTACTGTTAGGGTTACTATTGCTGTGATGAAACACCATGGCCAAAAGCAGCTTGGGAGGAAAGGGTTTATTCAGCTTACACTTCCACATCACTGTCCATCATTAAAGGGAGTCAGGACAGGAACTCAAGCAGGTCAGGAACATGGAGGCAGCTGATGCAGAGGCCATGGAGGGGTGCTGCTTACTGACTTGCTCATCATGGCTTGCTTAGCCTGCTTTCTTTTCTTTTCTTTTCCTTTTCTTTCTTTCTTTCTTTCTTTCTTTCTTCTTTCTTTCTTTCTTTCTTTCTTTCTTTCTTTCTTTCTTTCTTTCTTTCTTTCTCTCTCCTCTTTCTTTCTCTCTCCTCTTTCTTTCTTTCTTTCTTTCTTTCTTTCTTTCTTTCTTTCTTTCTTTCTTTCTTTCTTTCTTTCTTTCTTTCTTCCTCCCTCCCTCCCTCCCTCCCTCCCTCCCTCCCTCCCTCCCTCCCTCCCTCCCTCCCTCCCTTCTTTCTTCTTTCTTTCTTTCTTTCTTTCTTTCTTTCTTTCTTTCTTTCTTTCTTTCTTTCTTTCTTTCTTTCTTTCTTTCTTTCTTTCTTTCTTTTTTGGTTTTTGAGACAGGGTTTCTCTGTGTAGTTTTGGAGCCTTTCCTGGATCTCGCGCTTATAGACCAGGCTGGCCTCAAACTCACAAAGATCCACCTGCCTCTGCCTCTCGAGTGCTGGGATTAAAGGCGTGTGCCACCACTGCCCGGCCCAGCCTGCTTTCTTATAGGATCCAGGATCACTAGCCTAGGGATGGCATCACCAACAATGGGCTGGGCTCTCCCCATCAATCACTAATTAAGAAAATGCCCTACAGCTGGATAATGGAGGCATTTTCTCAATTGAGTTTCCCTCCTTTCAGATAACTCTAGCTGTGTCAAGTTGGTATATAACTAGCCAGCACAGGTCTACCAGTCATTCCCTTCCCTGACTCCTTTCAGACACAGCTGATCACTCCTTTTGCCTCACTCAACACTGTGTAGTCATCTCTTTATTGTAGAGTCTCACTGTAGACAGCCATTGGTAAACTTTGTTGGTCTACTGTTGGTAAACTTTGGAACAGGTGATGAGCACCTCCACCTCGCCTCCTCCCCCAGACAGGATTTCTCTGTGTAGCTGTCCTGGAATTCAACCTGTAAACAATCCATCTGCCTCTGCCTCCCAAGTGATGGGATTAAAGGTGTGCGCCACCACCACCTAGCTAAGGATAGAGTTTTATTGAACTGATTTCCTTAAAATCTTACCAACTATGAAAAGTCCATAGGACCAAAGGCAACAGGTAAACTTTTAAGATCTACTTAGTCCAGTCCCTTGCTTGAACATGCATTTCTGTGTGTGTGTGTGTGTGTGTGTGTACACGTGTGTGTACAACTGTGTGTGTCAGTGTGTGTGTGAGCACACACACAGACACATATGCCAGTGCATGCTGCTTGAAGCAGGCATCTGAGAGTCTAAGAGGTTGAGTTAATAATTCTTTTCTCATCTTCCAAAATTTCCCCCCTACCTCCACCTCACCTAAATTTGAACCATTAGGTATTGCCTCGCTTTTGTCTTTCATTAAGTACTTTCTATATTTATTGAACTTTCCATATATCTCGAAATGGGAAAATAATTATGGACTTTGAAATCACAAAGATTTGAATTCTAGCCTTTTATTTCCCCTCTTCATATTCACATTGTCACAGGCTGGTGTTATTATCTGCTTGGAGGACAAATGTGTACTGCCTTGTAAACCAGTAGTTGTTATAATTTCAATGTGTGAGATATTTTAGAGGGGGTATTCAGATGTTTGTGAACCGGACTTCATGGTCTTGTTTATTAGCAGCAGAGTAATGGCAACCTAAGAATTAAGGCTAACAACTGTGGTTTCTGTTGGTCCTGACTAGCTCAGATCTGCACAGCCAGCAGAGAGGCTATATGCTGAGAGTTAGTGGCTCTCATTTTCTTCCCTATTGTCACAACTTGTGGCATGTTAGCTGGCACCTCCTTGCCTGGTCTCCTCCAGCTTTCTACATTGCCCCCCACCTTCACCCCCAGGCTGCACAAGGCCCAGGAGGAACACCGCACAGTGGAAGTGGAGAAGGTCCATCTGGAGAAGAAGCTGCGTGATGAGATCAACCTTGCCAAGCAGGAAGCTCAGCGGCTGAAGGAGCTGAGGGAGGGTACTGAGAATGAGAGGAGCCGCCAAAAATATGCTGAGGAAGAGCTGGAGCAGGTAAGGTCCTGGGTACCTCAAGAGATGTGTAAAGGGCAAGGGACCAGGGTCTGGCTAGAAAGCTTCATGTGTGAACATTTTGAATATGATTCAAATCTTTCCTCTAGACTTACCAATAAGGTTAGTGGGAAAGCTAAAAAATGTTTACCATTATTTTCAAAGAATGACAGATATCAGGAGATAAAAGTGATTCTTTTACCCCTACCCCTTTTCATTGAGGTTTTTAACATCAAGTGAATAAATCCTAAGTGTCAATCCTAAGTAAAAATCCTAAGTTTTTACATATGGATACACCTGTGTAAGCACCACTCAGAAAGCTCCCTTTTGCTCCTGTCAAATTTTACTCCAAGAGTAACTATTATCATAATCTCTAAACTAGATTAGTTTTGCATGATTTTGAATTTTATAAAAATATCAGTGGGGTGGAGAGAAGGCTTAGCAGTTAAGAGAATATCCTCCTACAGTTCCCAGCACCCCTGTTAGGTGGGTGTCTCACAACTGCCTGTGACTCCAGCTTCAAGGGATCCAACACCCTCTTCTGGCCTCCATGAGTACTGTACTCATGTGTATATCCCCACCCCCAATATACACACATAATTTTAAAAAACTTTGTAAAAAATGGCATTATATATTGGAGTGTGGCTTAGTGGTAGAATCTTTTCCCAGCATGCATAAGATTCTGGGCTCAATCTCCAGCACAACAAAAATAAAATAAAACAGCACAAAGAATGGCATTATGTATACATGCTTTTTGCATTTGGTTTCTCTAAGTTAACATTGTGAGAGTCAGGTTGCATGTAGTGACTGATGATTGATTTCCATTCCACAACAGTCTTAGGAAAGCAAAAACAAACAAAAACACTTGGGTGTGGTGATGTATAGCTTTGACCTCAGCACTCATGGATCTCTGTGAGTTCCAGGCCAGCTGGGTCTATATAGCAAGTTCTAGGCCAGCCAGAGCTATATAGTGAGACCCTGTCTCAAAGACAAAACAATACCCCCACCCAAACAGGGCTGGAGAGATGACTGAGGGTTAAGAGCACTTATTCTACAGAGGATCCAGGTTTGATTCCCAGCACCCAAATGGTGGCTCACAATCATCCATAACTCCAGTTCCAGGGGGTCCAAACCTCTCTTTTGATCTTTGAGGGCATCAGACACATATATGATGCACATACATACATTCAGACAAAACATTCATACATGTAAAATAAATATTTTTTAAAAGGAAGTAAAAAGGCAAACCACAATCAGAGAGGAAATATTATATGTGTGAGTATTTATAATTATATGTGTATATATGTATATGTATATGTATATATGTATACATATAAAAACGCTTACATTCAGGGTATATAAAAGAACTCTTACAAATAAGAAAAGACAACTCATTTTTACTTTATTTTTAGTATCTAGCAATAATTTTATTTTTTTCTCAATCTACCACACCAGATCTAAAATACCAAATGAGTGTCTGTTAAGCAATTTGAAAATCAGTATAGAGGGGTGGGGAACCAGAGGCACAAATGAATGGTAAAGAAATCTCACAAAGCTAGAGGTGCAGGCCCAGGGAGCTCAGCATATGGCTGAGACAGGAAGGGCACTCCAAGTTCAGGCAAGCCTGGGATACAACAAGTGAGACCCAGTATCAGAAACAACAACAAAATCAGAAAAACAAAACAAACAAAAAAACTGGAGTTGTGGTATAGGCCTGTAATCAACCCTTAGGAAATAGAGGCAGGAGAATCAAGAGAATTTAAGGTCATGTCTGCAACATACTGAGTTGATGGCTAGCCTGTGCTAAGGTGAGAAGCCAGTAAGCAGCACCCCTCCATGGCCTCTGCATTAGCTCCTGCCTTCAGGTTCCTGCCCTGTTTGAGTTCCTGTCCTGACTTCTTTCAGTGATGAACAGCAGTGCTGAAGTGTAAGCCAGATAAACCCTTTCCTCCCCAAGTTTCTTTTGGTCATGGTGTTTCATTACAGCAATAAAAACCCTAATTAAGACACTGAAGCGGAGCAAGATCAATAACCAGCTAGGCAGAACTGTAGAGGTGGGTGAGTGGTTAAGAGCACTGGTTGTTCTTCCAGAGGACTGTGGTATGTGCACCTGTATGCAGGTGCCTGCAGAGCGAGAAGCATTGGCTCTCTTTGGAGCTGGAGTTATAGGCAGTTCTGAGCTACTTCATGTGGTGCTAGGAATTGAACATGTCTTCTGCAAGAGCACTCTTGCAGCACTCTTAACTGCTGATCCATCTATCTATCCACCAGAGTTAGATCTTCAACTAAGTGCTTTGTCTGCCATGTTGTGATATTTTTTTAATTTACTACTATTTTCTTAATGTATATGAGCATTTTGCCTGCATCTATGTCTTTATACCACACGTGTGCTTAGTGCTCAAGGAAACCAGAAGAGTGTGTTAGATCCCCTGGAATTGGAGTTACAGACAGTTTTGAGCTGAAATGTGGGTGCTGAGAACTGAACCCAGGTTCTCTGGAAGAGCAGCCAGTACTCTTAACTGAGCATCTTTGCAGCCCACATTGTATTGTCTTGAGGCCCACACACAGACTCCAACTCACAGTAATGATTCAGTGACAGATATTCCCGAAGAGACCAGGAAGGCTGGCTGAGACTCGCTGTGTGACCAGGAGACTAAACTGATGTGATAGGAAAGAAGAGTGTGCTGGGGGAAAAAAAACCTCTCCATTTGAATTCTGCTTGGCACTATTGACAAGTATTGTCAATATTGATCTTAAGTAGGCTGTGTTTCTTCTCTGCACTTACTTCCTTGTGTATGAAATTCAGAGAACAATCATTGTCATTTCTTTCTACTATAAAAATTGTAAAGCAGGTATGGACTCTGAGTTGTGAAGAACTGTACAGAGCGTTGGCGAGGGTCTGAATGTGAACAAACAGACCCACTTTCTATGTCCTCGTAGGTTCGGGAGGCCTTGAGGAAAGCCGAGAAGGAGCTGGAGTCACACAGCTCCTGGTACGCTCCTGAGGCCCTTCAGAAGTGGCTGCAGCTGACGCACGAGGTGGAGGTGCAGTACTACAACATCAAGAAGCAAAATGCCGAGAAGCAGCTGCTGGTGGCCAAGGAGGGGGTGAGGCCTGCTTTCCTGTGGGCCTCCTCTGCCCTCTCCCCTCCTTCCTGCCCTCTTCTTTTTGAACCCCCCATTCTTCTCTGCTTTACCCTGCCCCCCCCCTCTTTGAGTGAAGAGATGCATTGACAGTGAGTTCTGTTTCTTTTTCTAATGTCCACTTTCTAATTTTTGGAGGAGGGACTGAGTATTGAGGTACGCCCTCTTGTCTTCTGGGCACGATAAAGCAAGTAGGAGTGGGTAGAAGGCAAGCTTCCTCAGCTTTCCAAGCTGCCATGGGGACAGAAGACCCTCCTGACACTGGAACCCTTTACTTCTCAGTTTCCTCCAGTCCACCTCCTTCCTCCCCTTGCCTTACTTCACTTTTCTAATTTCCTCTTTCTCTTCCTTTTCCTTGTGAAATTTAAGTGTGCTAGGAGGATGGGGACCCAGCTACAGGAAGGCCTTATTTCTTCCAACCATGACTCCACTCTCTTTAAGCTGGGTACTTCATCTTTTCAGGCCGAGAAAATAAAAAAGAAGAGAAACACGCTGTTTGGTACCTTCCATGTGGCCCACAGCTCCTCCCTGGATGATGTGGATCATAAGATCTTAACTGCTAAGTAAGTAGCACCAGGTATCAGCTCCACAATGGCCGTCCTTAGAGCTTGACCCCAATCCCATCTCCTCACAATGGAGTGACATCTCTGCTCTCCTGCCCAAACTGATGCAGCTCCCACTTTGCTCTTCAATGTATGAATTTATTGTGGTTTTTAGTCAGCCATGCCTATACCCCAGTGCGTTCCTCCGAAAAGTGACCTCGTTCTTCTTGGGGCGTCCCCACGGCCCACAGCTGCAGTTCTCTCTCTTATCTCCTCAGGCAAGCACTAAGCGAGGTGACAGCAGCACTGAGGGAGCGCCTGCACCGGTGGCAGCAGATCGAGATCCTCTGTGGCTTCCAGATCGTCAACAACCCTGGCATCCACTCCTTGGTGGCCGCCCTCAACATAGACCCCAGCTGGATGGGCAGTACTCGCCCTAACCCTGCTCACTTCATCATGACCGATGACGTGGATGACATGGATGAGGAGATTGTATCACCCTTGTCCATGCAGTGTAGGTGACCTCTTTGTAGGGAGGAGAGAAGTAGCCTTGCAGACAAGATGAGAAGTCTGTTACCTCTGCTGTGCTTTACAACCATGGGGAGGAGGAAAGAAGTCAGCTCCTACCATTGGTTAATAAAACAATTCACACTGCCATATTCTTTATAGCTGTCCTTTTAGTGTGTTTCCCCTTGCTATATGCCTTCTCTGTCCTCTGTCTGTGTCTCTTTCTTTATTCTGTTTTTCTGTTTAGTCCTCCTTTTTCTTCTCCCTACTATCTACCTTTATGAAAAAAATAGTCTTTAGAGACTTTTTATTTATAGTATAAAATAATATTCATTTGGACTGTTTGTGTTTATGTATTTCACTTTATGTTTCTTATTTTTCATTACTAAAGCAGGTGAATAGAATGATGTCTCTTTTCTTTGCCTTTCTGCGTGAGAACCCCATATAGTAGCAATCCTTTAAAGTGGTCTATCCCTAAAGTCTCCAAGCTGGGAGGCATTCTTGCGCAGGAGGGAACTTGTGTACAAGTATGCCTGACTATCTCCCGAACTTGGGCTCCTCCTACCCCCATCCCTGGCCTGGTTCTTTTTTCTTTCCCCCAAAGGTGACAAGGGCTTAGGAGAGCACAGCCAGAAGGGACAGTATTCTGTGGCAATGCTTTAGTGACCGCCCCCTTCTGGTCCACAGCTGAATTTTTATTTGGATGGGAGATTATTTTAGCCAAATGAATTAGGCGTATCTATATAAGGGTGTTCTCGTGGGCCCATACCTTCCAGTGCAGAGGGGCTTGCAGGGCTGGTTTAGGCTCTCACTGTCAGGAGGCCATATACATTCCCTGCCTCCCTGATGGACAGGCTCTTTCATCAGGCCAAATTTATATTTCAGACAAAACTTACTGTAAATGTCTGCTTTTTTTTCTTTTTTCTTTTTTTTTCTTCTTAATTTTGGTTTTTCGAGACAGGTTTCTCTGTGTAGCTTTGTGCCTTTCCTGGAACTCACTTGGTAGCCCAGGCTGGCCTCAAACTCACAGAGATCCACCTGGCTCTGCCTCCTGAGTGCTGGGATTAAAGGTGTGCGCCACCACCGCCCGGCTGCAAATGTCCTTTTTAATGAGCTGATCCTGGAACTTGCTGTTTAGTCCAGGCTAACCTTGAATTTCTGATAATTCTCCTGATTTCCACCCCACCAACTGTTGGGATTATGAATATGTAGGACTATGTAAATTTTTTCAGTAGTACAATAGGCCAAGCCTCTTTGTTTCCTTGATTTGATATCTTTTTTGTTTTGTTTTGAATTTTGGTTGTTTGAGACAGGATCTCACTATATAGCTCTGGCTGGCCTGAACTCTATGTAAACCATACTGGCCTCAAAATCAGAGATCTGCCTGCCCCTGCCTCCCAAGTGCTGGAATTAAAGGTGTGTACCACCATACCTGGCTTGATCTGACATTTTGTTAGGTCTTTAGCCAAAGGCCTAACAAGGTTTGGGTTACTAGTAGGCATTTCTAGATCCTAACTTATTGATCTAAAGGCTACTATGCTCTCTAGGTTAGGAGGAACCTTTGTTAGCTATGAAGGTTCTGCTCTCTACTCATTCCCTGTCCCCAGCCCTTCCTGTATCCCATTGATACACAGGCCAAAACCCTTCACAAATCAGATTCTCTTCTCCTTTTGGCCTGGCTGTTGACCCTAGATGCTGCCTGGCTGATGGGGCGTAGGTTCAGTGACTGCTCTCTCTGCTCTACATCCGCCGGCTCGGATGATCAGTCCCTCTGGAAATACCCGGGTTTGAGGAGCCCCTTTGGGGCTTTTGTTTTTCCGATTTTTGGAACTAAACCAACACTCCTATCCAATGGGCCCCTTCTTTTGCCTGCCTCACACCCCTGCCTGCTCCCTCTGTCCCCTCAGCACTTTCCCTACTAACTGAAGGGAGAGGTTCGGGAGTAATAAGAATCAGCCTGCTCAGCTGAGGACTGGAGAGAAAACATCTATGGTGATGGAAGGCTTAGGCCTTTCCCTTCAACTCAGCTACAGATGTCCGAGTGGACCTTCTTCCAGCTGGGCTGCCAGGGAAGGAAAGGAAAGAACACTCCTTCTTTTTTTCTTTTTCATGTTTCTTCCCTTTTCTCACGGTTTCTACTGCCCACCTGCTTCCCTTTCTATTATGGGTGTCTTTCTCTCCCAGCATTTCATGCTTTGAAATGACCAGCTGTATAAGCCCTGCTGCCTAACTCTCCACACTGTGGAATTGTGTTCTCTCCATGGGTTGGCCTTGTAAAACTCTGCCACCCTAGTAACCTCTGACTTTCTCCAACTTTTAAGGAATAAGTACTTTTTTTTTTAAGTTGGAGTTGGGATTGAACCCAAAGATATGCTCTGACACATCCCTAGGTTACCTGGTACCCAGGTTAGGGTGATAATTATCCTACAAGAGCCTGGTTTGCAGCACTGATCCCGGGTCTAGGTCATTGTCATTTATGTATGTATTAGAGGAAATTTGGAAAGTTAAAAAAAAAATATGTGAATAGTAGCACTGATGCCAGGTGTAGTGGTGCACGCCTTTAATCCTAGCACTCAGGAAGCAGAGGCAGGCAGATCTTTGAATTTGAGGCTAGCCTGGTCTACATGGTGAGTTCTGGGATAGCCAGGGCTACAAAGAGAAACCCTGTCTCCAAAAACAAAAACAAAAAAAGGCATTCATTGTCTCACCATAGCTGAATACTTTTTCTTGCATTTTTTTTTGTCAATTTAAGAGAAGATTTTATTTTTATTTGAAATTATGTAAATATTTGTGTATCTTGAGTTTGGATTTGTGCACATGAGTGCAGTACCCATGGGGGCCAGAAGGGCAATTTGGATCCCTGATGCTGGAGTTACAGGCAGTTGTGAGTTGCTCAAAGTGGGTGCTGGGAACCGAACTCGAATCCTCTTCAAGAGCAGAACATACTGTTAATAGACACCTCTTCATCCTCCTCTTGTGAATTTTTGAGAAGTGGCTAAAATATTTATTGAGTACAATGACCTGTATAGGTATTTTGGAGATGTTACTTGAAAGTCTCAGAACAACCCCACAGGATTTTACAAATACGGCTTAAATTGAGACTGTAAAGTGGCTTAGGGTCACAGCTAGAAGGAAAGGCTTGGGTTCAAGCTCTAGTGTTTTGTGTTCTAAAGTTCAAGACAATTTCACAAAAATTTTTTATCGTTCTTTGTCCCTTGAAAGTTTTTGATGTTTGTTTTGTTTTGTTTTGTTTTTGTTTTCTGGAACAGGGTCTCATTATACAGCCCAGCCAACCTTTAGCTTACTTTATAGTCTGTTGGCTTCTAATTCATAATCCTCCTGCCTTGATCTGTTAAGTGCTGAGATTACAGTTATGTCCTACCACCCCCAGCTCCAGAGCATTTTAAGTATCTTCCATGTTCATAAAATCTTTTTTATAAGCATCACTTTTAATATCTCTGCTGTCTCCCAGCAAATAGATGTATTCTCATTTTTCATCATCTCACCTTTATGTATACATCCATACAACTATTAATAATGATCCAATGAACGTGTTTGTACGTAAGTCCTTATCTGTGTTGTGGATGACCCCTGAAGTTGGCTAAAATGGAAAGGCTGGTTCTTGCTGCTCTCCCGGACCTTGCTCCGCGTCCCTATCCTGGACTGCCCTGCCTGTGTCCTCCCACTAACTAACTGCCTTGCTACTTCCCTGAATTGGCCTTAGGTCTCCTTCCACTGGAGTTGCCACTAAAACTGACCCGGGCACCTCGTCTACAATACCCCATCCTTTCAGGTCCCATAGGGGGAGGTTTCTGGGAGGTGGTGTCCTTCTCCCTAGATTGGGTATCAAAGGTCCAGAGAGGTATCCAGCAGGCATATCTTTATGGGTACCTGCATCCAACCTGGGTTGGCCAAGTCTTATACTCTCTTCACTCTCCTTGCAGCCCCCAGCCTGCAGAGCAGTGTTCGACAGCGCCTGACGGAGCCACAGCATGGCCTGGGATCTCAGAGGTTGGTAGAGGGCGAGGCTGGCCACTTCTTGACAAGTCGGGTGTCTCTGCGGCGAATGCGTAGCCTTTCATCTGGACAGTCTTTCAGTTCTGAAGGCCACGGAACCAGCCCTCCATCTGCCTCTGCTTCTTCTTCCTGCTCCTCTTCCACTACCACCATCGCCACCACCACCTCCACTACCACCACCACCACCATCAACACCGTCCATGTTCACCCTGTGTATTATCACCACAGCACTTCCTATTTCCTCCAGATGGATCCCTACCCTGACCCAAGCCCTTCTGACAGCACCGCTGTGATGGCTGGGCACTCAGAGAGCTTGGGGTATCAGCTATCTCTCTTCCTACTGCTTTCTCTTGGCCTCTGCCTGCTGCCTGCTGCTTGTTGACCTCTGGGAGGTGTGATGGGGATCCCCCTTGTCCTTTCCTTTCTCAGTTCTTCGATTCCTTATTAAGGTCAGCTTAATTTCCTACACCGGTCTTCCCTTTGCTGTTTGGGGTTTTCTGACTCTGAAAATGAGTAAAGGTCCTCTTCCCTCATAATCCTATAACACTTGTTTAAATTATGCACTTTCAGATCAGTTATCTCATTTCCTTTACTCCTTAAACAAATGTTCTCTGTGTCAGGTACTCCTGAACGTGATAAGATGCAATCCCAGTAATCATTACTTACAGTCTTATCTGGGAAAGGCGCACAAAGAAATTATGAACTGATTTTTATAAGTGCTCTGGGGTACTGAGGAAGGAGGAATGACTAACAGTGTGTATCTAGGTGGAATGCTTCACAAAAGAGATGACATTTGTGGTGAAGCCCTGTGCAGAGAGAAAGGAAATAGCATTCTAGCTTGAGGAAATGGCATGTGCAGAGGAATGGAGCCGTAAGAACATGGTATAGATTGGTAATGAAGGTATTGCAGATATGTTGGAGAGGAGTGGTAGATGAGGTCAGGAGGATAAAAAGTTCAGAAAGGCCTTTTATCTTTTCAGAAATGGAACGCCATAAAACGGTTTCTAAGTGAAAGTGAATTAGCTATACTTCCATTTTGGAGGACTCAGTGGGTAATTACAAGTGTTTGCTGCTAAGCCTGATGACCTAACTTTGAACCCCAAAATCCATATGGTAGAAGGAAAGAACCAACCCCTGGAAGTTGCCCTCTGACCTCCACATCTTTGCGATGTGTGTGTGCATGTGCACACATACACAAAACAAATATGTGTAATCAAATAAAAATTAAAGTCTTTCCATTGTAGAGATAACATTGTAGTGGCCTGTATGTAGGAAGGAAAGAGAGGACGAAGGAGTTTTGAAGCATTGCAGCATACTGATTGGGGAAGTACTGAGATCTTGGCATGGGAAGATGATTCACTTGTAACTGGCTAGAGATACAGAAAGAAGAATCTAGGTTTCTAGCTTGACTAAGAAAATGAACACAACCTTCATGGAATTACACTACAGGAGAAGGAATACAGATTTGAAAATTTGGGGCAAGAAAAGTTAAGCAGGTACTCAAATACTTACTTGTTAGAGTAGGAAGTTAAGGCTCTGAAAGGGCAGTTTTCCCCAGGCTGCAGAGATTATTAGGACAGAGCATAGACTAGAACTTGACTTTTCATTCAGGACACTTGTTCTTCTGCAAGGTATCAGTAAGTGACCTAGAAAAGAGTTGAAAGTTTCTCCTCAGCCTGGTCTGGCAGCTCATTGACTTTCCCTGCTAATATGTCAAAAATGTTAGGCCTAGGTCAAAGGTAGTAGCCTTGACCTTGAATGGGACAAGCTTAGGGGACTCTAAGAAAGGACTCCTCTTTGGAAGT